>NW_020837955.1:5387610-5476032 GCF_003676395.1 Aethalodelphis obliquidens | reverse complement strand
CCCCCCCCCCCCCCCACACACACAGGCCGACTTGTTGCATAAGGAATCAGTATAAGAACTTAGAGTTCAGAGGAGACCCAGGCAAGAAGTCATGATATGTGTCAGAATAGTCCTACTTCCTACCTCATACAAAATTCTGCTGAGGAATATTTAAAACATAATTGAAGGCAGAAGAAGAATGTTTTAGTGCAAAAAGGACTTGCTATTGGTACTCCTAATATCTTGGGTATTCCTTAGCTTCTCTGAACTTCAGTTTTCTCATCTGTAGGAAATAAATAATATAAGTGAACTTCGAGGGTTTTTTTTTTTTGAGGATTAAATGAATACTGTGTATGGAACCCCTAGTAATGTTGTGTATGGAATAATGTGAATGGAACCCCCTCAATATACTTCATTTTCATTCACTTCTGCTTAATCACATTATCAAATCTAATCCTAAGGGTGGTATTTATAGCAGTAATTTGTCTGCCTTGCCCCTTTTGGGGCACTTGGCTTAAACTAAACCAATGAGACAAATGTGTAATTGGAGCACAGACACTCTAAATGTTTATCCTGGAGCCCTTGAACTGGGAGATCAGAGACCATGTAGAGTGGAGTCAGACCATGTTCAAGTAAAGGAAGTTGGCCTGTGGAAGGAAAAGAATGGAGCAGTTGTACAGAGGGAAGCTAAGATGAGAAAAGCCCTGAGGCTCTTGACAGACCAACAGAGTTGAACAGGTTCATCAACTTGTAGTTCAGGTTCTAGCTGCTAGAGAGACCCTTCTGAACTTCCTGTTCTTGCAGGGTATCAGTCATGTTTCCATCCATATATTACTGTATCACTAACACCCAGGAAAGAGTAATAATTAAGACAGATATGGTCTTTATAGAACAGACATAGATACCTAGGTTTTATTTCAGTAACATCTCTTTCTACTGATGACAGCCTATCTGTATTGGTTTCTTAAACCAAACTGACTAAAACCCTGGGCAAAGTTATAAAGTAGGCAGTACGTGTCTTATCCTCATAGAGATTCATAGCGAGAGCTCTATTATCTAGTATCCAAATGTGGACTACTCAGTTTTTACCTTCAATGACACACCTCTAGGAAGTCTGTCTGGATCTTTCTAGATACTGTCATTCCCTCTGTCCTTGGTGGTCCCATACATTTTTATTAACAGTTCCTCGCCTACCCCCACTCTTTCATGATACACTCACTGATGTTTAAGTCAAGATAGAATTCGTGTGTAAACACATTTCTTATTTAGTCAGCCCTATAAACTGCTACATATATTCCCTCTGATTCAAAGAGGGAAAGAAAACACAAGAAAGTAAAAGGCATTAGGATCTAAGGTTTGCTGTCTCATAGAGTAGCCATTGGCCACGTGTGGCTGCTTGAGTTTAAATTTGAAACTAAACACAGTTAAAAAATTTTTGTTCTTTAGTTGCACTAGCCACATTTCATGTGCTCCGTACCACACATGGCTACCATATAGGACAGCATAGATTATAGAACATTTCTACCATTGCAAAATGTTCTATCACATAGTGTTGACATAGAGAAAGCATAATAAATATCTCCCTTCTTTTATACTTGTGTTCTGATTCATTTGAGAAATATTATCACATAGAAAATGGATTATCAAAATACAATTATTATTTCAGATAAAGAGATTTGAGGACACAGCTTGTATCCGTGGACAGGAGTGCTTGTTTATACAGACTTATCCATACAGACGTGGAAGAGCTTTTGGGGTGGCTTTTGCTATGTGTTAGAGAGAGTCTCTCCTGGGGGAACAGCTGAGAGAAGATGAAAGGCAAACCCAACGAGGACAAAAGGTCACCTAGTTTGTTCTGCCCAAATTCATCCATCAGATAGTTCACTCTACCTCCCCTGGAGCAGAATGAATAACATACCAAAGACAGAGCATTACAGTCACTGATCTCCTTTCCTGTGGAAGAAAACAGGTATATAGAAATTATCTCCCTGAAATAAAAGATAAAAATAATATCCCCAAACTTTCATTATGCACTATGAATTATAAGGTATTTTGGTCTCTACGACTAGAGCTTCTGAAACTATGTATCTTGAGATGACAATCCCTTTAGTTCTCGGAGTGGTACCTGAGGAAGCTGGAACTCTTTGCTGATTGTTACCTGCTTCCAAGCTGCCTCATCCTGGGTTTCAAATCATTCATAACTTATTCCAGTTTGCCAAAAAATTTGGTTGATTATGAAAATATTCTAGGTGCCACAATGAGAAAGGGCACTAAGATGGGGTCCAACTTCTTCCACTGAATCTGAATGCCCCTTGTACTCCGTGTCTCCCTCTATGGGACCTTTTTTTTTTTTTTAAACTCCAGTATACCCATATTTTTGTGTATACACCTTCTACTTTAAGGTAAGATTGGTTTCTGAGAATTGGTCATCTTGTATTGAGACACTTTTTATAGTTGACATGGTTTGGTTTTAGCTTCACCATTCTGAACAATCAAGAAGTGAGTTTTATTCTTTCTTTCTTGGTCTCACACAGTGGCTCACAGCAGACATTACCATTTATGTCTTCTACCACAAACATCTTCTTCCTCTCCTAGACAACCACCTCCTTTTAAGAATCTGTGCCCTGAATGAGTTTAAGTTGTAAATTTAATTCAGAAGTGTTCACTAATTTGTTTATCATACTCTGTGCCACTTCTAAATTTATCATGTCTTCTTTCTGTCTTTGTCTTGAACTGAGTCCTAAGTGCAACTACATTCTCTTATCAATATGTCCGCAGAGTTCTAACCTGAAGTGGATGCACATTAATTAAATGATAAATTGAATTAAATAGATTGGATAGCTTTAGACCATTTAATACTCTATGGTAGTGATGTATTTTGGATTCAGTTAGGATCTTTAAATGCCCCTCTTGTCAAAAATAGCCCCTGGACTGAATTGAATCCTGGCTTCTTCATCTACTAAATATATGACCCTGGACTACTTATTTAGGCTCTCATTTTCCTCACACTAAATTAGAGACAACATTGCCTATTTACCTCATACAGCTGTTAAATTTAATTGAGCATATCATGTAGAGCATGATGAAGGGCACATTGGACATGCCAGAAAAATGAACGATACTTTTATCTTTTTTGAACAATTTAAAGATACTTATTTAAAGTCATTTTAAGATTGCTCTATTATCTCTAGTTTCTCAGGTATGAATTCTTCCTTTTGTTGAGTCTGTGGATTATATTTCTTGGTGATAGACTTTTTCATGTATTTTAACTTTTGCCTTTGGTTCATTTTCTACGAAAGTTATCTCTCTTGGGAGTCCCAGCATACCTTGAACTGTGAAAACTCTCCTAACAGATGAGGTTTTATAGTTTCCGCTGTCTCTACTCTATATTATTCTTTCAGCTCAGGGTTTCTGCACCTTACTACTCACCCTTATTCAGGGCAGGCTAAGGATTCTGATTTTATTTCTTGGTGAGGTTGCTGTTGGAATTTGTTTCTACTTATAGCTCCATTAGGCCAATTGCTTCTTGCTATACCCCTAGACTAGTGAAGTAGAGATTTTCTAGCCTTGTTCACAGATTGGGCAGAGTTTTTCTTCTTTCTTTTTATAACATTTACCAGCTAACCGTAAGTAAGCTACTTTACCTTTCTCTGCTCCAGTTTCTTAGAAAATGAGGCATAATAATAGTACACACCTCATAGATTTGTGTGAGGATTAAATAATCTGATGTACGTAAATTGCTTAGAACAGTGTGTAATATAATAAATGTTCTATAACTGTTAATTATTATTGTTATTTCTTCTCTGGGCATTAAAGTTCAGCCCCAATCATACTGAGAGCATATCTGCTTTTGGACCTCTTAAATTCATCATTATGGCCATGTTGTCTACCTCTCATAACTTGAAATTTTCCTTTATTATTTTTTGCTCTTGAGTTTATATAGGTATTTTAAATTAGAAAACAATTTGGCAAGTTGTTTTTTTTTTTAATGTTTGGAGAGTATGAGTGTATGTATGTTGAAGGAAGATCAAGTGGAGAGGCAGCATTCATGTGTCAGCTTAGTCGACCACCTGACAAAAGACTTAGATGCTGTTGTTATTGCAGATATTCTTTTTTTAAAATGATTACTAGACTTGTTTCATATCTAAAGTTGCAAAGGTTGTTTTATCAGTTAGGATTCTTTAGATTGTATGTCACACACACACACACACACACACACACACACACACCTGCGCACAGACACACACACACACACACACACACCCCAAACCAAAATGCCTTAATCAAAAAGAATTTATTAGCTCAGGTAACAAAAATAGTCGAAAGGGAGATGATAAGCGCAGTTTGATTGAGACTCAAAGGATATACCAGGATCCAGATTTTCTGTTTCTAAGGTCTGCCTGCTTCTGAGTATTGATTTTGTGCCCAAACTAAGTTTTGCATATGGTAACAAGATGGTGGAATTAGCCTTAGCCTACATAAATGCAGTGACAAAATTCTCATCATGTTTTATTGATCTTATTGGGTCAGCAACGGGAGAGGCCACGACAGTGAGAGGCCCGTGTACCGCAAAAAAAAAAAGAGAAACAAAGGTTCTTCCCTATATTCATAGGCTATTGGTGTCTGATATTAGATGATTTGACAATTGTGTAATACGCACATCTTCACCTCCTTTCATGGATTGTCTTTCATAAATATGTATTTTTTTTTTTTTTTTTTGTGGTAGGCAGGCCTCTCACTGTTTTGGCCTCTCCCGTTTGGGAGCACAGGCTCCGGTCGCCCAGGCTCAGCGGCCATGGCTCACGGGCCCAGCCGCTCTGTGGCATGTGGGATCTTCCTGGACCGGGGCACGAACCCACGTCCCCTGCATCGGCAGGTGGACTCTCAACCACTGCGCCACCAGGGAAGCCCATAAATATGTATTTCTTGAAAGGAAATTTGGCTCATCTTCTCTAACATCTGCCTTTATCATTTACTTTTTTTTTCAGAGACTTATCAATGAGCTGATATTCTTCACCAGAAGGTTTGCAGATTTGTAGTTTATAGGTTTGCAGATTTGTAGTGAGTAAGAAAGGATACCACATGGCAAATCATTGATTGTATAATAGGCATCATTGTTCTAAAGTTTTTTTATTTGACAGTTTTTTTTAACATCTTTATTGGAGTATAATTGCTTTACAATGTTGTGTTAGTTTCTGCTGTATAACAAAGTGAATCAGCTATACATATACATATATCCCCATATCCCCTCCCTCTTGCGTCTCCCTCCCACCCTGCCTATCCAACCCCTCTAGGTGGTCACAAAGCACGGAGCTGATCTCCCTGTGCTATGCGGCTGCTTCCCACTAGGTATCTATTTTACATTTGGTAGTGTATATATGTCCATGCCACACACTCACTTTGTCCCAACTTACACTTCCCCCTCCCTGTGTCCTCGGGTCCATTCTCTACGTCTGTGTCTTTATTCCTATCCTTCCCTTAGGTTCTTCATAACCTTTTTTTTTTTTTTTTTAGATTCCATATATATATGTTAGCATACAGTATTTGTTTTTCTCTTTCTGACTTCACTCTGTATGACAGACTCTAGGTCCATCCAACTCACTACAAATAACTCAATTTCGTTTCTTTTTATGTCTGAGTAATATTCCATTATATATTTGTGCCACATCTTCTTCCATTCATCTGTCAATGGACACTTAGGTTGCTTCCATGTCCTGGCTATTGTAAATAGAGCTGCAATGACCACTGTGGTACATGACTCTTTGAATTATGGTTTTCCCAGGGTATATGCCCAGTAGTGGGATTGCTGGGTCATATGGTAGTTCTATTTTTAGTTTTTTAAGGAACCTCTATACTGTTCTCCATAGTGGCTGTATCAATTTATATTCCCACCAGAGATGATTATATGGTTTTTATTCCTCAATTTGTTAATATGGTTTATCACATTGATTGATTTGCGTATGTTGAAGAATCCTTGCATTCCTGTTATAAAACCCACTTGATCATGCTGTATCATCCTTTTAATGTGCTGTTGGAATCTGTTTGTGAGTATTTTGTTGAGGATTTTTGCATCTGTGTTCATCAGTGATATTGGCCTGTAGTTTTCTTTGTGACATCTTTGTCTGATTTTGGTGTCAGGTTGATGGTGGTCTTGTAGAATGAATTTGGGAGTATTTCTCCTTCTGCTCTATTTTGGAAGGGTTTGAGAAGAATAGGTGTTAGCTCTTCTCTAAATGTTTAATTGAATTTGCCTGTGAAGCCATCTGGTCCTGGGCTTTTGTTTGTTGGCAGATTTTTACTCACAGTTTCAATTTCAGTGCTTGTGATTGGTCTGTTTATATTTTCTCTTTCTTCCTGGTACAGTCTCAGGAGGTTGTGCCTTTCTAAGAATTTGTCCATTTCTTCCAGGTTGTCCATTTTATTGGCATATAGTTGCTTGTAGTAATCTCTCATGATCCTTTGTATTTCTGCAGTGTCAGTTGTTACTTCTCCTTTTTCATTTCTAATTCCTTTGTTATGAGTCTTCTCTCTTTTTTTCTTGATGAATCTGGCTAATGATTTATCAATTTTGTTTATCTTCTCAAAGAACCAGCTTTTAGTTTTATTGGTCTTTGCTATTGTTTCTTTCATTTCTTTTTCATTTATTTCTGATCTGATCTTTATGATTTATTTCCTTCTGCTAACTTCGGGGTTTTTTTGTTCCTCTTTCTCTAATTGCTTTAGGTGTAAGTTTAGGTTGTTTATTTGAGATGTTTCTTGCTTCTTGAGGTGAGGATTGTATTGCTATAAACTTCCCTCTTAGAACTGCTTTTCTGCATCCCATAGGTTTTGGGTCATTGTGTTTTCATTGTCATTTGTTTCTAGGTATTTTTTGACTTCCTCTTTGATTTTTTTAGTGATCTCTTGGTTATTTAGTAGTGTATTGTTTAGCCTCCATATGTTTGTATTTTTTACAGTTTTTTTCCTGTGATTGATATCTAGTCTTATAGCATTGTGGTTGGAAAAGATACTTGTTACAATTTCAATTTTCTTAAATTTTCCAAGGCTTGATTTGTGATCCAAGATATGATCTATCCTGGAGAATTTTCCATGAGCATTTGAGAAGAAAGTGTATTCTGTTGTTTTTGGATGGAATGTTGTATAAATATCAATTAAGGCCATCTTGTTTAATGTGTCATTTAAAGCTTGTGTTTCCTTATGTATTTTCATTTTGGATGATCTGTGCATTGGTGAAAGTGGGGTGTTAAAGGCCCCTACTATGATTGTGTTACTGTCGATTTCCCCTTTTATAGCTGTTAGCATTTGCCTTATGTATTGAGGTGCTCTTAGGTTGGGTACATAAATATTTACAATTGTTATATCTTCATCTTGGATTGATCCCTTGATCATTATGTAGTGGCCTTCTTTGTCTCTTGTAATAGTCTTTATTTTAAAGTCTATTTTGTCTGATATGAGAATTGCTACTCCAGCTTTCTTTTGATTTTGATTTGCATGGAATATCTTTTTCCATCCCCTCACTCTCAGTCTGTATGTGTCTCTAGGTCTGAAGTGGGTTTCTTGTAGACAGCATATATATGGGTCTTGTTTTTGTATCCATTCAGCCAGTCTATGTCTTTTGGTTGGAGCAGTTAATTCATTTACATTAAGGTAATTATCAATATGTATGTTCCTATTACCATTTTCTTAATTGTTATGGGTCTGTTTTTGTAGGTCTTTTCCTTCTCTTGTGTTTCCTGCCTAGAGAAGTTCCTTTAGCATTTGTTGTAAAGCTGGTTTCGTTGTGCTGAACTCTCTTAGCTTTTGCTTGTCTGTAAAGGTTTTACTTTCTCCATCAAATCTGAATGAGATCCTTGCTGGATAGAGTAATCTTGGTTGTAGGTTTTTTCCCTTTCATCACTTTAAATATGTCCTGCCACCCCCTTCTGGTTTGCAGAGCTTCTGCTGAAAGATCAGCTGTTAACCTTATGGGGATTCCCTTGTGTGTTATTTGCTGCTTTTCCCTCGCTGCTTTTAATATTGTTTTTTTGTATTTATTTTTTAATGGTTTAATTAATATGTGTCTTGGTGTGTTTCTCCTTGGATTTATCCTGTATGGGACTCTCTGTGCTTCCTGGGATTGATTGACTCTTTCCTTTCCCATATTAGGGAAGTTTTCAACTATAATCTCTTCAAATATTTTCTCAGTCCCTTTCTTTTTCTCTTCTTCTTCTGGGACCCTTATAATTCGAGGGTTGGTGTGTTTAATGTTGTCCCAGAGGTCTCTGAGACTGTCCTCAGTTCTTTTCATTCTTTTTTCTTTATTCTGCTCTGCAGTAGTTATTTCCACTGTTTTATCTTCTGTGTCACTTATCCGTTCTTCTGCCTCAGTTATTCTGCTATTGATTCCTTCTAGAGAATTTTAAATTTCATTTATTGTGTTAATCATTGTTTGTTTGCTCTTTAGTTCTTCCAGGTCCTTGTTAAACGTTTCTTGTATTTTCTCTGTTCTATTTCCAAGATTTTGGATCATCTTTACTATCATTACTGTGAATTCTCTTTTAGGTAGACGGCCTATTTTCTCTTCATTTGTTTGGTCTGGTGGGTTTTTACTTTGCTCCTTCATCTGCTGTGTATTTCTTTGTCTTCTCATTTTGCTTAACTTACTGTGTTTGGGGTCTCCTTTTCGCAGGCTGCAGGTTTGTAGTTCCTGTTGTTTTTGGTGTCTGCCTCCAGTGAGTAAGGTTGGTTCAGTGGGTTGTGTAGGGTTACTGGTGGAGGGGACTGGTGACTGTGTGCTGGTGGATGAGGCTGGATCTTGTCTTTCTGGTGGGCAGGACCATGTCTGGTGTTGTGTTTTGGGGTGTCTGTGAACTTATGATTTTAGGCAGCCTCTCTGCTAATGGGTGGGTTTGTGTTCCTGTCTTGCTAGTTGTTTGGCATGTGGTGTCCAGCACTGTAATTTGCTGGTCGTTGAGTGGAGCTGGGTTTTAGCATTGTGATGGAGATCTCTGGGAGACCTTTCGCCAATTGATATTACATGGTGCCAGGAGGTCTCTGGTGGTCCAGTGTCCTGAACTCAGCTCTCCCACCACAGAGACTCAGGCCTGACACCCGGCTGCAGCACCAAGACCCTATCAGCCACATGGCTTTTATAGTGTTCTTTATTTTGCCAATAGGGCTTCTCCTTTGTCCCCTTTCTCCTGGTCTGAAGTAGCTCCCCATGAGGTCTGGGGAGACGGGGTGCATCAGCCCATAGAGCCTTGCGTCCACCTGAAGGGGACTAAGTGGCAGGTCTGTTCTAAAGTTTTTAAAGATTTATTTTCTAAAACTTATAACAGAAAATGTATATGAGCTAATTTTTTCTTCTATCCCTGACTGCTGCCATCTTGCTTAGGCCATCATTCTTATTTCCTTTCCTCCCAGGTTCTCCCATCCTTTCCACCAGCTGCCAAAAGTTCATGAAAACCTGCTTATTATTTTCTCTTGCAAAGCAAGCTAACTATATTTAGTTCATATAGCTCCTGTATTAAGCTATCTATACCATGGTGAGGATCAAATATATGCTACTAATTAACCATATAAGTGCTATTGAAAAAAAAATCTTTCCTTAAAAGGGTTTCTGGGGGCTTCCCTTGTGGCGCAGTGGTTGAGAGTCCGCCTGCTGATGCAGGAGACGCGGGTTCGTGCCCCGGTCGGGGAAGATCCCACATACCGCGGAGCGGCTGGGCCCGTGAGCCATGGCTGCTGAGCCTATGCATCCGGAGCCTGTGCTCCGCAATGGGAGAGGCCACAGCAGTGAGAGGCCCGCGTACCGCAAAAAAAAAAAAAAAAAAAGGGTTTCTGCATTTCTTCTAATAACTGGCTCAAGTTTTGCCTCATTTCAAGAACAATTTACCTCACTTTCTACCTTATCATTGTTATTAACTGAATGTTATTACTAATATACTATATACTTAATTACCCTGTGAAATAAGTGCCATTATTATCCCCATAATACTGATGAGAAAACCAAGTAATTTTAAAACATTCCAATAAATTTAAAGTAATTTTTCTAAGATCATGCAGCTAATTAGGGGTGATGCTTACTTATGGTAGAATCTGTGTTATTAACCACTAATTTCTAGGTCCTACTGTGAGACTGTGGACTAGAGGGAAGGAAACTGTATTTCGTTTATTTATATCTCTATTATCTTACATAAGATTCAGGACATAGTAGCTATTCTGTAAATATTTGTTGTTCAATTATGAAAAGCTCCTAGCATTATAAACATATTTGTGACTGATTGAAAACAAATGATAAAAATGATGAAATAAATTTACAGATCAGTAAGACAATATGTCTTAACCAGATGATCAGAAGTTAAACACGTTACACAGACATGGGAAATCTATTTATAGTTTCTTATTTTCCAAGTAATTTTACAGACAGAGTAACTTTGGGAAGAGAACAGTCTAATTGTCCACTTAGTTTTATTTTACATTAGGGACAAATGAATCAGATGAAATCAACAATTGGCTGTTTTTATTGAGTAATTAGAGAGAGTGTATTTTTTTTGAGTTTGAAAAAATAAAGAGACTCTAATTACAAGTTTAAAAAAAATCCTAAGCTTAGCTCCTGTAGTAGTCAGGTGTGTTTTCTACACCTTGTTTTATTACACATGGAATGCTGCAGCAGCATCTCCTTAAAGCCAGTATGTCAAGGTGTCTCAGACCAAAGTTCCAACCACCCTTCTAACACTGCCCATACTGTCTTTGTTTCATTCTTTTGAAAACCTCAGACATACATTTCTAGGAAAAAAATCATCATTATATTATGAGTCTTAAAGATAAACTCTAGATTAAAAAATAATTTAAAAAAATTTACCCATGAAGCAAATGTAGTTTTCCAAGGAGGATCTTTTAAAAGTCATGATTTCTTTTGATGAAAATCTTGGGAGATTTTCATAATTGTTTTTGTTTATCTTTCTCATGTTTTTGTCCTTAGTGCGTCTTTTTTTTTTTTTTTTTTGTAAATTACTGATCACTGTATGTATTTATCCATTTATTTGACCAGAGTTTATTGAACAACTTCTGTGTGTCTGGCATTGGCTTTGGTAAAAGTTGGAGATGCAGCATTGAACAAGGAAGACAAAGTTCCCTCCTAAGGGAGCTCACATTTGATTGGGTGAAGCAGATAATAATAATAAAGGAAATATATGCATAAAGAGCCAAGAAAGAAACAAGAGTTTTGAGATAGAGATTAATTGCCTACTTTAGATAGAATGGTCCAAAAAATTCTCTCTCAAATGCTGAAAGTTGAGATCTGAAATATGAGAAGGATCCAATTTTACAAAGAGCTAGAAGAACATTCCAGAGGGAATAGCAAGTATAAAGGCCTTGAGGTGGTAATGACCTTGGTATACTGGAGGAGTGGATAAGACCCAAGCGTGGTTAAGGAGAAAAGTCAGTTCATATTGAAGAGGGGCTACAACATGTAGGATCTTCTAGGCCATGGTAAATTGTTTTGATTTATTTTAGGAGTTTTGATAAGCCACTGCGGGGGGTTTAGTAGAGGAGTGACATGACATACTATATGTTCTTAAAAAAAACATTAAAAACATCAACTTCGTAGTGGTAGAGTATATTTTTTTTGTAGGGGTCAAGGATGGTGATTAGGAGAGCAGTTAGTATTCTGTGTCATTGTTCAGGCCACCAGTGATGATGGTGTTGACTCGTGTGGAAGCAGGCGTTTGGAGAAAATGAATGGATTTGAGAAACGTTTTGCAAGACTGGCAGTGTTTACTAATGGATTAGATATGGTAGTGAGAAAAAGAGCTTGAAATAGGTGAAGGATTTGGATTTGGGCAGTGGAGTAGATGACAATTACTTAGGTGGGAGAAGGCTGGAGGAGAAGCCACATGTTTTTTAGGTGTTTGAGTATCCCCTACAGTTTTGCTTTTCATAAAGGACAAGGCAAGAGGTCTTGGTCTTTGCTCTATTCTGCTTCTAAAAAGTTCTTTGACTTTGGCATGACAGTTAATTTATTTGATTCTTGGTGTCCCCATCTGTAGATTATAATATGCTGCCAGAGTGATTTTTATAAAGCCTAAATATAATAATTCCACTACTTGGCTTAAAAATATTTAAACCTTTCCCTTGCTCCCATTCTTGATATGTCTCATACAGTTCTGCATGTTCTGGCTCTTTCTTGCATTTCTAGCTTCATCTCCTACCATGCCTCCTCTCACCTTCTCTACCTCAGCCATCATGGCTTCCTCCAGGCCCTTGTTCTCACCAAGCTGCTCTCTGCCAGAGGAGCATTTGCCAGGCTCCTCTTGCACATGCTTTCCTTCTCTTTGGAAATCTGAATTTTCCGTCCTTGGACTACTGAGCTTTCATTCTGCTTCAGATGTGGATTAAATTTTCACTTCGTCAGGAAAAGATTGTTGTCTTGACTAGATCAAATGGGCCTTTTATATGCTCTCATAGCTCTATGCTTTTTCTCTCCCAGCATTTGTCAACAAGATTTACGTTTGTGTGTTTGATTATTTTATTAACTCTATTTCCTACATGAGGACAAGAGCTCTGCCTGTTCTCAGTATCATATCTCCTACACCTAGGCAGTGCCTGCCACTTGATAATGTTATTGAATGAATGATTTGTTGAATGCAATAATGAGAGGTCAGATCACATAATGACTAATGTTCTTCTAAGCACTGGAAGCTCTAAGAAAGAAAGTCATTCTTTTAAATGCATGTGATTTTTGTCAGTGTATCATTTTTCATACTTGATTCCTCTGACCTAGAATATTCTCTGCTCGTAAAAGTTCTTTCCAGTCTCTAGCTCAAGTCTCACCTCTTTAAAGAAGTCATCTTTACCATTGCAATTCTTATTACCTTTTTCAGGGATTCTGAGCTATATATTGTTATAGGTTGAATTTTGTCCCCCCCCTCAAAAAAAACTATGTGTTGATGTCCTAGCCCTCAGTACCTATGAATGTGACCTTACTGAGAGTACATTTTTATAGATTTAATTACGTTAAGATGAGGTTATTAGATTGGCTTTCATGCACTATGACTAGTGTCTTTGTAAGATGAGGGAAAATTTGAACGCATGTGAAGATGGAGGGCAAGATTGGAGTGATGGAGTCACTCCAAGGAATGCCCAGGCTGTCAACAGAAGAGAGAAGCATGGCACAGATTCTCCCTCAGAACTCTCAGAAGGATCCAACCCTACCAATTTCTTGATTTTGGACTTCTAGCCTCTAGAACTGTGAGACCATAAATGTGTGTCATTTTAAGCTAGTTTGTGGCACTTTGTTATGACATCCTAGGAAACTGATATAATCATCATGCAGTTGTTTGTTCTTTACTTGCATATCATCTTCTCTCTGTATACAGTCTCCCTGCGTTCAATGTCTGTCTTAGGCAGTATAGATACTGGTACAATATTGACATAAGTAACGGCTCTACATTCAATGCTGAATATAATGAATGAGGTTTTAATTTTCCTAAGGCTAAAAAAGTCTCCACTTTGGTTAATTCCTTTTCTTCCAACCTAGCAAGATGTGATTTATTTATTTAAATAGAATAATCGAAGTTTTGTTTATTCTGGAATCCAGCATGGATTTGAGGTATCTAAAGAGTAGATTTATAAAATGACCCAAGAATTTAACAAAACAACACCTGTCCTCTCCTAAGACATGTAAAGAGTTCTTATTTTAATACAATAAAAATCGGTTTGATGTAACAATTGTGTAAATGACAGTTGGAATCTATTCAAGTTTAGGTCTTGGGTTCCAAAATTATCTCTTAAATATGTTTCCTAGAATGGAAATGAGTGCATTTGTATTCTTTTCTGTGTTAATTTTTCTTTTTTGTTATTTTATGAAATATAAAAAGACAAAGGATAATTTATATCTAAAATTAATCCTTGTTAATATTTTATTATAGTTTCTTTAAAGAAGTAAAAATCATTCAGATAATGTCCATTTTGTCACTTACCATGAAGACTAACAAAGTATTTTTTTCTGATTTTTATTTTTTTAATTTAATTTAATTTTTTTAATACAGCAGGCTCTTATTAGTTATCTGTTTTATACATATTAGTGTATATATGTCAATCCCAATCTCCCAATTCATCCCACCACCACCATCCCCCAACAAAGTATTTTTAAATATATACATAAATGTATCATACTGCACATATCAATCTGCAACTTGCTTTTTCTAAAAATCATATTTTTGAGGTCTAATCATTTTGAGATATAGAAATCTAGCTTATTTCTATAACTATAGTATAGTGTTACTTACCACATTCTACTTATATTATTTCCCTATTGATGATATTTAGGTTATTTCCAATATTTTGCTATTGAAAAGCAGTACTGCAATAAATGCTTTCCCTAGGCTACACTGAGAAGCAGAAATTCTGGTCCATAGGGAATACAGATTTTCAACCATACTAGATTCTGACAGATTGTCCTCCATATTGTTTTATTAACCTACACGCCCACCAGCATGAGCCCCTTTTTTTTTTTAATACCCTCCTCTAAACTTAATATTAATCAGATGTACTAATTGTGTCTAGTCTTGCAAGTGTGTGAAGTGGTATCTCTCACTGTGTATATTTGAGTGCATGCTTTTAGCATATTTTGGGAACTGATCTTTTTAGGCTGTGTATTTTTAAAATATGGCCTCCTGATCAATAACTTATCTTTCAACTTTTTTTTTTTACTTTAAGTTAAATAAACTTAAATTTATGTACTTTTTCTTAATAGTTTGTGATTTTTGCATTTTACCTCAGAAATTCTTATCTAAAGGTCATGAAGTTATTTTCTATATTTTTTCCTAACTTCTTGTGGTTGCATTGTTTTCATTAAAGAAAGTGTTGCTTCACACATAGGATTATTTTTTCCTTACTAAGTCTTAGTCCATTTTATTCTGCTTCTTCTCAAAATTTCATCTACACTCTAAATTTTACAAAGACACCTAGACTGTTTCTGTCAAAAATGGATGTGTGTTTTTTTTCACTTGAAAACAGTAGGAGAAATTTCTTAATAATGTTCCAAGTTCACATTTTTCCTAGTACACTTTGTAATTTCTTCAAAAAACCTGGGAGATGTGATACTTTGTCTTATCATTTTATTTTATTGTTTTAGAATTTCACAATGCTGTAAACAACTGAATGACTCGCATGCTTCCACCCTCTGCTCTGCTATATCATCTGCTGTCTGGTAGCACACCACTACCTCTTCATAGCTACAGATCCTGCTTTTACCCTGAAGCCAGAATACCTTCCTTTGATTGATTTACTTGAATCTTCCTGGACTGCAGTTATGGGGTGGAGTCATGTTTCTGCACGGCCAACACCAAGAGCTAGGTTGGCTCAGGATCATTAAGAAGCAAAAGACATTAGATGCCATCCGTCTATCGTGATGAGGGACTCCACATATTACAGGGGTCATGAATTTCCCTTTGCTGAGCTTATCATTTAGATGCACTAAAACAGTTCATATTCATGCAGTAGTTCTTCCTGCTGTCAATATTTTATATACCTCCCTCCATTTTGAATATGGTATTTTTCTCTTCAGAGGCATTTGAAATAACTTTTATAGTGGTATAAATATGAGTCCTTAACCCTAAATATACAAATAATTTGTTTTTCTATATCACAGCCTAATTTTAATATCAAGACTTCATTCTGCAGGAGTGCTAAGGGGTCGTTCCAAGGGCTTGTGTAGTACTAAGACATTGTAGCATATCTGGCCCTTGAGTCATCTATTTAAGCAAGAATCCTCAGAGACTTACCTTTTCCGATTTAGTCCTTAGTCACTCAGGAATTAAGATTCCTCTTGAGTCAACCCATGTTCCTGTCCTCAAGGCTCCTTCCAGTCTGTTGGCATCTCTTTTCCACATCAGAGTCAGACTTAAGGCATGGACATTATCCTACAGCTTCTACTCCATGATGTGGCACTGGAAACTCCCAATGTCTGCCCAGGGCTCTGTCTGGATCTATTACACAAATGTTCTTCACTCTCCCTCATGGTTTGCTGCCTTCCCCAACCCCACTCTGAACATCCTACTCTGAAATCAGGGCACCGGGCCCCTCTCTCAAAAACTATACTTTCTCTTTTTTTGTTACTTCTTTACCATCTCTTCTCTTCTCTTCTCCACCCAGGGTGTTATTTTTCTAGTCTGAGTGGGAGTGGGCATGAAACACCCCTTTTTTCCTTTGCTTTTCCTATACACTTTATTCTAAATCCTTAAAATTTCTCCAAAGGAATTTAAGTTTTGGGAACACAAAAGGTAGGCTCCTTCTACTTTTTATCCTGTGACAACCTTTTGCTGAAATGATAAATGCAGAGTCAAGTATTTGCCTGCATGAGGAAACAGATAGAGGAAGAATACCAAAAAAAAAAATTTTTAAGGGAAAACCTCAGTTAACTTCTTTAAAATATGGCTTTGCCATGCTTGCACTTTATTATTTTAGTTTCAATAGCTTTGATTTCTGTACTTTAAAATTACTATTATAATTTGGTCTATTTATGATTGCCACTGCTGATTGAATTTAGTAAGAGTAATACTGAAAGTTCTCATTTCTGTTCAATCAGTCTAAGTTCTTGCTGTCTGCTGGCCGCCAGACCTGTACCTATTAAAATCCACATTTATTAATGCTCATGGTTCGTGGTTGGCTTTGAGCTTTTCTAATCACACTGTCCTTCCTGTCTTAGTTTTCTTTTAAAACAGACTTTAAAACATGTCTTCATTTCCTACCATCAATCATTAGTTGAGCCTTGATTTGTTAAAACCTCTGTCTAAAGCATTACGTTAGTAAAATGATTAGACTTCAAGTCCATGTCTCTTATCATTAACTAGAGCTTTTACATCTGATCCCTACGGCGATTCAAGTGAAGAATTGTTTTCCATGAGCTGTCATGGAGAAGGAGGTCATTATGACAAAAGATTCCTGCCTAATTTATATAGTAAGGCATGCTCACTAATTCTGGCGTCAGAGCTCGGACCAGTTACCAATTGATTTCTATCAGTGTTGTGTGAGATGATAAATTTTAATCAGAGCTTTTTGGTCTCTATTAGTCTGGCTTTCTTTTTATAATGGATTTCTCTCATTCATGCTTTCCCTAGTCTGCATTTTTATGACTGTGATGTGCTTTGATTTACTTCATTCAAAGTATGATGCTCTGGCTTCAATTATTCCATTTAACTTTAAATAGACATTGCTACAAGTCTTACTGATACAAAGAACATCTGGTGTCAATAAATTGCAGCAGGAGGTGCCATGTGGGAAGGAACCCAAGAACTAAACACATTTCTGGGCACATCCATCAGGACATGAGCATACATGTCATGGCATTCTGCCACTTATCTTCTTAAATGCTCTCAGAGTGGAGCTAGCTCTAGTTGTTCAAGCCAACATGGCATTTTGATTATAATTGTAGCAATGCTTGACTCACTGATGTAAAGCTCCAGACACTAAACATTCTGTTCAGTTGATAACATCTTTGAGGACGACTTTTGCTAAACAAGAAAGGAACAGAGAGCAAGGGGACACTTTTTTCTATGTCTTGTACAGAGTGTTTAATGAAGGATGTTGTAAAGAAGTCAGAAAAAAGAACTCTATTCCTCACACTCCCTCCCCACCAAACACACCAGAACGCAAAGTGCTGGAGTTTCCGCAGGGAAATACATTGACTCCCTGCTATTTTGGGGTTGATCCCAACTACAAATTTTAATAATTACCTAAGACTACCAAATCCAGATAGTAGAATATGCAGTAATTAAAGAGAAACCTTTGCCCATTTTTAAGCTTTGAAAAATAACTCTTTAATTGCAAAAGTATGATACAGAAATAATTTACCGAAGATGTAATTTACATTTAAATTTTATTCTGTATAGAAGAGCTCTGTTCATAATCCAAGTTATGCACTGATAATTTGAGTCTTGTAAAAAAAAGGGTGTCCCTAGTAATAGGCTTTATTTAAATGATCTTTAATTGAAATTATTTATGGATGTTATACTGGGAAGCGTGTGTCTTTTTTTCACAGTGTATTTTGAAACTCAGGTTCTCAGGCATGAGAACAAGGAACCCAACTTAACCTAACTCTTCTTGTCTCCACTGCTTGTTTCTGCTTGGCTTCATGGCTCTCTTCTTGTGCTGGAGAAGGAGTTGACCAGGAGCCATAGATATCACATCCTCCTAGTTTAATGAACTCTGTAGAAAGAGAGAGTTGCTCTTTCCCGAAGTTCATGTATTAATCTTGCAAGAGGACCCCAATTAGCCCTGTTTTGTGATGTGCTCATCACTGGATCCATCACAGCTGCCAAGAAGAAAGAGAACGTGATGGGCCAAGAACTGAATCTACAGTGGAGGAGAGCAGGTTCTGTTCCCAGAGGGAGGGAGATGAGAAAGCTTACTGGGTGAAAAACAAACCAAAAAATAAACCAAACCAAACAAACAGTTGTTACCACTATCCATGATTCTTAGTGAACCAATTCCGGATAGGGATGAGAATGAGAAAGGCATGCATTTCAGACTGGAGACACTTTGTTCTATCTATTCAGAGCTGAAATGTTCTCATAAGACAGGCTGTCTCGTCCTGCCACAAGGCGGGAGGAACCAGACGTCTCTTCAGCATTTCGGAAGAACGCAGTAGCAGTGAGAGAGACTGTTCTCTTGGAAGCAAATATCAGAAAATGGTTAGACTAGGTCAGCACGTCTCCAGGTGTGTCCTCATAAGATGGTAAAAGATGGCATTAAGTGAGTAAAAGGGAGACGATTAGGTTACACAAAGTGAGAAAGAAAGCTTTCTTTACTGAAAATTTTCATACAACCTCTAACATAGCAAAATACTTCTGAGAATTTCAGAGGATGATATGCATGCATAATTTCCAAAACATATTTAGCCAGAGAGCTCTTTTTTTTTGTTTTTTTTTTTTGCGGTATGTGGGCCTCTCACTGTCGTGGCCTCTCCCGTTACGGAGCACAGGCTCCAGATGCACAGGCTCAGTGGCCATGGCTCACGGACCTAGCCGCTCCGCGGCATGTGGGATCTTCCCAGACCGGGGCACGAACCCGTGTCCCCTGCATCGGCAGGCGGACTCTCAACCACTGCGCCACCAGGGAAGCCCCAGAGAGCTCTTTTTATTCTTTAGGGAAGATGAAAGATTAGATGATTTCTAAATACCTTGCTTATTCTGATATTCTCCCAATTTTATAATTTTAAGAGAGCAATATAAAGCTGGGATTCCAATCCCAGAGCTTACGTTAATGCTGTGGATATCTATGGGGTCAGAAAGCCCAGTCACAAATTTAAGTACCTTTCTGTATCCTGTGCTTGTCTTCCTTTTCTGTGATCACCACCTTCCTTTTCTGTGATCACCACCTGTCTTCCTTTTCTGTGATCACCACCTGGTGATAGAGGGTCATTGGAATCAGTGTCAACTCAATGTGATATACCCAACCTGATGAAATACAAAAAAAAAATCATGCCAGGAAAAACATTGTGGCATTGGCTATATAACAAAACTTCGCTTAACAAGTCTTTAAATTTCAGGCTTTAAAATCCAGTGCATAGAATGTCTATATAGTTTTCTCAGGAGCAGATTCTTGAGTTATCCATGCTATATATTATTTGATATGGAAGCTGAAGGAAATGGGGTATAGATATCTACCCCCACTGTGTTATGCAGTCCCTGATTCTGCATCAACTCCACCTCTTGCCAGAACTTCTTGGAATCTTCTACACTGATTCAAAAATTTTGGTACACAGACCTAAAGCCTGTAGGTTAAAGGAAAGAATGCTCAAAACAGATAAAAGTCTACCTTTCTATATCAATTTCTCTGTGCAGAAACCAACCATCTGACTATCTTTAGCTAATGAATATCACCTTATTTTACATCATAAAACAACACCTGGGCAGAGGATTTTTGTTAGCCATTTTCAGCCTTTTTTGGTTTACCTAGTTCTGTGATTTTTAAAGCCATTATGTTTGTGACATTTTTGTTTGTCTGCCATTTATTTTACTTTCTCCTTTTTTCATAGAACAAGGTTAGTTTGTGAAATGGAAGAGTCTGACAGAAGGCAAATTTGGTGGGGAAGGTTAAGGGAGTACAACACATTCTCCCTTCAAAAGCTGATGTCAAATGCAGTGGGTGCTTTATTTAATAGCCTAGGAAAGGCACAAACAGTCCCTCTCTTCACAGGCCAGATTCATAAACACAACACTAACTTTTATCTACTCAGGGAAAACAGTTGAGTTAGTTTTTGTAGAGCAAATATGCTTTCAGTTTTGGATCGTCTCAACCTCACTGAAGTGCCATTGCTAGTGAATAGATGTCACTGAGTGCTGAATTTGTGAAGTCAATAATAAGTTTTCAGGAACTGATGCATACTTTTACATTTACCACTTAGCCTTTGAAAACTCATGTTTGGACAGTGCAGTTAATTTAGAAATTGGATCCCATTTACATGAAAAGACTACATGACTTATGATATGAAGATCTAGAATCAAACTCTTGTTGCCATTTTATCTTTCTCTTCTTGGGCTAGTTATTTCACCTCCCTGAATCTCAGGCCTCTCATTTGAAAACTGAGGTGGTAATGATAACATTTATTCTCCCATTCACAAAGGTGTGATGATCAAATGAGAGAATGTCTGTGGCACTTTGTGTATTTTGAAATCTGTCACAAAATTTTATGTTGGGAACTGCAATGATGAGAGACCCCCCGGAGCATATGGACTTTGCAGAGAAGCAGTTAACCATATATTAAGATAAATGCAGGAGGAGTATATATAACAACTACAGTATACTAGGATAAATGCAGGAAGGGTATCTAATACAGTCTTAGAGGAGTGGAGCAGACTTCTGGGAGGTAGTGACACCTGTATGAATTGAAAGATAACTAGGTAAAATGAAAAGGGAATATTTTTCTTTCAGATGGAGAATATGCAAAGATCAGAATTGGAGAGAGAACATGGCATATTTGCTGAGTAAAAATGAATTCAGTTTGTTTGGAGCATTAAGTTTGGGGAATTGGGCCAGAGAATGACAAGATACGGAGTAAGAGAGACAAATGGAGGCCAGGTGATTTTTAAACCATATGCAGAAATTTGGACTTTAACCTGACAGCAATGGAGAGTCCAAGTAAAAATTATTTTAAAAGTTTTACATAGAGAATGACATAAGCCATTTTATGAATATTGGTTATTACTGGTTTTGTGTTAATTATTTTAGAAATAATATTCAGAGAGAAGCTCTAGTTTAGTTTGCAAACATTTAAGCTAACATATTGAGGTAGTCTTAAGAATGTTGCTTAACTATTTACATAGGATCTGCCCCTTTAGATGGGCCTATTCTTTGTTACTTCAGTCTTGGACTTACATTTCTAAGAGATTTAACCTGCCATTAAAGAAACTTGGAAAAATAATGGCAAAGCATAAAATAATTTGAAAATACAGAAGGAATACAGGCATTTCTAGAATTTCAGCTGAATTATGGTGATTCTGTCAACATTTCCCATGAAAGGTTAATTCTGTTGGCATCAAAGACTTTATGAAGCAACATAATTCGTGTTAGTTGCAAATCAACAAATGCTCTCTCAAAAATTAGAAATCATTTTCCAGGAAATGATCTGTCCAACTGATTGCTCTTAAAGTTTACAACTTAACTGAGGGAGCTGTAATTAGAAGTAAATCCTTTACCATGTTTTCATTTTATTGTATGTCCTTAGCCTCCTTGAACTTACAGCATTGTCTTGAAGAACTTCCTTGGCTTGCAGCTGGAATCCTCATCATTTGTTGATGATGTTTTTTAGATTAAAGGAGCTGTCCCTATTAACTTGAGGAAAGGGGCAGTCTCTATTACAGTACCATTGTTATTTGGACACATATGGAAACACTTCTACAGCAGATTGTCCAGTTGCTCCTTCTTCCTTGCTTTTGCAGTAGTCAGTTGTTTAAGTTACATTCCACTCATGATGTAGTGATAGAAAGGTAGGACATGATTTTATAAATATACCTCCTTACTTAGATCTCCTTTTGAGATAGAGATCTTCATTTATCAATAATTCATGTTCCCTATTAGCTTCGACCAACTCATTTCAACCTGCACAGAAGTGAGATGGAGATACTTTCCTCCAAAATATGTGATGATTTAAATACCTAATTGTAGAAAAAAGTTGTTAATGAGATTTTTGAGCAAAACACCCTATCAGAATGGAAAGGATGTGGGAAATAAGAGAATGTTTGTATGTTAATAAAAGATCCAGGAAGGAGTGGAGAGAGGAGAGAGAAAGAGAGGAGAGTTGATGATGCAGGAAAGAAAGAAGTGGCTGCGGAGTGGGGGGGGGATGTCTTTGAGAAAGAAGATGGGGTCTAACACACAAGTGGAAGGAAGTGCTTTAGATGAGTGTGGGCAGTTATTCTACCCAGGGTTAACAGGTGAGAAGGCAGAAGGCAGAGTTATGTGTATTGATGCTGGTAGTTGCACCTGTGGGAACTTCTGGAAGTTGTCTTTCTGAATGCTTCTGTTTTATCAGGAAAATAAGTCATGAGCTGAGATTGAGAATGGGAGATTAAGTGTTATGGGTTTAAGGAGACAGAGGCTTTAAATAGTTATCTAGAAATCTGGGAGTGTGAATGAAGTAGGCAAATAAACTATGGTTACCAGGTGTCGTTAAAAGCTCACCTGGGATTTGAAAGTAACTTTTTTTTTTTTTGACTGTGCCATGGCATGTGAGATCTTAGTTCCCTGACCAGGAATCGAACCCATGTCCCCTGCAGTGGAAGCGTGGAGTCCTAACCATTGGACTGCCAGGGAATTCCCTCTAAAAGCTCACCTGGGATTTGAAATTCAAGTGTTCAGCAACTTTCTGTTTTTCTCCAGCCACATTCAGTTGCATAGGTAGTGGGCTGAGTAGCTAGGTAATTGAATTTAACTACAGGTAGGATTTTGTCAAATGATTACAGATCTACAAGAGATGGAGATGAGAGTTGATATGTATGCAAGGAAGAGATAATAATGATTGCCCATGAAATTTAATGGACAGGTAGCAGTATCAATAGATTTTAGGTATCCCTGTGGCAGAGGGATCATTGGATTTAGGGTAATACGGAGAGTAAGCTGAACAGGGAGAAAGTAATGATTGACGAGTAGGACAATTGAAAGTGAGATTCTGGAGAATTTGTAGTGATTGATAAAGACAAGGGAGGGATATGATCTTGATGAATCACTGGAAAAGAGGCTCTGAAGGAATTGACAGACCAGGTTTTCAGTCGAATCACTTAAGCATGGATAGAAATCACCAAAAATTAAATGGAAGTGATGTCTGGGAGAGAGGCATAAGCAGGGAGCTAAGATCTTTGAGGAGTGAGGAGTGTTTCCCAGAAGTCAGGAAAAACATTTCAGATCTTAATGAAGAAACAAGCTCATTTTGCTACTTTTGTGTATCTGTGGGTGCCTTAAGAAATGCCAATTGAGATTTTTATTTTTTTATTTTGTCAGGGGGATTTATAAGATGCTGCAATGTAGGCAGAAGAAACAAAAATGAGTACAATGCTATGTTTCTGAATACTGATTTGTTAAGTCTTTCTTTTTAGGAAACTGGAAATAATTGTCTCAAAAACACTAAAAATGTGTTATAAATATTCTCATTCTTCATTTATTCCAAAAAAATAAAAATTGGGAATTATCTAGTCAAATGTACTTCTCAAAATGACTGGCGTATACTTTTTTGTTTTAAAGTGTTCTTGATTGTTATTTATGTACTTAATAGAATATGACAAAATTGAACTTACAGATTTAATATTTTTGCAAAAATTTTTTAAGCTCACATGTTCTTATTTCTTTCAAATTTGAGCTTTCTTTAATTCAGTACAAAATTAAAATTTGAGATATACATTAAATTCTGTTTTCTATTTCAGATAATTCTGTGTTCTTGGTTTATTATTTGAATAGTTTCCCCATTGCAGTGTTTCATTAATTGATATGTACACATGAGCCAGACTCTATATTATGTCCTAAATGGATCATAATTAATAAAAAGAAAGCTAAGAGAAACACATGTTTTCACATTTTTAAAATGTCTTCAGAAAACCATGGTGAATTGAATTATTAGCTTTTTAAATGTGTTAATTATTCATTAAAAATTTTGTGAAAAGGAAAGTAAATCCAGAATGCTATTGAATGCTAAGGTAAAACAAATATGAACCTGTCTTTTCAAAAACCAAGTTTACTCTAAAGATGGAAATTTATTCATTGTGATATGCTGAGAAAGGCTGCAGAGTGAGGTGTTTAAGAGCCTAATTCTGGAATCAGGAATCCTGGCTTCAAGTCCTGGCTTTGTGCCTTGTGAGATTTACCTTGGGAATGGGTTCAAATTCTACAAGACTGAATTTCCTCTGCTGCAAGATAACAGTAATAAAATAACCAATTTTATAGGGGTTTTAATTAAAATTAAATAACCTATATAAAGCACTTAGCATAATTCCAGGCACAGAGTAATGGTGTTTTGTACTATCCTATGCCAACTTCAAGATTTCTCACAAGCCATATCCCATACCCAGAACACTCTTTTTTCTACTCTGTTTAGCAACCACTCCTTAACTGAAAAGGATCTTCTAGAAAGATTAAATTAACCTATTAGAAATAAAGTGATTCCTCTAGTGTTTATAGAAAGTATTGGATTGGCCAAAAAGTTCATTCTGGTTTTTCTGTAAGATGTTATTGAAAAACCCAAAAGAACTTTTTGGCCAACCCAGTATACATCTGTGTCCATTTAATCCTAAGGCTCTTTGGTTGGGGGGAGAGAAATTATAAGATAACTGCTGTGGACTGAATGCTTGTGTCTCCACCAAATTCATATGTTAAAGCCCTAATCCCCAAAGTGATGGTATTTGGAGGTGGAGGCTTTAGAAGCTAATTTAGAGGAGGTCATAAGGATGGAGCATCATGGTGGGATTAGCATCCCTGTAAAAAGAGGAAGAGACATGAGATCTCTCTCTCTCTCTCTCTGTCTCTCTCTCTCTGTCTCTCTTTGTATGTACATACCAAGAAAAAGCCATCTGAGGACTTAACCAGGAAGAGGGCCTTCACTAATAACCCAACTGTGCTGACGCCCTGATCTCAGACTTCTAACCTTCAGAGAAATAAATGTTTGTTGTTTAAGCTACCCAATCTATGGAAGCTTGTCCTACCAGCCCAAACTGACTAAGATAGGTACTCAGTGGTATTGTATACACAAAGTGATTTTGTTGGTGAACAATGTTTTGATAGAAGTGGCAATGCTAGAAATTGATAGGACTCTAGATCTCCTTGGTTAAAGACGTCTAAATTCCCATAGAGGTATTCGATGCTTAAGACCGAGGCCAAGTGTGCTTCAAATTTTGATTGCCTGGGTGAAAGTAGTGGATGAAATGTTTGTAGCCATGGGAAAAAAATAGTGATTTATAAAGCTTCAGAAATGAGCAGAGCCTAGAAAACCTTTTGCTACAATATTATTAAAATGTTTGATCTCTCAGGAGAACAGACAGTTACTGATATCACAGCCAAATTTGACTAGGTAATAACTGCTTAATGACACATGCTGCCAATTAACAACACCTGTATTCAGTATGAGACAGTATAGTTGGTAGAAAGAACAGTGACCAGGAGTGAGACCCAGGTGCCCACTTAGCACTTGTATGTAGTGGGCCATAGACCCACTACACCACTTTGCTGAGTCTGTTAGTTCACCTGCCAAGTGAAGGGCTTGGAGCCTCAGATTCTTTCCTGTCCCAATGTTTTGTGACTTTCCTTTATTAATTGTAGATTTTAAAGCCTCGGTGTCACTCGTTTTTCTCTTATTGCCTGCTCTTCAGATGACTGAGGTAAAAGAGTATTTCATGTGTTTTGTGGCCTGAATGGCTTGACCTTGTGCAGCCTTTGAGTATCTGGATCAAATTTGCAGTCAAATAAGACTGTTTCCCCTTCCCTCAGCCTTCTTCGTTTCCCACCTCTTTCCACGATTTTTTAGTCTGTCCTAGTTTTATGAGAATTAAAAAAAAAAAAAATGCACTGTGGAAGATTTGGAGGAAATGATGAGGTCGTTGGTTGCCGGGTGACTGCTCTTTAACCGTGATTCAGTGTTTAATAAGATTGTTTTATCTGGTTCCAGGGTCTTCCCAGAATTTCACTGTTGCTGATTTTGTGTTCTTTTGGGAAAAAAAAAAAACAACCAGTAAACTTAGAAGCTTTTTTTCATCATGTTTCCCAAATTTATACTTTTCATTTAAATTGGTGCTGTTTGTCAAAGAATATTCCAGTCTGATCAGGGCCTGTCCTTTGTTCTCTTGATAGAAAGGGATTTTCTTAAGAAACATTTCAAATAATTTACATCAGTTCTCTCAAAGCAGTTCCAAAAACCAAATGTAAAAAAATAGCATACTCTCTATAGTCTATTTAAATAGGTTTCAAAGCTCAGAAGCAAACCTTTTAACATAGCTCCTCCATTGCTGAATTCTTTGTTCATAAATTATTTCTGAAGTGGCTACAATTTATTGTTGAATAGCATTTTCAAGAGGGATCATGAGTGTTACATTTCTTGAGTTCTTTGAGGTTTAAAAATACCTGCCTGTTGCTCTTACAATAAATGACACCATGGCTGGATGCAATCCTTGGGTCACAATTTTTTTACCTTGGAAATTCTGTGGCAATTGCTCAATTTTCTTCTCTGCTTAAATTTTCTTTGGAGAAGGCTGAAGCCAGACTGAATTTTTCCCTTTGGTAGGAAAATATTTTTTTGCTGCCTGGATGACTAGAAAAATTGTCTATAGCCTTAGGTTAAATAACCAGAAAATGTCTTTATATTAATTGATCTATATAAAATATTCTGAGACATAACACTATATAACCATCTAAAGATTCAGAATTTATCTGTTTTAGGGAAAATTTCCTAAATTATATCGATGAATACTTTTTTGGAATGTCTATTGAGTTTTCTATATTTCAGTGGTTCTAATTATCTCTGCTCTCTTGCTTACACAAACTACGACTATCCTACTTATAACAAGGTTGAGAGCAAGCCCCAAGCACTGAAATTAAACTAGCTCTGTAGACTGTCTATCCTCTGATGGAAAGATTAATCTGCTCCCTCAGGCATCCTCAACTTTATTATAAGGATCAGAGGACACCTCAGTCTCCCATTATCCTTACCTTCCAATAATCATAAAACTTTGAATCCACCAGGATGTTTATCTCTGTCTACGATGTCATGAGAATGCATAAACTACCAGATCATCCTGTATATATCTCATTTTGATTCCTATAAAGATCTATATAAACCATCTTTGCCCCACATTTCATCTGTTCCCACTTCCTGCAATACTTCCATTGTGCTCTTTTCAAATTCATAGTCAATCATCTGCAAAATCTCTTCAGTCCTCAAACTCTTCACTAAACATTTGCTTCACATTAATGCTCTCACATAGACCCAGCTTTCACTTGATGATCCTTCTTCCCCTGCAGCTTTCTTAAGTAGTGGTCATAGGTTTTATGTTTTGTTTTGTTTTGTTTTACATAAACTTTGAACCACAAATTTGCTTACATTTGCTTAAATTACTCTTTGGGGATATGTGTTGTGAGTGGATCCAATGCAATTCCTATTCATTGTGGGTGGAACTCTCTCCTCTGTTGGCATAAACAGGCACCTTGAAAGATTTATGTTTTTGTTATTACTTGGCCTGGCCCACATTTTCTGTTTATGGTTTCATGTGCTTTATAAATTCTGGGCTAATATCAGGCATTGTGAACATTCTGAAATCATACCCCTAATGTGGGACCTTGTATGTAAATGGGCAGGAAATCCCACCCCTGAATAATCCTGCTCCTTCAAAAATGGAACTGCATATGTTTATCTAGTCTTGGGAAAACCAATCAGTATCCCAGTAAGGTTTTTTTTGTTTTCTGTTCCATAGTCATTAAAGTCCGTATCTTCTTCAACAATCACATGATCGAGCCATTATTAGTCTAGGTCAGGGCACAAACTCGAATGCATGAAGAAACTAGCCAGGTAATACAGATGATGGATGCAGTCTAGGTGAGAGAATATATGGCTTGTCTAAAGCACACATGTTCATTCAACTCTACCTGATGCTTGCTTTCAAAGTGAAACCTTTAATGCCAGAACTCTGATTTTTCAACAGAAGCAGGAGTTCCATATTTTCTTTATTAATCCTTTGACTTTAAAATATTGGCACAAATTATTTAAAACTATGCAAGGAATATACTAGCTATGTTTGTAGCAGCCTCTTTCACTTGGCTTTCAGTGTATGAGTACCTTGGCCTCTCTCCTCAATCTTCTCTTCTTACCCCACACTTGTAACCAGTGTCATGCATAGCCAAGGCTTCACAGACTGTTATGCTCACCTCTTTGCTCATACTGGATGCTGAAGCACCTACTTGTTGTTTCCCTCTGGTTGTTTTACATACATTTACATGAACTATATGTCTAAGCTTGGATTCAAGATCTTTCTCCCCAAATAGCTCTCATTTCATTAAATGAAACCTTTATGCACTCAGTTGCTCATGTGGGAAAGGAGATAAACCCTAGGGCCCAGTCAAAGTGGGAGAGAGAGACCAAGACATCTGCATGAAAGCAGCATCCTCTATGTGTACCCTAGAAATCAAACAAATTAAAAAATAAATAAAAACCTACCCACAAAGAAGAAGGTAAGGAGAATTACCTATCTTGGCTTTAAGTCTGCATGAAGGAGAGGAAAAAAAGTCTCCCCTGAAAATAACCAACTAGAATCCATCCCTTATGTGAATTTGAGTCCAGAAAACGTACCATACATGGAGTCCCCAAAGCATCTCACATTCCATTTGTTTTCAAGTGCCCCTGGGTTAGTGGTGTTCTCTAGCAGAAACAGATGCAAATCCTCTCTCAAGGAATACATCTTCACCCCAGCCAACAAAGATAAAGTTGCAAAGGATATGAGCTCACATTTTTAAAACACTGAACTCCTGAAGAAGCAAGCTAATTAAGAACATACAAAACAGCATAAATAAATTCTCAGAGTTATTCAAGACTGAAGATATTGTATATAAATTTTTTAAAAAGTATATTTAATGAGTGAAAAGAAATAAACATTAAAATAAAAAATATGACTACATAAGAACATATAACAAAAAGTAACAGAGAGATTTGTAAAAGAGCAAATATAATTTCTAGAAATAAGAAATATTATTGAAAATAGAATTCAATACAAGAGAGAAATAGTAACCATAAAGCTTCATCTGAAAAACAATCCCCTTATGAAACAAAGTGATGGAAAATATGAAAGAGTTCTTAAAATATATGTAGGATAGGGTGAGAAAGTCTAATTCCAGTTTAATCAGAATTTCAGAAGGACAACATAGAGACAATGGAGATAGGAAAAACTGAAGAGATTCAAACAAAACTGGTATTAACCTATAATATCAGACAAAGTGGATTTGAAAGTTAAAAGCATTACCATAAACATAAGAGTTAATGCATCCTAATAAAAAGTTCTGTTCACCAGAAAGATGCAATAATTCTTAGTATAGATTGAGCATACTTAAAAGGTAGAAGTACAAGATGAGATTAAGAAGGCCATCATCATAATGGGCGATGTTTATACACCTTCATCAGTGATTAATAGATAAATCAGATAAAAAATCAAGAATTCTGAAGATCTGAGCAACAAAATTAACAGTATTGATCTAATGATACTTTTAACACTATTTCCAATAATTGAGTAATGCACAAGGAATGTTATAAGACATAGCAAACATTAAAAAATGGCATTTGAAACTTTGTCATGACAAATAGAAAAAACAAAGTGCTTTTTTCAAAGATTTTTCAGTGTCAGAAAATATTTTCCATTTATGCAAGTAACAAAGGACTAATGTCTATTTAAAATTTTTTTACACATTAATAAGAAAAAGACAACCCAACAAAAACAAAATGGGCCAAGACTATGAGTGTGAAAGTTACAAGAGATAAAGACCAATGACCAATAAACATGTGAAAAGATGCTCAACCTAACTGGTGACTAGGAAAATGCAAATCAAAAGAAGAAGGTATTGCATCATACCCATCACTTAGGAAAACATTACTCCATCTGGTAATGACAAGTACTGAAGAGAAGGTGGAGAAGAAGAAACTGCTATACACCACTGGTGGGAATGTAAATTGGTACATCTACTTTGGGGAACAAGTTGACAATAATAAAATTTAAGACACACATACTCTCTAAGTCAGAAATTCTATTTTTCAGGGTCTACCCTAAAGAAATCCATGCTCATAGAGACAGATACAAAGAAAGTAATTGCAGGACTGTTTGTCATGGCAAAAAGAAAAAAAAAAATGTCACTCAGTAGGGAAATGAATTAATCATGGTTTACTCATATAATGAAACACTATTCAGCAGTTAAAATGAATAAACTTGATTTACCTGCATAAACATGGAAAATCTTAAAAAAGATAATAGTAAAAAAACAAGTTGCAGAAAGAGAGGCAGAGTATGGTAAGATTCATGCAAATATTGACATAATAATAGTATATATTGTTTATGAATATATATGTGTAGTAAATGTATAAAACCATGCAGGGAAATGTTGTACACCTTCCTCTGGGGAGAGTGAGGGAGAAAGGTTCTGGTTAGGGCTTTAGCTGTTTGTGTATCACTTTCTTGTTTTCATGTTCTTTTAGAAAGGTAAGGTCTAAAGCAAATAGGACAAAATGTTAACATCTGTTTTAGTGCTGAGTACACAAGTATCTGATTATTTTCTGACTTTGTAAGTATGTTGCATAATGCAAAATTTTAAAAATGAAAGACTAAGAAAAAAAATTTACCTTTGAAAGCTGCAATGTTTTGGAAATAAAATGAGGGCAAAGTTGTTGGAACAGGCAATCATTTTAAAAATGAGGACTGGGGAAAATATTAGATTTAGTAATAACTTTCAAGAGGGCAGCATCATTGTTGAGTGCGAAGCAAAGTACACAGAGGCTCCCTGGAAACTTGGAAGAAGGTAAAAGATAGCTAGCATAAAGCATCAGATAGTCAAGAAAAGATGTTTTAGAATAAAAGATTAAATATTTACCAATATAGCATTAAGTAAAAGAAACAGTAGACAAATATCTAAATTAAATAAAATGAGCTGATGTAAGAAAGTGACAGTTATTTCTGAGAATTCTTTAACATCACTGATATATAGATGTATATGTAAACAGTTTTAGTAACTGATTGTTTATGAAGCAGTTTTAAAGAACATTTAGTTTCCATTTCTTATATTAAGTACGGCATCCAAAATATTTATCTAATCATGCGCAAATGCATTAAATTATTAATTGGAAAGGCACTTCCTCTTTAGCCTGAAGAAAAGGACTAAATTAGTATCATGTGTCAAAGATTGTGGGCACACTATTGCTAAACTCAATGCTCATTTCTTGAGAACATCAAAAAAAACCTTTCTTTGAGTGTTCAAAAAATTATACAAATCTAAAATAAATGCATTTGTGAAACAATAACTACATTGTATTTAAACTTATGCATGTAATTTTAAAAGAGTACTATAAAGAAGGGTGACTTTAAAGGCAGATTGTTATTTAATAGTCAACAATAATTGAGAAATAAATATTAAAATGCTTTCATTGCTAGCTGTACATGTGACCTACATTTATGACTCTGTGAGGTATAGACTAGCGCTTTGACACTGCTATTTTTTGTCTATATAGGACATGTGAGAATGTTGGGGCCACTGAGTGGCAGTTATGATACCTGTAATTGCCACTGCAACCATAGAATTAGGCACTGCACTATAATCAGTTCCCAGGAAGCAGAAGCTTTGAGGGAAAGTTAAGCTTCGCATTGCACAGAGTGCTTAAATGCATGCCACAACAACTCCCCTTTAAAAGGTCCGAATCCTATTTATTCAGATTAATCCCAATGAAATAAAGATTATTTCAACAAATAGTTCAAGTAACAAAGGTATACTTTTGATAGATCACAAGACACTTTAACAAGCTTACAGCAGTAATAATTCTGGCCTTCTTGCTGGAGAGATTCTTTATGATTTCCTTTGAAACTAGTATTTATTTCCCAATTGTAACCTGTCTTAATTTTCCACTCTCAGTTCCATTCTGACTTGCCTTTCACTTCTTGACTTCAGTGTCCACCATTTCTATCCACTTCTACTTAGGACTTCCAAAGCATTGATGTGCATAGAATCACCAGGGTGTTTATTAGGAATGCAGATTCCAGACTGCCATCATAAAAGATTCTGATTTGGAATATGCTTTAGTATAAGATTTCCACAAACCATACGTGGACTCCTTTTTATTCTTCTGCCACACCATATAAATTCCAGCACTGGGGGAGGACTTCAAGATGGCAGAGAACTAAGACGTGGAGATCACCTTCCTCCCCACAAATACATCAGAAATACATCTACATGTGGAACAACTCCTACAGAACACCTACTGAGCACTGGCAGAAGACCTCAGACTTCCCAAAAGGCAAGAAACTACCCACGTACCTGGGTAGGGCAAAAGAAAAAAGAAAAAAAGAGAGACAATAGGGACAGGACCTGCCCCTCGGGAGGGAGCTGTGAAGAAGGAAAAGTTTCCACACACTAGGAAGCCCCTTCGCGGGCGGAGACGGGGTGTGGGTGGGGGGAAAGCTTCGAGCCACTGAGGAGCATGCAACAACAGGGGTGGAGGGCAAAGTGGAGAGATTCCCGCACAGAGGATCGGTGCCAACCAGCACTCACCAGCCGAGAGGCTTTTCTGCTCACCCGTCAGGGTGGGCGGGGGCTGGGAGCTGAGGCTCCGGCTTTGGAGTTCAGATCCCAGGGAGAGGACTGGGGTTGGCTGCGTGAACACAGCCTAAAGAGGGCTAGCGCACCACAGCTAGCCGGGAGGGAGTCCAGGAAAAAGTCTGGAACTGCCTAAGAGGCAAAAGACCATTATTTTGGGGTGCGTGAGGAGAGGTGATTCAGAGCATAGTGTTTGCATAGCTTTGCTTTTACCATTTGTCCTAGGGTTCTGTCTGTCCATTTTTTTTGTTTGTTTTTTTTAGTATAGATTTTAGTGCTTCTTATCATCAGTGGATTTGTTTTTTGATTCACTTGCTATCTTCTATCATTCTTTTTTTCTTTTTTTATTACGTTTCATTTTTTAATTTTTAATAATTTTTATTTTAATAACTTCATTTTATTATTTTTCTTTCTTTCTTTCTTTTTTCTCCATTTTCTTCTGAGCTGTGTGGCTGACAGGGTCTTGGTGCTCCGGCCAGGTGTCAGGCTGGCGCCTCTGAGGTGGGAGAGCCAAGCTCAGGACATTGGTCCATCAGAGACCTCCTGGCTCCACGTAATATCAAACGGCAAAAGCTCTCCCACAGATCTCCATCTCAACGCTAAGACCCAACTCCACTCAACAACCAGAAAGCTACAGTGCTGGACACCTATGCCAAACAACTAGTAAGATAGGAACACAACCACAACCATTAACAGAGAGGCTGCCTAAAATCATAATAAGATCACAGACACCCCAAAACACACCACCGGACACAGTCCTGCCACCAGAAAGACAAGATCCAGCCTCATCCAGCAGAACAGAGGCACCAGTCCACTCCACCAGGAAGCCTACACAACCCACTGAACCAACCTTACCGCTGGGGGCAGACACCAAAAAAAAATGGAACTACGAACATGCAGCCTGTGAAAAGGAGTCCTCAAATACAGAAAGTTAAACAAAATGAGAAGACAGAGAAATATGCAAAAGATGAAGGAGCAAGGTAAACACCCACCAGACAAAAAAAATGAGAGGAAATAGGCAGTCTACCTGAACGAGAATTCAGAGTAATGATAGTAAAGATGATCCAAACTCCTGGAAATAGAATGGAGAAAATACAAGAAACATTTAACAAGGACCTAGAAGAGCTAAAGAGCAAAGAAACAATGATGAACAACACAATAAATGAAATTAAAAATTCTCTAGAAGGAATCAATAGTAGAATAACTGAGGCAGAAGAACGGATAAGTGACCTGGAAGATAAAACAGTGGAAATAACCACTGCAGAGCAGAATAAGGAAAAAAAAGATGAAAAGAATTGAGGACCGCCTCAGAGACTTCTGGGGCAACATTAAAAGTACCAACATTCGAATTAAAGTGGTCCCAGAAGAAGAAGAGAAAAAGAAAGGGACTGGGAAAATATTTGAAGAGATTATAGTTGAAAACTTCCCTAAAATGGGAAAGGAAATAGTCAATCAAGTCCAGGAAGTGCAGCGAGTCCCATACAGGTTAAATCCAAGGAGAAACACACCAAGACACATATTAATCAAACTATCAAATATTAAATACAAAGAAAAAATATTAAAAGCAGCAAGGAAAAAACAACAAATAACATACAAGGGAATCCCCATAAGGTTAACAGCTGCTCTTTCAGCAGAAACTCTGCAAGCCAGAAGGGAGTGGCAGGACATATTTAAAGTGATGAAAGGGAAAAACCTACAACCAAGATTACCATCAAGGATCTCATTAGGATTCAACAGGGAAATTAAAACATTTACAGGGAAGCAAAAGCTAAGAGAATTCAGCACAACCAAACCAGCTTTACTACAAATGCAAAAGGAACTTCTTTAGGCAAAAAACACAAAAGAAGGAAAAGACTTACAATAACAAACCCAAAGCAATTAAGAAAATGGTAATAGGAACACACATACCGATAACTACCTTAAATGTAAATGGATTAAATGCTCCAACCACAAGACATAGACTGGCTGAATGGATGCAAAAACAAGACGCATATATATGCTGTCTACAAGAGACCCACTTCAGACCTAGGGACACATACAGGCTGAAAGTGATGGGATGGAAAAAGATATTCCATGCAAATGGAAATCAAAAGAAAGCTGGAGTAGGAATTCTCATATCAGACAAAATGGACTTTAAAATAAAGACTATTACAAGAGACAAAAAAGGACACTATGTAATGATCAAGGGATTAATCCAAGAAGAAGATATAAAAATTGTAAATATTTATGCCCTGAACATAGTAGCACCTCAACACATAAGGCAAATGCTAACAGCCATAAAAGGGGAAACCAACAGTAACACAATCATAGTAGGTGACTTTAACACCCCACTTTCACCAATGGACAAATCATCCAAAATGAAAATAAATAAGGAAACACAAGCTTTAAATGATACATTAAACAAGATGGACTTAATTGATATTTATTGGACATTCCATCCCAAAACAACAGAATACACTTTATTCTCAAGTGCTCATGGAACATTCTCCAGGATAGATCATACCTTGGGTCACAAATCAAGCCTTGATAAATATAAGAAAATTAAAATCATATCAAGTATATTTTCTGACCACAATGCTGTAAGACTAGATATCAATTACCGGAAGAAATCTGTAAAAAATGCAAACACATGGAGGCTAAACAATGCACTACTAAATAACCAAGAGATCACTGAAGAAATCAAAGAGGAAGTCAAAAAATACCTAGAAACAAATGACAATGAAAACACGATGACCCAAAACCTATGGGATGCACCAAAAGCAGTTTTAAGAGGGAAGTTTATAGCAATAAATACAGCCCTACCTCAAGAAACAAGAAACATCTCAAATAAACAACCTAACCTTACACCTATGCAATTAGAGAAAGAAGAACAAAAAACCCCAAAGTTAGCAGAAGGAAAGAAATCATAAAGATCAGATCAGAAATAAAAGAAAATGAAGGAAACTGTAGCAAAGATCAATAAAACTAAAAGCTGGTTCTTTGAGAAGATAAACAATTGATAAACCATTAGCCAGACTCATCAAGAAAAAAAGGGAGAAGACTCAAATCAATAGAATTAGAAATGAAAAGGGAGAAGTAACAACTGACATTGTAGAAATACAAAGGATCATGAGAGACTGGTACAAGCAACTCAATGCCAATAAAATGGACATCCTGGGGCTTCCCTGGTGACGCAGTGGTTGAGAGTCCACCTGCCGATGCAGGGGACACGGGTTCATGCCCTGGTCCGGGAAGATCCCACGTGCCGCGGAGCGGCTGGGCCCGTGACCCATGGCCGCTGAGCCTGCGCGTCCGGAGCCTGTGCTCTGCAGTGGGAGAGGCCACAACAGTGAGAGGCCCGCGTACCACAAAAAAAACAAAAAACAAACAAAAAAAAACCCCCACCCCAGTCCAAAAATGGGCAGAAGACCTAAATAGACATTTCTCCAAAGAAGATAAACAGATTGCCCACAAATGCATGAAAGGATGCTCAACATCACTAATCATTAGAGAAATGCGTATCAAAACTACAATGAGGTATCACCTCACACCAGTCAGAATGGCCATCATCAAAAAATCTACAAACAATAAATGCTGGAGAGGGTGTGGAGAAAAGGGAACCCTCTTGCACTGTTGGTGGGAATGTAAATTGATACAGTCATTATGGAGAACAGTATGGAGGTTCTTTAAAAAACTAAATATAGGACTAACATATGACCCAGCAATCCCACTACTGGGCATATACCCTGAGAAAACCATAATTTAAAAAGAGTCATGTACCAAAACGTTCATTGCAGCTCTATTTACAATAGCCATGGAAACAACCTAAGTGTCCATTGATAGGTGAATGAATAAAGATGATGTGGCACATATATACAATGGAATATTACTCAGCCATAAAAAGAAACGAAATTGAGTTATTTGTAGTGAGGTGGATGGACCTAGAGTGTGTCATACAGAGTGAAGTAAGTCAGAAAGAGAAAAACCAAAACCCTATGCTCATACATATATATAGAATCTAAAAAAAAAGGTTCTGGAGAACCTAGGGGCAGGACAGGAATAAAAACGCAGATGTAGAGAATGCACTTGAGGACATGGGAAGGGAGATGGGTAAGCTGTGACAGAGTGAGGGAGTGGCATGGACATATATACACTACCAAATGTAAAACAGATAGCTAGTGGGAAGCAGCCACATAGCACAGGGAGATCAGCTATGTGCTTGTGACTACCTAGAGGGGTGGGGTAAGGAGGTTGGGAGGGAGATGCAAGAGGGAGGAGATATGGTGATATATGTATATGTATATGTATATGTATAGCTGATTCACTTTGTTATAAAGCAGAAACTAACACACCATTGTAAAGCAATTATACTCCAATAAAGATGTTAAAAAAAAAAATTCTAGCACTGGTAATTTCCCTGGCCTGACTTCTCTTCTCCCTGAGCTGAGCCCTGCTACAAAAGATCAAGGCTTTACTGAATGTTTCCACCACAAATGTGTGTGGTTAAGCATATGTGTCTTATAGTCAGACAGACGTAGGTTGACCCTATCACATGCTAGCTGTGTTTTGGACAAATTATCAAACTACTTTCGGTTGTAATTTCCTTATCTGGAACATGGGGATTCATTCATCATTCATTCATTCATTCATTCATCCATCCACTGATTTAATTTTTTGATTTATATTTATGTTTTTATTTTAAATATTTGTTAAATCAATACTGTTCTAAGTATTGGAGATAGAATAATTACCAACATCTAATGGTGCCTGCCTCCATGGACCTTACGATTTCATTCAATATTTGTATTTAATGCATATGGTTGTTGAGAGGATTAAATGAAAGCATAGTAATAGCTAACACATACGCTAGTTTTCAAGTGCCAGACAAGGTTTTGATCACTCTACATAATTAATTTATTTCTTATAACAATAGTGTGAGATAGGTACTATTATTATTTTCATTTTACATGTGATGTAATTAAGCTGCAGAAACTTTAAGCATTTTCTTCAAGGTTACTCAGTAAGTGGTAATGCTGGAATTTTCACCCAGGTGGCCTGGTGTAGAATGCATGCTTTTAACCTGTAGTATAATACTTCTCTATAAAAATCATAATGTATCTATGATATTTCTGAAGAAGTAAGCCTGAAATACAGAATGTCTCCAAGTCAAAGTCTATACCTCAATCTGATACTAGCAATACTTAAAGAAAAAATGTGTCAACTAGCAGGAGTGTTCTCAATGAATATTACAAAAAAATGTTACCCTCCTGAGAGCAAAAATTGGTGGTCTATTCAGCCCTTCCAGAGGAGAAACCTAATGTTACCCACAACAACAACAGTAAGTATAGAATATTTACCACTTAGGCATTGTGCTAACTGCTTTCCAATGGTTAACCCAATTCATCTTGACAGTACTTTGCAAGGCATATAATATATCTATAGTACAAAATTGAATTATGGGTCCAGGGTCTTGCAGGCAGCAAGCACCTCTAGCCAGTTGGTTTGACCCCAGAACACACCCTCTTCATGACCACTAAGCACCATTTTTTATATCAGATGTCACATTCAATCTGCACAATATAAAACTTATGGTCTTATACATGTTTCTTTTAAGTAGCATAAGAGCTGGGTAGAATATACTTCAAGACTATATAGTAAAACGTTAGTTAAAATGTGCTTCTCTCAGAGATTTCTCTTCTGGTCACATCAACTAAATAAATCAATGTTCTTTCAGAGAACTCTATTTATATAATTATTACATTGTTTATCTCCACTTCCAGGCTCTAAAACCCATGAGGTTGATAATGTGCCTCCTTTATTTTTCAGTGTGCCCCGTTCTTGGTTTATGATATGTGAAAGTTTAGTGAAGGAATGAATGCTCTGTTTCTGTGTTCATTATGTACATTTCTAATCATTTGTCTGGTTCATCGGGTACTCTGATAAAGACAGAAATGCAGACACAAGCTTATAAGGCACTGGAAAAGGATAGCTTTATTGTGACTAAAATAGTGCAGGGAAAATATGTATTAAAATTAAGACTATCTGGGTTGCTGGTAACATTTCCCACTTTATTAATTCATTTTATTTTTCATTTATATAACATAATCTTGTGTGTTAGTTTAGTTTGATACATCCCTGAGAGATTAATCAAATGAATAAATAAAATTAAGGAATAGACCCATCAGTTTGTTCAGTCACTGAACAAAGCACATGGCCTAAGCAACCAGCCAGAAACCGTATTATTGGAAACCCAACAGACAGACTAAACATGAATTTGGGGTGGCAGCAAAGCAGAAGCAGGAAGCATCATTTCTTTTGAAATAATTCAGTATTTCAAAATGAGGCATCAGAGTGTTCATCATGGGAAATATCAGAACTTTGTTGAACTTCATTACAAATAATTTGTTTTTAATATTATTTTGATCTTGATTTATACATAAAGGTCAGACACCACAATCGGTTCAGTGTTTGGTGTTCCTAAAATTATCATCCAGCCCTGAGCTCCTCAGGAGCACAACGGCCATCCTCTTAAATCACATGGCAACACCTGCCTTCTTTCACATTACTGATAGTATGATATCTTATTTTTAATTTTTTTTGTTTGGTCTCTGACAAAGAAACACCCCAGTTCTTTGATGAGGTGAACCTCTTACCCTTAGGACTGATCTTGGTACTCACAGTAGAAATCTTGATGATTTTTTGATACTCCATCTTCATTAGCACGTATCCTAAACACAAAGTCTCTCAACTCTGCTTCCTCTTCAATCTACTATTTTTATTTACAAACTTCCTAAAGGGCTATTTATGTTTAGTGCTTCCTCAGCCTCCATAGTAGTTGTGCCTTTGCAGCCAGGCTTTCAACCAGTCCAACGTTCCTCTGTGTTGTGTATGAGCTCAGCTTTGCTTAAAACACCTAACTTGTGTGTATTTTTCTTTTCTATTAATTCAGTGATCACCTTACTCATCTTCATAGTCCTTGTCAGAGCAACTAACATTACTTACATTACTTACTTACTTACACATATAGTAGGTGCTCAATAAATATTTAATGAATGAAATTATTTCATTGATTTTATGTTTTGGATTATTTGTTTGAATTATTATATTTCAAGGTATCTTATAAGTTATTTCAAACTACCTTAAAATTAGAATGGGTATAAAAAACAAACCTATTTGATTAGATGAAAAGATGGAGGAAAAAAAATCAAATAAATCCAAACCTTTTTTCTTTTGAGGATTGAACAGTTATCCCATGTTTTCTAATTTTTAAAATCATGTCTCCATATTTTACACATCCTGTAGTCACTGTATTTTCAATTCTGTAAGGATGTATATGTTTAGCAACCTTTTAGGATAATTCAAATCATATAATTTAGAGATTCTTTAGAGTAAGTGAGTTTGGTGAATTTTCAGTTCCCCCCCTTTTTTTCTATACTGAGAGGTTCAGGAAAGAAACTGATTTTAAAAGTGAATACCATTTTAAATTTTATTTTTATCATCATATTTACTCTCTCTTTTTGTTTATTGATGTATAATTTACTCATAGTAAAATTTTGAATGTTCACTTTTACAAATATTGACAAATTTATACAGTTGTGTAACTACCACCAACAATCAAGACAGAGAATATAGAGTATTTTCATCATCTCAAAAAGTTCCCATATGGCCCATTTGTAGTCAGTATTTTCCTCCACCCCCACTGTTGGCAGTCCTGAAAAAATGAATGACTTTTTGTTCCTAAAGTGCATTTTGGAAAATTTCACTTAAGATATAAGTATCTCTGGTAAGTCAAGAATTGAGTAAATATAATTTTAATAGCCTTAAACTGTACTTGCTAGTATAATGCTGGGAGAAAGATACTTCAGAGGACAGAATTTAAATAAGTAATATAAAATATAACTGCTTCTGTGCTGATGGAATGTAACATTCAGTCTGTGGACAGAAAGCACTTACTTTATGGCACCAAGCTTTGTGACTCACAGGGTAAGAAGGAAAAAAACCCTCTTTTTAATGCCTGGGTTTTTTCTCTCCTCCTTCTGCTTTTTCTTCTTTTGGGCAGGGATGGGAGCGATGAGTTAGTTTAGGATCTGTAATTTTTTTTCATCTGAACAAAGTTTTTACTTGTTCTGAAGTGATGTAGGGGTGATTAAAAAATTAATATGCCTGACAAATGAAAATTATAGAACATGCCAAATTATACCAAGGATTACAGGAAAGAGCCATCTCTAAATTTAACTTAAATTAAAATCCAACTAAAGACATTCTTTATTCTTTTTTTTTTTTGCGGTACGTGGACCTCTCACTGTTGTGGCCTCTCCCGTTGCGGAGCATAGGCTCCGGACGCACAGGCTCAGCGGCCATGGGTCACGGGCCCAGCCGCTCCGCGGCATGTGGGATCTTCCCGGACCAGGGCACGAACCTGGGTCCCCTGCATCGGCAGGCGGACTCTCAACCACTGCGCCACCAGGGAAGCCTCATTCTTTATTCTTTTAATGATGGTTATGTGGAACAGGGGATGTCAACGGGAGTTTCTGGAGAACAATTAATTGCTGAAGAAGACCCGTTTTGGGGTGTCATGCCTCCTCCATGTTCTCATCTTTGGAAGCTGTCTGACACAGGCCCTGTGGAAGAGAAGGGATAGCCATGTTTATACCACAAGGTCTGTCTTATTCTGGGCAAGGCTAATGGGATTAGGGACAGACCTAATCCAGTGTTTCATCAGTGACAAATAATTCTGTATTATCAAAATTGGAACTAAGATAAATAGAGACTGCCATCAGACAATGGTGAGAACTAGTAAACCATAGTTTACGTCATAATTTAACTGTATTAGACATCTTTGAATATTCTCCCTTTTTAATTGATATTTTTCCTCTTTTGATTTATATGAACAGGCTTTCCTTGTTCTCCTTCTCTGCCTGACACTGCTCAGTCATTACTGTTTGCTCCATATCACATTTCTTGTACATATATTTTGTCTTTATTTCTCTTTTTTCTTTCTTTATAGTCTTGCCTTAGCTTAGGCCATCTTTTCTATTCCAGTTTCTAAGTGGATAGGTCTATATCTCCTGCCAACTATTTCAGTAACTTTAGATCTTCAACTTTTTAGGTTCTTAATGAGGATCTGTGGTAGATTTTTCACAAGTTCTTAAAACTCAGTATGCTCCGAAAAAATCTTCCTCTGCTGTGCATGCTAGTTGCTTAGTACACAAATGTTTAATTTAATTGAACTGTGATCAGTTATGGTGAGAAGAAAACAAGAATGCAGGTTTTAAATTGGGCTTTAGTGGATAAATATTGCTGGGAGAGATGAAAGAAGAAAAGGATCTTCCAACTGTAGAGAACACCATGAAATACAAAACCAAGTTTGAACACTTTCTATTTTTAGGAGAGTGAGACTAGCCTGTCTAGAGCAGAAAGAGATTGGTGGGATGTAAAGTTGGGTAGTTAGAGTGGAACAAAATTGTGGCAGAATTTGAAAGAGAAGTTTAAACTTGATTTTTTAAAAAATTGAGATCCATTAATTACTTTAGAGTAGTAGAGATAATGGACATTTGTTGGTTCCTTATATGGCTTCATTCTTTGTTCCGTTGTTTCTAAGAATTTTCAGAACTTCATTCTGGGTATCCACTGACCTCTCCTCAATAGAGTACATATGTATCAACAGAAGATAACTTCACCCTTTGCTTCAGGGGACATTATGTGGCCCAAGTCTCTCCAATCAGAATGAATCTCAGAAATCTTGTTCAGAAACATGCATGCTCTTGTTGTGTGTAGAACTGACACCAACATATGTTACAACCATGATGTAACTACACTGGAAGCCAGCCAGAAAACAAAGCTGAGACAAGGCTGGAATGATCTTTATCTCTCAGCTGAAGAAAATTTCTGGAAATTTTGAAGTGTCATGAAAACTAAAAGGTTGATTTTTGGAAAATGCTGATGTGAAGTTTCCTTTGGTACTATTTTACCTATAAATCAGTTCATTTTGGAGGAACACAAAAGTATTGGGTATTAAGTATTATGTCTAATTTGGAGGAAACACAGAAGTACTGTATGATTTGTGTGTTCAGGAAATGAGCTTATTGACTTATCAATGACTTGAATTTCTATCAATACTTTTATAAATTTTAGTGTTAATGGAACTAAAAGGAGAAAAGTTTAACTCTATTTTTATTTCCATGTCTTCAGCTTTAATTTTCTAAGACAATTTTTTAAGAGCAGTTTTAGGTTCATAACAAAGTTGAGAAGAAAATACAGAGATTTCCCATATGTTTTCTGCCCTGACACATGCATACCACCCCATCCCCTAATGACAGCATCACTCACCAAAATGGTACATTTGTTACCAAGAATGAATCTATACCATAACCACCTAAGGTCAGTAGTTTACCTTAGAGTTTACTCTTGGTGTTTTATATTCTATAGGTTTGAACAAATATATAATGACATATATCCATCATTATAATATCATACAAAGTATTTTCACCTCCCTAAAAATCCTCTGTGCTCTGCCTATTCATCCCCTCACTCCACCCCCACCCACATCCCTGGCATCCATAGTTTTGCCTTTTCCAGAATATCATATAGTTGAAATCATGCAGTAGCCTTTTCAGATTGGCTTCTTTCATTTAGTAATATATATTTAAAGCTCTTCTATATCGTTTAATGGCTTGATAGTAAAATTTTTTTTAGCACTGAAATAATATTCCATTGTCTGTAAGTACCACAGTTTATTTATCCATTCACCTACTGAAAGACATTTGGTTGCTTCCAAGTTTTGGCACTTATGAACAAAACTGTTATAACATCCATGTACAGATTTCTGTGTGGACATATGTTTCCAACTCCTTTGGGTCAATATCAGGGAGCACAATTGCTGGTTTGCATGGTAAGTGTATGTTTAGTTTTGTAAGAAACCACCAAATTGTCTTCCAAAGTAGCTTGTACTATTTTGTATTCCCACTAGCAGTGTATGAGATCCTTTTTTTTCCACATCTCCACCAGCATTTGGTGTTCTTAGTATTCCTGGTTTTGGCCATCCTAACAGGGATGTAGTGGTATCTCATTGTTGTTTTAACTTGCGTTTTCCTGATGACATATGATGTGGAGCATTTATTGTATGCTTATTTACCATCTGCATATCTTCTTTGGTGAGGTGTCTGTTAAGATATTTGACCTATTTTTTGATCAGGTTGTTTGTTTTCTTATTGTTGAGTTTTAAGAATTCTTTGTTTATTTTGATTAACAGTCCTTTATTAGATGTATCTTTTGCAAATATATTCTGCCTGTCTATGGCTTGTCGTCTCATTCTCTTCACATTGTCTTTCACAGAGCAGAAGTTTTAAATTACTATAAAGTCCAGCTTACTGATTATTTCTTCCATGGATTATGTGTCTTTGGTGTTGTATCTAAAAAGGTATCACCATACTGAAGGCCATCTAGGTTTTTCCCTATGTTATCTTCTAGGAATTTTATAGTTTTGCATTTTACATCTAGGTCTATGATCCATTTTGAGTTATTTTTTTTTGTTAAGGGTATAAAGTCTGGGTATAGATTTCATTGTCTTATATGTGGATATCCAGTTGTTCCAGCACCACTTTTTGAAGAGATCTACCTTTGCTCCATGTATTGCCTTTCCTCCTTTGTCAAAGATCAGTTGACTGTAGTTATAGGGGTCTATTTCTTGGGTCCCTATTCTGTTCCATTATTCATTGGAATAATGAATAATGCCAGTACCACACTGTCTTGATTACTGTAGCTTTATAGTAAATCTTTAAGTCAGGTAGTGTCAGTCCTCCAACTTTGTTCTTTTTTTCATTATTGTGTTGGCTATTCTGGGTTTTTGTCTCTCCATATGACTTGAGTTAGGTTATCAATATTCATAAAATAACTTTCTGAGATTTTGATTGGGATTGCATGGAATCTATAGATCAAGTTGGGGAAAAATGACATCTTGATAATACTGAGTCTTCCCTATCCTTGGACATGGAAGATCTCTCTATTTACTTCGTTCTTCTTTGATTTTCTCATCAGAGTTTTGTAATTTTCCTCATGTAGATCTTGTACATATTTTGTTAGATTTATACCTAAGTATTTCACTTTGGGGGTGCTAATGTAAATAGTATTGTGTCTTTCATTTTAAATTATACTTGTTTATTGTCGGTATATGGAAAATAAATTGACTTTTGTATATTAATCTTATATTCTGCAACCTTGCTATGATCATTTATTAGTTTCAGGAATTTTTTTGTTGAAACTTTTGGATTTTCTGCACAGACTATCATGTCATTTGCAAAGACAGTTTTATGTCTTCCTTTCCAATCTGTATATATTTTCTTTTTCTTACCTTATTGCATTGGTAAGGATTTCTAGTACAGTGTTGAAAAGGAATAGTGAGAGGAGATATCCTTGACTTGCACATGATTTTAGTGGGACAGCTTCAGAGTTTCTCATCATGTAGTATAATGTTGGCTGTTGGGGATTTTTTAGATAGTCTTTATGAGAAGGAGAAAGCTTTCCTTTATTCCATGAAGTTTTCATGATGAATACTTTCATCGTGTTGGATTCTATTAGATGCTTTTTCTACATCTATTGATATGATTATGTGATTTTTCCTTTCTAGTTTGTTGGTGTGATGGATTACATTAGTTGATTTTCAAATGGTGAACTAGTCTTGCACACCTAGGATAAATCCCACTGGGTGATAGTGTATAGTTTTTTAATACTTTTTAATATTTGATTTGCTAATATTTTGTTGAGGAGTTTTACATCTATATTCATTAGAGAAATTGATCTGTAGTTTTCTTTTGTTGTGATAGCTTTGTCTGGTTTTGGTATTAGGGTAATGCTGACCTCATAAAATGAGTTAGGAAGTATTCCCTCTGCTTCCATCCTCTAAAAGAAATTGTAGAGAATTGGTATAATTTCTTTCTTAAATGTTTGGCGAACTTCACTAGTGAACCCATCTGGACATGGTGCTTTCTGTTTTGGAAGATTATTAACTATTGATTCAATTTTTTGGATAGATGTAGGCCTATTCAGAATGTCTGTTTCTTCTTGTGTGAGTTTTGGCAGGTTATGTCTTTCAAGAAGTTAGTTTGTTTCATCTAGGTTATCAAATTTGTGAGAATAGGGTTGTTCATGGTAGTCCTTTATTTTCCTTTTAATTTCTATGGGATCTGTAGTGATATCCACTCTTTCATATGTGATATTAGTAATTTGTGTTCTTTCTTCTTTGATCTTTTAAAGAACCAGGTTTTGGTTTCATTGATTTTTCTCTGTTGATATTCTGTTTCCAATTTCACTGATTTCCACTCCAACTATTTCTTTTTTTTTTTTTTTGCGGTATGTGGGCCTCTTACTGTTGTGGCCTCTCCCACTGCGGAGCACAGGCTCCGGACACGCAGGCCCAGCGGCTGTGGCTCACGGGCCCAGCCACTTCGCAGCACGTGGGATCCTCCCGGATTTGGGCATGAATCCACGTCCCCTGTGTTGGCAGGCGGACTCTCAACCACTGCGCCATCAGGGAAGCCCAACTCCAACTATTTCTTTTGCTTACTTTGAATTTAATTTACTCTTCTTTTTCTAGTTTCCTAAGGTGGAAGCTTAGATTATTGATTTGCAATCTTTTTTCTTTTCTATTATATGCAATTGGTGCTATAAATTTCCCTCTAAATACTGCTTTCATTGCATCCCACAAATTTTTATAAGTTGTTTTCATTTTCATTTAGTTCAAAATATTTTTTAATTTCTCTTGAGAAATTAAAATTTTCTGTGACTCGTGTTATTTAGATATGTGTGGTTTAATCTCTATATTTTGAAATTTTCCAGTTACCTTTCTGTTGCTGATTTCATTGTAGGCTGAGAGAAGACATTGTATGATATCTATTCTTTTAAATTTGTTACAGTTTGTTTTATGGCCCAGAATATCGTCTATCTTGGTTAGCTTTAATTTTATTAATTTTTATCTTAAACCTTTGTCCAAAGTGTTCACAAAACCTCTTGCTGCAAACAGTGGTGTGCTACAACTGGCTGATATTGCAATAGTGGACTGTTAAATTTTCAGTTAGTTTGAAACCTGGTTTTTATTTATTTATTTATTTATTTATTTATTTATATTTTTTTGCGGTGTGTGGGCGTCTCACTGTTGTGGCCTCTCCCACTGCGGAGCACAGGCTCTGGACGCGCAGGCTCAGCGGCCATGGTTCACAGGCCCAGCCGCTCCGCGGCATATGGGATCTTCCTGGACCGGGTCACGAACCCGTGTCCCTTGCATCAGCAGGCGGACTCTCAACCACTGCGCCACCAGGGAATCCTGAAACCTGGTTTTTAAATGAGCCATTATTAAAAATAAAATTATATAAAATCATAATCAAATTTATTAAATTAAGCAAATTATATTAAAAACAAAGGTAATAAATACTCGAAACTCAGCACTTTCTAATTATTTTATACATTTTGTTATTGTCTGTGCTCTTTAGTTTGTTTATTGCATCTACATAGTGGCAATACTATATGATCGTAAACTACTGAGCAACACTTTCTAACTCTATGTTCAGTGATGTTACATTAGTAGTTTGAAATGGGTCATGGTAAGAATATTTATATCATAGAAATAGGCAATGCCACAAATCATGGCTGGAATTAATTTCTTTATAGTCTCTAGATATAAGAACGTGATGGAGAAAATATTAATGCAGATGAAACTTAAAAGTGTGTCATTTGTGCAGCTGTTGCATTGTGAGGCACAAAAAATTGATTAAATGGTCTTCCGGTATTTTAAAACTAGTATCTGATTCATCAGAGATGTTGCTTGCATCATTGATGGAGGGTTGAAGTTCTGATATTGGTCTTCATTGTTTCACTTTTATCTCAATGGGTAAAGAAGTGAAAAATATCCATCAACATGCATATCAGGACCACATGTATTTGTCAATTGCAACTATAGGTTGGTTGGTATGGTTACAAAAGTTTAGAGAAATCAACAAAAGTATTCACATTCTTTACATCAGTATAATTTATAATAATCTGATGTACATACACAAGCACACACACACACACACACACACACACATCCTTTTTTTCTAGAGAGGTCATTGTTAAATGATTACCAGCGCACCACTGACTACAACTGTCTACTGTGCTTTTTACTTGATTTATTGAAGGCTTAGTTAGAAAGATAAGAACTTTTCAACAATGTTTGAGATGTCAAGTCAGCATGAGAAAGCAGGCATACAAGTTCAAAAGGCACTGGGTCATTTTCTTGTGAAAGATTCAACTATTCTTCCTCTTTCTGGTAAAGCTTCAATTATTCTTCTTGACCTATAAGAACAATAAGAACTTGATATCATAGAGCATTGTACAAAATCAATCTTTCTGTTGAGTAGCTGAAAGAAATTGCTTTTGGTTATAAATGCTAGGGTAGTAATAGCTAAGTATTTCATGAAGAACTTTTTTTTATTCTTAAAAATTGATAATGTAAGTAATTTTCACATTGGACAGAGTCTCCAAAATACAAACTTTTTTATTCTGCTTTATTTTGTTTGTTTCCTCATGTTTTTATACCATGTATTTCCTCCAGGGTAATTCTGCCCCCTGCAGGAAATGAGTAGTTGATGATAACTCCCCACTCTGCCAGCTATTAACATACTATAAAAGACACTTAAAAAACCCCCAGACAAACATGTTCTTATTAGTGCCATCCAGTCAGTGTGCTTCTCATGAAACAGTATTGTGTGTGTTATTATAAAAATTAACATTTAACTCATATCTCATGATAAAAGTTTTATGTAATTTCTCCTCTTAGGTTTATGAAGCTTGTACCTTTTCTACCCCAGCAAACTAGTTGAGTTCTCTGCACATGTTAGTGCTTAAATATACTACAGAAGAATAAAATTCATTGCTTTTACTTTTTCCATTTTGAAACATCCCTATTTTGTAGAGAAGGGTTTGAGTTAATTTATTAAATAAGTGTCCTACATCTATATTCTTATAGAAAAATGTAGCATGAATATTTCCCCCTTTTAATCTTTCATTCTTTTATTGTTTCCTTTTGGACCAATCGAACTGGTCTTTGTGTGTCAGTTTTGTTTCAAATGCATGACAGTACTTATAAAATGTGGGAGAATCTATTTCACTTTGGTACCTGCTCTAAGAGCAATAGGTCATTTAAAGAGGATTTCATAGAACTATGTATACAGTTCTTTCAGTCGGGCATTGATCTCTGCTCTTTCTACTCATAGCAGAAATGGAAAACAGCTGGTCACCAGCTTCCCTGCACTGCTCACTAGTTTGACAGAGCAGAACCTCAGACACCATTTGTTGTTTTTCATGGTAGAGGCAAGGTGATTAAAACAAGATAAACATGCCCAAAGAAGAAAGAAGGAAAATACCTCAGAATAATTTGGGTGTGAAAAAAAAAATCCCCTTTGAACTTTCTAAAGGAAGACTCAGGGGACTATGTATAATGGGGATAAGTATATGTGGTTAATATTAAGAAGAAGTTCATGTTACAGGGGAGGAAATATAAGGAGAATACACATCTCTGAGGAGTTATAAAAGAATATGGAGAGTTTTATCTTCATGCAGCATTATAGCAAGTCATTTTTCACGTTAACTGTGCTCCAAAGAATTTTCTTTTGTTTTGTTTTGCCATAGCTTGTATGCCTTTTAAAATTTCTTAGCTAACTTAAGCTTAATTAGAAAATTCCCTTCCCCTTGCTACTGGTTATCCCTCTAAAATTTAAAGATATTCTTTACCCAAAATGAATAGATCACAAGCCTATTTAATACTAGATATCTCAAGAATCTTTGGGCCTCTCACCACTGTGGCCTCTCCCGTTGCGGAGCACAGGCTCCGGACGCGCAGGCTTAGCGGCCATGGCTCAGGGGCCCAGCTGCTCTGCGGCATGTGGGATCCTCCTGGACCGGGGCACGAACCCGTGTCCCCTGCATCGGCAGGCAGACTCTCAACCACTGCACCACCAGGGAAGCCCTCAAGAATCTTTTTAAAAATAAGCTTTTAATTTTATATTTAAAGGATAGTCAAAGATAACACAGAGTTCCTCTATATTTTGACATTGTTAATATCTTTATTTATTTATTTATTTTAACATCTTTATTGGAGTACAATTGCTTTACAATGGTGTATTAGTTTTTGCTTTATAACAAAGTGAATCGGTTACACATATACATATGTTCCCATATCTCTTCCCTCTTGCGTATCCCTCCCTCCCACCCTCCCTATCCCACCCCTCTAGGTGGTCACAAAGCTCCGAGCTGATCTCCCTGTGCTATGCGGCTGCTTCCCACTAGCTATCTATTTTACGTTTGGTAGTGTATATATGTCCATGCCACTCTCTCACTTTGTCACAGCTTACCCTTCCCCCTCCCCATATCCTCAAGTCCATTCTCTAGTAGGTCTGTGTCTTTATTCCTGTCTTACCCCTAGGTTCTTCATGACCCTTTTTTTTTTTCTTAGATTCCATATACATGTGTTAGCATACGGTATTTGTTTTTCTCTTTCTGACTTACTTCACTCTGTATGACAGACTCTAGGTCCATCCACCTCACTACAAATAACTCAATTTCGTTTCTTTTTTATGGCCGAGCAATATTCCATTGTATATATGTGCGACAACTTCTTTATCCACTCATCTGTCGATGGACACTTAGGGGTTGTTTCCGTGTCCTGGCTATTGTAAATAGTGCTAAAATGAATATTGTGGTTCATGACGCTTTTTGAATTATGGTTTTCTCTGGGTATATGCCCAGTAGTGGGATTGCTGGGTCATGTGGTAGTTCTATTTTTAGTTTTTTAAGGAACCTCCATACTCTTCCTCATAGTGGCTGTATCAATTTACATTCCCACCAGCAGTGCAAGAGTGTTCCCTTTTCTCCACACCCTCTCCAGCATTTATTGTTTCTAGATTTTTTGATGATGGCCATTCTGACCAGTGTGAGATGATGTATTTCATTGTAGTTTTGATTTGCATTTCTCTAATGATTAATGATGTTCAGCATCTTTTCATGTGTTTGTTGGCAGTCTGTATATCTTCTTCGGAGAAATGTCTATTTAGGTCTTCTGCCCATTTTTGGTTTGGGATGTTTGTTTTTTTGTTATTGAGCTGCATGAGCTGCTTGTGAATTTTGGACATTAATCCTTTGTCAGTTGCTTCATTTGCAAATATTTTCTCCCATTCTGAGGGTTGTCTTTTGGTCTTGTTTATGGTTTCCTTTGCTGTGCAAAAGCTTTTAAGTTTCATTAGGTCCCATTTGTTTATTTTTGTTTTTATTTCCATTTCTCTAGGAGGTGGGTCAAAAAGGATCTTGCTGTGATTTATGTCATAGAGTGTTCTGCCTATGTTTTCCTCTAAGAGTTTCATAGTTTCTGGCCTTAATTTAGATCTTTAATCCATTTTGAGCTTATTTTTGTGTATGGTGTTAGGGAGTGTTCTAATCTCATACTTCTACATGTACCTGTCCAGTTTTCCCAGCACCACTTGTTGAAAAGGCTGTCTTTTCTCCACTGTATATTCTTGCCTCCTTTATCAAAGATAAGGTGACCATATGTGCATGGGTTTATCTCTGGGCTTTCTATCCTATTCCACTGATATATATTTCTGTTTTTGTGCCAGTGCCATACTGTCCATTGGTGAAAGTGGGGTGTTAAAGGCCCCTACTATGATTGTGTTACTGTCGATTTCCCCTTTTATAGCTGTTAGCATTTGCCTTATGTACTGAGGTGCTCTTAGGTTGGGTACATATATATTTACAATTGTTATATCTTCATCTTGGATTGATCCCTTGATCATTATGTAGTGGCCTTCTTTGTCTCTTGTAATAGTCTTTATTTTAAAGTCTATTTTGTCTGATATGAGAATTGCAACTGCAGCTTTCTTTTGATTTCCATTTTCATGGAATATCTTTTTTCTATCCCCTCACTCTCAGTCTGTATGTGTCCCTAGGTCTGAAGTGGGTTTCTTGCAGACAGCATATATATGGGTCTTGTTTTTGTATCCATTCAGCCAGTCTGTGTCTTTTGGTGGGAGTATTTAATCCATTTACATTTAAGGTAATTATCGATATGTATGTTCCTATTCCCATTTTCTTAATTGTTTTGGGTTTGATATTGTAGGTCTTTTCCTTCTCTTGTGTTTCTTGCCTAGAGAAGTTCCTTTAGCATTTGTTGTAAAGCTGGTTTGGTGGTGCTGAACTCTCTCAGCTTTTGCTTGTTTGTAAAGGTTTTACTTTCTCCATCAAATCTGAATGAGATCCTTGCTGGGTAGTGTAATCTTGGTTGTAGGTTTTTCTCCTTCATCACTTTAAATATGTCCTGCAACTCCCTTCTGGCTTGCAGAGTTTCTGCTGAAAGATCAGCTGTTAACCTTATGGTGATTCCCTTGTGTGTTATTTGTTGTTTTTCCCTTGCTGATTTTAATATGTTTCCTTTGTATTTAATTTTGACAGTTTGATTAATATGTGTCTTGGTGTGTTTCTCCTTGGATTTCTCCTGTATGGGACTCTCCGTGCTTCCTGGACTTGATTAACTATTTCCTTTCCCATATTAGGGAAGTTTTCAAGTATAATCTCTTCAAATATTTTCTCAGTCCCTTTCATTTTCTCTTCTTCTTCTGGGACCCCTATAATTCGAATGTTGGTGCATTTAATGTTGTCCCAAAGGTCTCTGAGACTGTCCTCAGTTCTTTTCATTCTTTTTTCTGCTTTGCAGTAGTTATTTCCACTATTTTATCTTCCAGGTCACTTATCTGTTCTTCTGCCTCAGTTATTCTGCTATTGATCCCTGCTAGAGTATTTTTAATTTCATTTATTGTGTTGTTCATCGTTGCTTGCTTCCTCTTAGTTCTTCTAGGTCCTTGTTAAATGTTTCTTGCATCTTCTCTATTGTATTTTCAAGATTTTGAATCATCTTTACTATCATTATTCTGAATTCTTTTTCCGGTAGACTGCCTATTTTCTCTTCATTTGTTTGGTCTGCTGGGTTTTTACTTTGCTCCTTCATCTGCTGTGTGTTTCTCTGTCTTCTCATTTTGCTTAACTTAACTGTGTTTGGGGTCTCCTTTTTGCAGGTTGCAGGTTCGTAGTTCCCGTTGTTTTTGGTGTCTGTCCACAGTGGTTAAGGTTGGTTCAGTGGGTTGTGTAAGCTTCCTGGTGGAGCGGACTAGTGCCTGTTCTGGTGGATGAGGCAGGATCTTGTCTTTCTGGTGGGCAGGTCCACGTCTGGTGGTGTGTTTTGGGGTGTCTGTGGCCTTATTATGATTTTAGGCAGCCTCTCTACTAATGGGTGGGGTTGTGTTCCTGTCTTGCTAGTTGTTTGGCATAGGGTGTCCAGCACTGTAGCTTGCTGGTGGTTGAGTGAAGCTGGGTGCTGGTGTTGAGATGGAGATCTCTGGGAGATTTTCCCCATTTGATATTATGTGGAGCTGGGAGGTCTCTTGTGGAGCAGTGTCCTGAAGTTGGGTCTTCCACCTCAGAGGCACAGCACTGACTCCTGGCTGAAGCACCAAGAGCAAAAAGCGGAAAAGGGGAAAAAATCATAGATCTTGCTCTCAAAGTGCACCTCCTTAATTTGGGATGATTCGCTGTCTATTGAGCTATTCCACCAATGCAGGGTACATCAAATTGATTGCGGAGATTTAATCCGCTGCTCCTGAGGCTGCTGGGAGGTATTTCCCTTTCTCTTCTTTGTTCGCACAGCTTTGGGGGTTCAGCTTTGGATTTGGCCCCGCCTCTGCGTGTCGGTCGCCTGAGGGCGTCTGTTCTTCGCTCAGACAGGCCGGGGTTAAAGGAGCCGCTGATTAGGGAGCTCTGGCTCACCCAGGCCGGCGTGATGTTGCCCCAGCCTGAGGCGCACCGTGCGTTGTCCCGGGGAAGTTGTCCCTGGATCACGGGACCCTGGCAGTGGCGGGCTGCACAGGCTCCCGGGAGGGGAGGTGTGGAGAGTGACCTGTGCTCGCACACAGGCTTCTTGGTGGCGGCAGCAGCGGCCTCAGCGTCTCATGCCCGTCGCTGGGGTCTGCGCTGATAGCCGCGGCTCGCGCCCATCTCTGGAGCTCCTTTAAGCAGCGCTCTTAATCCCCTTTCCTCGTGCACCAGGAGACAAACAGGCAAGAAAAAGTCTCTTGCCTCTTCAGGAGCTGCAGACTTTTTCCCGGACTCCCTCCTGGCTAGCTGTGGCACATTAACCTCCTGCAGGCTGTGTTCACACCGCCAGTCCTCTCCCTGCGCTCAGACGGAAGCCCGATCCTCAGCTCCCAGCCCCGCCCGCCCTGGCGGGTGAGCAGACAAGCCTCTCAGGCTGGTGAGTGCCGGTCGGCACTGATCCTCTGTTCGGGAATCTCTCGGCTTTGCCCTCCGCACCCCTGTTGCTGTGCTCTCCTCCGCGGCTCCGAAGCTCTCCCCCCTCCGCCACCCCCAGTCTCTGCCCGCGAAGGGGCTTCTAGTGTATGGAAACCTTTCCTCCTTCACGGCTCCCTCCCACTGGTGCAGGTCCCGTCCCTCTTCTTTTGTCTCTGTTTTTTCTTTTGCCCTACCCAGGTACATGGGGAGTTTCTTGACTTTGGAGAGGTCTGAGGTCTTCTGCCAGCGTTCAGTAGGTGTTCTGTAGGAGTTGTTGCACGTGTAGATGTATTTCTGATGTATCTGTGGGGAGGAAGGTGATCTCCGCGTCTTACTCTTCCGCCATCTTCCCGCTCTCCCCGACATTGTTAATATCTTATGTTGCCATGGTACATTGGTGAAATTAAGATACTGACATTGACATTTTATTATTAACTAAATTCCAGAAATTACTTGTATTCCATCAGTTTTCCACTATTATCCTCTTTCTTTTCCAGGATCCAATGCAGCCTACTATATTGCATGTAGTTATGATACTTCCCCAGTCCCTTCTGGTTTGTGACAGTTCCTCAGTCTTTCCTTCATTTTTATGACTTTGGTGGTCTTGAAGAGGAATGGTCAGGTAGCCTGTCGAATGTCTATCATTCTGGGTTTATCTTATGCTTTCTCATGATTAGGCTGCGGTTATAGATTTTGTGGAAGTATATCACAGGTGAACTGCCCTTCTCATCACATCATATCGGGAGTAAAAGATATCCACATGATATCACTGGGAATGTTAAACTTCATCACTTGGTTAAGCTAACACTTACTAGATTTCCCTACTATTTTTTCCCCCTTTCCATGCCCTGTTCTTCGGAAGCAAGTCACTAAGCCTAGCCTATCCTCAAGTGGGTGGAAGAGGATTGAGCTCTACCTCCTGGAGGGCTCAACGGTCTTTTGCACATTGTTCTGTGACTTTTTATTGGTCAGGAGTCAATAAAGTAGACACTATCAGATCAAGTTTAATTAACAAATTGAGCACTTCAATTAATTCTATGTCTATTCATATTCACGTATTTCAAAAATATAAAGCATTAATCAACTTTCATAGAATTGTTGAAATGCAAATTTCTAACACTGTCTAAAATCAGTTCCCTGGTGGAATAGTGAAGGATTCCAGGGCATACTCACATGGTAAGTCCATGTTATAGTGTAAAGAAATGAGTCATGTATCAAATGGTGAAAGTTGGAAGGAATGTTCCCAACTATTCATGCTTTCCTACATTATTCCATCCAGATTTTAAGTTTAGATAGGACCCATTTCACCCTCTAGCAATAAAGGCCGACATAAATTTCTGTAGGAGCTAATTCCAACTTGTGGTGCAGAAAGCCTCCTAGGACAGGAGATTGACCTTCACATTCTAGTGTCAACAAAAATTTGTGGCCATAGGGCTTCCCTGGTGGCGCAGTGGTTGAGAGTCCGCCTGCTGATGCAGGGGACACGGGTTCGTGCCCTGGTCCGGGAAGATCCCACTTGCCGCGGAGCGGCTGGTCCTGTGAGCCATGGCCGCTGAGACTGCGCATCCAGAGCCTGTGCTCCACAACGGGAGAGGCCACAGCAGTGAGAGGCCCGCATACCACAAAAAAAAAAAAAAAAAAAAAATTGTGGCCATAAATCTGTCTCTGCCAAGTTGTCTGGATATAAATAAGAAAAATGTTTTTAAAAGACATTTTGATTTTCGTTTCTGATTTTTTTTAAGAAGCACGGATGATCCAAAATGATGCTTGAAGATAGTAGTCATAGGTTCAATTTTCCTGTTAACCAATAAGTGTGTGTCTTTAGCACTTTGCCAAGGGTTGAGAATTTTTTCCACATAGAGGATACTTCAGATGATTTTCCGTTTCTTCAAAATAATTGTTACGAGTTGATGAACATCTTGACAAATCAAGTATTACTAACCCATCAGATGCCCCCTTTTCCTTGTCCTCTTATAAAGTGAGACGAATTTTGTGAATCTTTCTAGGATCATATGATACAGATTTTTGAGTTAGCCTCATTCCTAACTTTATTTAATGTACCAACACTTCTTTTTCTTACTCACTTATAATTTATATCAGTTTGAAGTATTTTATGTATACTAGAAGTGACTTTAAATCCTTTTGGAAACAAGGTGAAACAAAAATATGGAAATAAAGTAAAATATTGGGGTATACTCAGGAGAAGTCTAGGCATTTATAAGGAGCTTGCAAAGTACTTAGAGAACTATTTATTTATAACCCAACATGCTTAGACACATAAGCTTATGGCTTCTTGGTTCCTTTTTGCTGAAAGCCTGATAGCATCAGCGAGCAGGGGACAACTGATAACTTAGACCAGAAGTACCAAGCTGGGAGGTTTTCTTTTATGAATGTCTTCCATATGACACTGCCCTTCAAGTCCTTTTAGAGCTAGGGTACAAACAAGGAAAATGTAAATCTGAAAGGCTTTGTGATAGAGAGGGATCCTTAGCATAATTGGATTTATCACTTGGTTATAGTGATCACTTTATTCTGCTCCCAACTCTGGAATAATGACAGACTATTACAGTAGGGCCATGACAAGTTTCATTCTCTTGAACTGCCTAGCTTTGTCACTTTCCCTTGCTAATAGTCACTTACTGAGTCAGAGAAGTTGCAGACACTGCAAATAGAATGATTCCTCATATGTCTCTAGGGATACAGTTCTGAGCTACAGATCTACCAAGGGCATGAGAAAGAGAAGAAACCAAAAGAAGAAATCATCTCTGCTAATTCAATTGTGGGTTTCCTTGGATCAAAGACCAACTACTATGGCATACCAAGTTCAAGACTTTACTCATAGGATGCTGGAGGCCCACTCCTCATGATTTATATTAAGGCCTAAATGGTACACATGTGGCCTCTATGGAAGTATATTTAAAAGATTCTTTTTTATCATTAGCAAAATGAGGAATAACATAAAAGGAGGTCCCAGTCTGGTGATGCTGTTTAAGTACTGGAAGGTTGTAGGAAGTGAGGAAAATGAGTAAATAAAATAAGAAAGATTCATATATTGAACACCAAGTAGGATTGAATCTCAAAGGAGCAAATAAAAATCTCTAGCAAATGAAATCATCTCATTTGAACATATAACCAAATAGTTAAAAAGTCAGAGAGTTTGTTTCTCAGGGCCTTAAAACAGAGGGAGAAAATATTTTAAAAAACACATTGGTAGGCATGGGGATCATTTAAAAAAATCATTATTTTCAACCTTTGGGTTAGAGAATACACTTTTTTTAAGGAAAAATAAGTGAAAAATAGTTAATGGGCAGCATTTTCTCAATTCTGCCGTGAATAAGTAATTACTAAAAATTTTAGTATACAAACATAGATGTCTAAGAAATAGAATTTTCTGTATTTTGTTATAACTTTATTTCCATTTCAAGCCTATATTCCATTAGTGGCAGAACCTCAACTACAGTTTATGATAATCTCATTATAATCAGAATTTCCTCAGTCAATTGAGGAATTCACGTTCCTCCTCCCTCTCCTTTTTCTTCTAGCTGTTTCTCTTATGGTTGGTTTATAACTCTTTATTAGTTATCTTCCTTGATAAGAAAGGGGAAAGAAAGGTGAAAATTTACATCAGTTAAATTTTCTCTTTCTTAACAACTGGTGTACTTTGGATGAGAATACATAGAGATCAGGTGATTTCCTATAATTTTCTGGTGTTTTCCATTTAAATAATTTTATTTGTGTTCCTCTGCAGAGTTTATCAAGATCATTTACACTGACAATATAAGAGTTATTGAAGTTAAGTATTTAGCTTTTGCCTTTTGGAAATTGTAAAAAGTGTACCATCTTTGTAAACACTTAGAAAATAATTCTCAAGTTCCCTTTCAGGCAAATGACTAGATATCAGACAAGTGACTTTAAATAGCAGGCTCAGAACTGTAGATACATATTGTTTTGACTTCCTAGAATCATCTTATTCTAAAAACTGTCACTTCCCCTATTCACATTTGTTATTCTATCTTTATTCCAAGAGTTGGTAGCTAACCAAATCTGAGCCAACTCTAATCCTCTCCCTAGTGACAACTAATTGGATCAGGAATAAGTAATTTATTCAAGCTGAACTTGTTAAACGTTTCTCTGGGAATTTGGAATCAGGACTAAGATTACAGATGTCTGAGAGAACAGTATAAATTTGGATATTAGTAGTATTTTTGCTCTACTGTGCAGACTGAGATGGGAGAAAATACTGCTCAGCATTAAACAAATAAAACAGAAGAAACACAAAACAAATATCCTGATAGAACTTGTGCCCTTGGTTTCAGTTGTTCTTGAGGCTTAGTTTAAATGTGCATTTCATGTTCCTGAGAAACAATAATATGATTTCCCCTTTTGGCTTACCTTTATGTTACTTGCAACCAAACAAGTTGCAATACTAACCAATACTCCCCAGTGTCTTTTATGCCAGGCTAATTCAGATGGACTCTATTACCATACTGCAGAGAGAGCAAATGACTTGGTTTTCCTCAGTAGCTATAAGTTATTTCTCTATCCATGTGGTTTCACTCAGGAATTGAGGCACAAGTAGAAAACCACGTGTTTATAACTTCAAAACACCAAGAGGAAAATTCATTCTAGGAGGCCTTCTCATAATCAGAGAGATATTAAAAATGATAAAAGCTCATATTCACTGAATTTAATTTTGGTTTGACCAATAAATAGTTTAAAACATAATGAGAATTTTTGTCAATTTAGCTGTGAAAAGTCTGCTGAATGTTGGAGAAAGAAATGTCTTTGCTTTTTAAGAGGTTTTCTAGAATATGTAGTTTAGGCCCTAATAAAAGAAGAAAGCAAGTCTTTGACTACACATATGGCTTATTCTGTTTAATTAATTCCTATTTTCCAGAAACATAAACTCCAGCTTGTCAAAAAAGAAAAAAAAAGGGAAAACCATAAAGCTGTGCAAACTGTTAGATGACACAAAGTAATTGAGTGGTTCACATCCCAACTTTGTTTTGTGACTTGAGTTAATTACTTAATCTCTCAGTGACTCAGTTTTTTTTCTCTGTAAAATAAGGATAAGAACTCCTACATCATAGGACGGTTATGAGTTATAAATGAGCTAATATATGTAAATCATGTAGAGTAGTGCCTTATATTTAATGTAAACATAGTTAGGGCTCAACCAATGTTAGCTATTATTTTCTCAGATAGAAATGCTAGAAAATATAGTTTTCATAGAGTTTTGATTGTCTGCAATTGAAGTACAACTAGCCCTTAAACAAATGGGCCTTTCACAGTACTCCATTTATGCCTGTTTCTCTCAAGGTATTTAAAAACAAAAATAAATTTTAAAATGAAAGGGAAAAAAAGGTATTCTCTATGCAGTTTTTAGGAAGAGCAGGGGCTGCCACAAAGTCTAACAGTGAGAGAGTGCTCAAATTCCAGCCTATTTAGAAATCTGCCCAAATGTAGTAGACGTATTGTTTTTCCCTACCCTCTTTCTTTTCCTTGCTTTTGATAACAGAACCTCTATTTCATGTGGAAAACATCCACATGGTGCAACTGGGAGTGCAACTGAACCCTCTTTTTCCAAGCCACATGGTGGGCAGGTGACCCAGGCCTAGCTAATCAGAATGTCTGATCCAGGACTGTTAGGGAAAGCACTCTCTCTGTGGTAGCATGTCAATATTTGGTTGTTAGCCTTCATCCAGCTACATGAAGAGAGCTTGGATAGAGAGAGCTGATCTCCTAATGGAATTCTGTGAGACCTTGGATCCCAGCCAAGCATTCCAGTGATTACACCTAACTGTATCTGTGTTACCTTTAAGATGCTAAAGGAGAGAATTCACATTCTGCTTCCATTAGAATGGGGTCCATTTGATCTACTTTCCCCCCAACAGAAAAAAGCTAAGAGACATTTAAGTATGTTTTTACCAAGTCTAGTTATTTAACTCATTGATTAGAGAATTAGGTTAACCAGAAAAGACTGGAAAAAAATAAACAGATCTTAAAAAAATCTTTAATAAATTGATGTCAGTTTTAAATTTGCTGTAGTCAAGGATAAAGCTATTTTAAAAATGTATGCTTTAGAATAATGATTTCAGATTCATGTATCAGAAGATCACATAGACATAAATTTTCTGCCTTGAGCTAAGATCATAAAGATTATCAAGTTTTAGTTGTTTAGCTTTTTTTTTTTTCAGTTTTTAGATCAAGTGTTAAGGTATTCTGAAATCCCATTCAAAAGTGCATTAGAGTTCAGCTGTAAGCTTAAAAAAATTCTTGAGGGGGCTTCCCTGGTGGCGCAGTGGTTGAGAGTCCGCCTGCCAATGCAGGGGACGCGGGTTCGTGTCCCGGTTTGGGAGGATCCCACATGCCGCGGAGCGGCTGGGCCCGTGAGTCATGGCCGCTGAGCCTGCGCGTAAGGAGCCTGTGCTCCGCAACGGGAGAGGCCACAACAGTGAGAGGCCTGCGTACCGCAAAAAAAAAAAAAAAAAAAATTCTTGAGGATGAGATATAAGAATATGCAAGTAAACAATTTTGAACTGATCAGGAAGAATGAGAATAAAAAATAGAGTACTTCTCAGCTTTGCACCCATCCCCATCCCCCTCTGCATATCTCCTTTATAATAAGTAATCTTCATCCAATTGTATGTGTTGGGCAAGGAAGGGACAGGAAGGTGCTGGGACTGATGACTAAAAGCTCTTTAGAATGTCACTTAAGATTTTCTCCTGTGGGACTAGTTAGAAAATTTCCCTCTGCCAGTTTTTAATATCCACCCCAGCACTACAAAGAATTTTGCTTTCCACCCATCCATCCTCTAAAAGATATTGGTCTTAACACAATCTTTATCCTTAAGAAATTGAGGCACAGATTGCTTTAAATTCCTCCCCCAAAAACCTCACAGTGAGATTATGGCAGAGATGAAATTATGACCCCATTACATTACCCCTATCATACTACTTTCTATACAACTATTATTCCTGCTTTCCATGCTTTGTTGTTTCTCAGACTTCCTTGTGTGCTCAGATATCCAGAGGATATGGGAAAATATATGTAACTGGGAAGACTGAAGTTTGGCTATAACGATCACTTCTAGGCAGTCCACTGTGGCAAGAGCCATACATGGTGTGCAAGTATTATTATCCAAAACTATATTTTAAACTCATGTTAAGTCCTACCATTTCCATTGACTTTTCCCAGTTCTCTCAGTTTGTGACAATTTCTTCATTTCCTTGAACTTTTGGAGTGTCTCACTGTAAATAATCTTATGGTAGTCTTTATTGTGTATGATTTTCCAACATAAATATAGGGTCCTCAGAGGGAAGTAAGTAGGACTGTCTTCTGTTGATACTTTATCCTTTTTTCCACAACACCTCACATTGTTCTGGGTTAAATATATATGTGTGGAAGGACTTGCCCATAATCTTGCATATGTCAATTAATGGTGGTTTCTCCATTTAATACTCACAGTTTCTCCTGAGTGTTTTTATTAAGTTTTGCATAGCAGTACAAACAAATGCACTATTTACAGTTTCAGACCAGATTATACTCTCCTGAGTAGTCACATACCTAATAAAGGTAATCAGTAGCATAAAGAAAACCAGTATTTAACAAAATCACTTTTGTGGCACAGTCATTCAATCTGGATGAGTGGTCACTTGCTAAATTACTCAGGTAACAACCTGGTTCTGAGTCTTGTGGAGAGGAAACAAGGTTAGGGGATTGAGATGGAGAAAGGAGGTGAGAAGTTTATATAGGAATTACTTTAAAAATAAAAGTAAATTAAATTTTTTGAGAAAAGAAAAAGAAGAGCAAAAGGGTAAGATACAAGGGAAATTACTGATGTGTGCATAAATACGCATATATTATTTTCCTGTGTGTCTATGTACAAACACATGAGAGAAATGCAAGGAAATCTGTTTCTTTTTATGGTTGACTCTTCTGTGTGTAGTGGGATTTTCTGGCTACATCTGAGCTAAATATTATGGCAAATAGCAGAACACAGTAGTTATTGCACACGATTGTCTGTGAACTGGGTGGGCAGGAATTTTTCATGTCGTAAATCATTTCAGCTTTCTGTTCTAATTCCATAGGACTGAGAGACTAAAAAAAGCTCAAGAAAGAAAAATGTGCTTTGTGTTTTTTCTTCTTATTTCACCCTTTTCCAGTTTTGATAGATCTTTAGTGTTAACGATTAGTTTTTTAAAGATGTTTCAAAATATCTTTATTGCTCTGCTTTTGAAGCCAGTTATTATGTTTTTCTTTTTTTATTTTCTTCCTTGCCCGGGAAATTTAGTACCAAAAGCAATGGAGTCTACTGCTTCCTTCCTTTTTTTCAGTTTATTTATAGCACAGTCTGTATCAATGAAATAATGCTATATTATTTTCCTGCTGATGGCTTACCGTTCATAGTTCAAAATTCCAGCCAAAGTCCTGAAGTGGTTTTGCCCTTATTTAAAATTTCCTGCTAAAGACATTCTATTACAGCTTTGCAAATAAGTACCTCTCTGCCTCAAGTCGCTATAAAGGTAATTTAGTAATTTAAATAAACACCCTTTGCCAATCTGTTTCCTCCCTTCAAGGAGACTGCGGAAGTAGTTTCCTTAATATTTCAGGTTTCTCTCCATTTTCCTTAAATGATTCTTTAGCCTTCAACCAAGGTGTTAGTTTAGGTAGGTCATCTGTAACATGTCTCCAGGCAAAACATGGAATGTTCTTGGTGGGACAAAATAAAAAAAGGTTAAAAAATTTTGCTTAACAGCTAGTCAGTGAGCATTGTTTTGAAATTTGCTTACTGCTGGGGTAAGAAATTTAAATCAGTTCTTGAGACTATATGGTTATCATAATCAAAATCCAGAGCTATGGTTCCAGGTCTAGAGTCAAGAACTCCCCCCTCCCCCAATTCCACCTTCTCAGCCTGCCTCTCACAACAGTTAAAAAAAATTTCCCTTCAGCTCTTCCCAGTTGCTTATCCTGCCTTCTCACCTAGCATTTTCGTAAGTCCCTCACATTTGTTACTGATCTCATATTTAGAATTGGCTGACAGAAGCTAGCATTCAACTGTCAAATAAAGAGAAGGTACCCTTTATATTTATTTAAACAAACCTTCTAATTTGCCATGGTAATAACTAAGATGAACAGAATCACAGCTGAGTTCTGTTAACATGCAAACAGCCCCTTGTGCTAAGTGAGTTTTGTTGGTTTTAGTAATAGGTTTCTGATTGGATTTTCATAAAGATTTTGAGTATTGTTTGCTCTTAGTTCCTTCTGAAATCCTGAAAACTACATTATACAGTTAATTTCTCTGATTTGATTTCAAGAAAGTTAAAAAAATTATATAAAAACAAATTTATAATTACTATATTGGCTGAATTTAGTGTGGTTCTCTGTATATATTGTGATTTTTTTTTAAAAAAAAGTGTGAAAATTAAAGCAATACAAGAGGTAGTCCATAGCTACAACCAGGAGATACAGAAATAATGATTTAAGTGAGAGTTAAATTTCTGAAATGCTTCATTTTCCTCAATGTAAATAGTCTGTGTAAGCATGGTTTAAAAAATTCTTGATATAATCATTAGAATTCAAGAGAAAATTTTAAAAGTCAGGTGAACATAGTGCTTTTCATTTGAACTGCGATTAATTCTCAAAAACTTCATTTGATAAATTATGAAATAGAAATTAATGGCCCAGCTTAGGTTAGGTCCAGTCTGAACACTTTCCTAGGATTTTTGAACATAAACAATAGAAAGTATCTCTCAGCCTGTCTCTGATGGAAAGGCTGTGACTGGGTTACTAGATCTTCCAGTTGTTTAGCAAAAGTCCAGAGTCAGAAAAGTCTGGAGGCTATGGATTTTCTCTTGGGCAAGCTAACAGTCCCCCACACCCACCACTGGTTTTCTTGTGGTTTGGTTACAGGTACCAGTATATAACCCTCTTTACTAATCTAGTTTGACTTGGATTTGTCACTTCCAAGAAAAGGGTTCTAATAAAACAACCATAATGTGTATTTTTGTATACTTTGTAAAAAGAAAAAATATACATATGTATACATATATTGTTATTATTGTTATTCTTATTATATACTTTTGTATTTTCCTATTGAATTAGGTCCTCAGGGTACTCCGGTTATATGGTCACATAAATAAGAAACAAGTAAAGGAAACTATGGGTTTCGAAATAAAAAGATTTTTTCACATATATTAAAACTTGTGGAGAGCGTCTTTTTATATTCATCTTTTCTTTCCTGTGTACTTTTTCCTGTTTTGTAATTAAATGTTTCCAATGCCCTTCACACCAAGCCAAGCATAAGCACTCTAGTTACTATGGCCTGAAGACAACTCTTTTACAAAAAAGAGCCAAGAAAAGCAGAGTAGACAAAAGTTGAAAAAGGTAGAACAGAAGTTATGAGAGGAAGCAGGTAAAAGACATATATCTTGTAAACAATTTTTTTCTTCTGAGTTGCCACAAGGTATAATCAGTCATATGCTGCTCATTTTGGGTTTCCTTTGCTACCTTCTCCAGCTCTGGCCAATCTGTGTATATATTTGTGTAAGTGAATCAAAGTACATTCAGTGGGTTTAGGGAAAAAGATGAAATATGATAGGAAATTGAGCTACCAACTGTACCAATTTAAAAGCCAGAGAAAATGCTCTGCAGTTATTTTGAGTCAACAGTGCTTCAACGCCTGATAACATTGACATTTTTACTGAGGACATCAGAGAAGGTAGGCACAGACTTGTTCTATGTTCTTAGATGATTTTAAGCCCTGTGATTTTGATCTTCTCCAGTCTCTGGCTACGCTTAACAGAATAACAGTGAAAGAAAATTACACCTTGAAATATTTTTGCTTTAATGATTTTATAATTAGACTGCAAGCTCTTTGAGATTAATGTGGATATAATTCCTCCTAATAAGAGTAGTTGTAGTACAAGTGGCAATAGTGGTCATAGCTATCATTGTGAATGATAGTAATAGCTAACATTTAATGAGCATTTGTTATATACCAGTACCATGCAAAGAGCTTTAGATAAGTTATTTCATTTAAACTCTATGAGATAAGGTATGTTTTATTCTCCTTATTTCACACATGAGGAAACTGAGACAGAGAGGTTGTTACTTACAGTCGTGATAGTTATACTTACAATGGCTGTAGTAGTTGTGGTGGCTTAAGATTTATTTAGTACTCTCTATTTGTCAAGAGCAGGTCATGTATTATCTTATTTAATCTTTAAAAATTACCATTAGTTAGGTATCATCATTTCATCTAATTTTACATGCTGGGGATTATGCTGCATTATTTATTTATTATTTATTTGTTAATTAGAAAACTAAAAATACTGTATTAAATTCACTCAGTTACATTCAAAATTTAGAAATATTTAGAAATATTCAAGTGTAGTTTAAATATGTGTCTTTAAGCCAAGGAATTGGGTACTACTATTGCCATTTTACATATAGAGAAACTGAGGCATAGTGATGCTAAAAACATGCCCAAATTCATACATACTGCCTAGTAGCAAAGCTGGGATACAAACCCAGGTCTGCCTAGTATGGAATAAGCATACATCTGGATTGGTCTTGAGTAATCAGAGAGAATGTCTCATCTTTATGTTGGTTCTTTCTATTGCAAAACATCAGCCAAAAATATTTAAGAATAAAGGTCAAGGGCTCTCACTGTCTCCACAATTCCATATATCTGTAAACTTGTAAATCAAATGGAGATCCAAAACCAAAATGAACAGTGGATGGCAGGCAGCCCCTGTGGCCAATCACTACGGAATCTTTAAACACAAATTCTCTCAGTAGCAAGATTATTGCCTGAATTATTGACTTGACTCTCCAGTTCCCCCTGTCTTGAAAACTCGACAATTAACTAGATGTCTTGGCTCTTTGCCTAATTGGACAGTCATACTTCTAACACATGATATACATATTGTGACAGTTATTTCTTTACAAATATGTAATGCCACAAACAAAGACAGTTTGAGAATTTAAATAATAGTGTTTGGGTGTAGTTTTAGTCATGCCTTACCACTTTGTTATATGACCCAATTGCCTGGCTAACATTTTCTCAGGCAGTTATTTCCTGTGCATTTCCTGAGGTTCCCACAACTAGCCATTTTGTAAGAGAATGGTAGTTAAAATAATAGAGCTTTTAAGGAATCTGAAGTTTAGTGATTAGGGTTGTGGCCAATGGGTGTACTTCCTGCTAACTGTGAGAATATAGAAGGTAGAATTCCTTCCTAATTATTGCAAAAACAAACATCCTTACAATTTTTTTCTTCTCTAGCAGATTGATAAGAAAAAGACTCAGCAGAACGTAGTGCCCCAGGAACAACTGGATGCCATTGTGCTTTAAGAGAAACAAAACAGGAAACCAACCAAGAAAACCAATCTTAATTTCCTCATACAAACTGAGAGACAGGAGAAACATGTTTAGATAGAAGTGATGCAATCAAAGGTTTACTATATCATAACAAAGAGGCCTGCATATGATCAAACTTTTGAACATTCTCTTACAAGAGCTATTTGGAACCAGTATTATTTATTTTCCTGTAGATCTTGAATGGAAAAGCATAGATCTTTAGAAAAGAGCTGGTTCATAATGAAGAACAGTTTTGAGCACACCAAAGATAAAACAGCTCTCCATTTCAAATTAACAGAGCTTAAATTTGGGGCCTGGAAAGGGCAATGAGATTTTATCAAAATGAACACGGAAACTTTACAATGTTTTTATGTCTTTTGCCGTGCTTAGGACCACAACCTCTCCTTTCTCAGGGACCCCAACTTTCCTTACCTATAAAGAAATGCCATCTTTTTAAATGAAAATTGTATTCAATTCATTCAAGCTTATCATCATTATGGTGCCGTAATCATTTTCCTGATTTATGTCTCCCTTTAGAATTAATTACTAATTACTTCCAATTAATTAGTAATTAGCAGTAATTAGTAATTGATTTCTCCCTTTAGAAATAAATTGCTAATTACTTCTGCCACCCCTGTGTCAGATCCAGGGAACTTTGATGGTCTGTCCTTAAGTGTGCAGCAGGGACTGTGTAGCATTGCTGAGATAAGCCTCGGATATGCAAGATTTCTAAAGTTTAGATGATAATTTAAGAGGAATGAACATAAAGAAGATCAGCAACAAAATTAGTCTTATAAAATGTAAAAGCTTGCCCTTTAAGCACTTTAGGTAGAATTCTAGAGATGTGAAATCATACTGGTATAGTGGAGACTTTGCTTTCTGGCTACCCAGCACCTGTGCATTTCTTTTTTCTGGTGACCGCTTATCCCCCCAGTTACCCCTTGAGGAGTAACCCTTTTTCTTCTCTCAGCACAGGTGATTTGAGTAAGACTTACACCAGCTAAGAATCTGGGAGTGGAGCACATGATCCTGGCCTGTATCTTTCCAGTGATTGGCACAGTGCCTGGCAATGTTAGGAATTTGATGTCATTCTGTTGATCTTAGGTAGAGTATAAGATGCATGTTCTGTTCTAGTAAAATTCTAGTAAAGAAAAAGAAAAAAATATATATACATATATATATAAAAGGAAAGCAATTCATAGCATAAGAATAGGTAAAGGAAGTGGACTCCTAGGCACTTTTATTTATGCCATCGTGAGTCCTGCTTATCTTACACTGAGGCTGTCAAGCAACTCGATATTTGGGTCTCCCTTCATATCAGTAAGGCTAATCTTTTCTCTGCTTACTTTGCTACCATAAGGCCATCCCCTAGCCCTGAAATACCTCTCACTTTTCCTATGCTAAGCAGCATTTGTGCTCGTCTTCTGTTAGCATCTAGTGTCAGAAGGCTCCATAATGCTTTCTTACAGGTCAGCGGTAGGGCACACATTAGAAAATGCTCTCCAAATTATCAATTAATGAATGGAAATTTGGTCAAATAAATGTTTCAGTGTTATTAGTCTTAACAAGCCAACAAAAGTCTTCAACTGTGAATCTTAAATTGACTTCTGGAAAGTAAGTTCACTGGATGTGGGAATCCTTTCTCTGTACAGTGTCTAGCTGGGAAAAATAATATGCAGATCAAGTTAATCATTTATCGACTATTTTCTAGTACTACGCTATTGATTTTAGGACTTAAAAGTAATGTGGCTGCTGTTTTTACATTAATATTTTAATTGTTTAACACCAGAACAAATTAACCATAAAACAAGTCAACAAATAATAAAGTATATTGGTGGTATTTAATATTTATTCATGGGACTGATCACAGGAACTTAAAAAAATAATTGAACATTAGAGGAAAAATACCCTTCAATTTTTGTTTGTCTATTATAAACAACTTTTATAATAAACAGCTTTTATCTATTATAAACAATCTTTAAATCTTTTATCTGTTATACATAGTTATTTATATATTATAGCCAATTAACTTATTGATTGTGACAGTTAAGAAATAATCCCAAAATGTGAATGTCATATTTTTAAAGGAAATTGAATAAAGAAACAAGAGATAATCATATTTTATGTATTCTCACTGAAAGTAATACTTGCTCCAAGGTTAGAGCCACAGAGTGGCAGGAAATAGGTGATTAATTTTACCATTGCTGAAAATTCTCAAGCTATTAAAGGTGAGTCAAAATGTCAGAAATCGAAATCACACTGTTAATATGGATGATCTAATTGTTCATACTCATTCAGTAGATACCAACACAAATTACTTTACTTTGTTATTTGAGTTTCCATTTTACTCCAATGAATTCGATTCTGATATTCTATCTGTCATAGAGGACTGGTCCCAAGTTCTCTTCTTTTCTTAAGTTTCCAGTACTTATGTTTCTTCTTCATTTCTATTTCATGTTGAATATTTCTCAGCAATTTCTTAACACTAAGTTATAAAAATAATTCTAGTTTTGATGTTTTTAGCACAAGGGCTCATCTATTCACAGGAACACCCCTCTTTACAGGAACAACCCTCTTTGCAGGAATATTCTGCCCAGGTTCTAGAAAAATCTACCTTGTTGATTAGAGAATAGCTTACTCCCTACTCTCACTAGATTAATACAGGTTAATAGAGAGAAGCTTCAGGTACAACAGTTAAACACATCAATAAAATTTACAGCCCATCAATTAATTTATAGTCCTTGAGCTTTAGGGAGTTTCTTTTCTATGGGTCTCCTACACTGTGGCTTCTGCATTCTCATGTTAAGTATTCATTTTCTTTTGTTGTCATTCATTTTTACTGAATTATTCCAGGTCAGATCTGGCACACAACATTTTAAACCTTAGGACTAAAGAGTTCTCCTTTATCCTTCTGTTTTGTTGAGTAATCGAAAGTTGTACCTCTGAAGTTAAATGGAAATCAAAGCTTCCATTAAAGAAGCTCCTCTCTCCCATACTTGACAATCACAGACATTCAGAATTCCCTCCAATTATTTCAGTTCACAAGTGTAACTAGAAATACAGAATAGCCCTTCCCAATCCAAGGATGCCAGAGAGAAGACTGGCATTTTTTCTATAAGCTTACCTGGAGCTTTATAAGAACTAAATTCAAAACTCTGGCCAAGTATTTTTGTGGTTATTAGCACAAAATTAGCAGATAAATGAGTTATCAGTTGGCTTATGTCTTATATGTAGCAGACCTAGGAGGCACAGTTCGAGAGTCTGTTCAGGTGAAGCAAATAAAAAACCGGCCCTGCCTAAAATGTGAATAACCTAGTAAAATCGGTGACCTTGCAAATAATAATACATTAGGAAAACGTTTCTCCTCTCTAAAGGATGAAATAACTATGAGAATAAAACTCTTTCCTTAGGGTATGTGTGTGTGTGCACATGTGCATGATTACATGCACACACATAAGCACTCCCAAAAGCTATCTGCTTCACATTATTAGGATTAAAGAGGAGATTTCCAACAGAACCAAACTGGACTAGCCTTTTCCCAACTGCAGTGCTCTTTGACATTTGAAGTGCAAAAGGACATCTTGGGTGTCCTCCTGGAGGTCTACACTGTTCTGCCAAACTGAACAGCTTAGTCCTGGGGAAGTTTTCTATGGCAGGTAGTGAGCCTGAAGGAAGACCTGTTGTGGAGTTGGGTTTGCATTCCCTAAGGTGGTAACTCACAGAGAAGAGTTAGAGGAGGGATGGCTTTCCCAGAAACTCAAACCTGAGTTTGAGGGAACTCAGGGAGGCAAGTTCAAGAACATGGGATGCTCCTAAGAATACCTTTTATACCTTTATTAAAGAATATCTAACTTCATGTGTGTTTTTATAATAGACTTAGTGAAAAGTCATATTTACTTAGAGACTTTTCCTTAATTTTCTCCCTTCAACACTCTAAATCTCTTCAGTTTAAAAAAAAACCCATTAGGAAATGTTGATATATTTCAAAAATATTGTGAGTTAGGGCTGTGGGACTAAAGGAATGGAATCAGAAAGTGCAGGATGTCTTTGGGGGGAGAATCTATATTCTTATTTTAAAAATATAGATTTGCATTTCTCTGATGATCAGTGATGTTGAGGATCCTTTCCTGTGTTAGTTGGCAATCTGTATATCTTCTTTGGAAAAATGTCTATTTAGGTCTTCTGACCATTTTTGGATTGGGTTGTTTGTTTTTTTGAAAATGAGCTGCATAAGCTGCTTGTATATTTTGGACATTAATCCTTTGTCAGTTGCTTCATTTGCAAATATTTTCTCCCATTCTGAGGGCTGTATTTTCATCTTGTTTATGGCTTCCTTTGCTGTGCAAAAGCTTTTAAGTTTCAATAGGTCCCATTTGTTTATTTTTTTCCCCCTTTCTCTAGGAGGTGGGTCAAAAAGGATCTTGCAGTGATTTATGTCATAGAGTGTTCTGCCTGTGTTTTCCTCTAAGAGTTTTATAGTGTCTGCCCTTCAATTTAGGTCCATAATCCATTTTGAGTTTATTTCTGTGTATGGTGTTAAGGAGTGTTCTAATTTCATTCTTTTACATGTAGCTGTCCAGTTTTCCCAGCACTACTTATTGAAGTGCATGGGTTTATCTCTGGGCTTTCTATCTTGTTCAATTGATCTATATTTCTGTTTTTGTGACAATACCATACTGTTGATTACTGTAGCTTTGTAGTATAGTCTGAAGTCAGGGAGCCTGATTCCTCCAGCTCCGTTTTTCATTCTCAAGATTGCTTTGGCTATTCAGGGTCTTCTGTGTTTTCATACAAATTGTGAAATTTTTTGTTCTAGCTCTGTTAAAAATGCCATTGGTAGTTTGATAGGAATTGCATTGAATCTCTAGATTGCTTTGGGTAGTAGAGTCATTTTCACAATGTTGATTTTTCCAGTCCAAGAACATGGTATATCTCTCCATCTGTTTGTATCATCTTTAATTTCTTTCATCAGTGTCTTATAATTTTCTGTATATAGGTCTTTTGTCTCCTTAGGTAGGTTTATTCCTAGGTATTTTATTCTTTTTGTTGCAATGGTAAATGGGAGTGTTTCCTTAATTTCACTTTCAGATTTTTCATCATTAGTGTATAGGAATGCAAGAGATTTCTGTGCATTAATTTTGTATCCTGCTACTTTACCAGATTCATTGATTAGATCTAGTAGTTTCCTGGTAGCAGCTTTAGGATTCTCTATGTATAGCATCATGTCATCTGCAAACAGTGACAGCTTTACTTCTTCTTTTCCTATTTGGTTTCCGTTTATTTCTTTTTCTTCTCTGATTGCTGTGGCTAAAACTTCCAAAACTATGTTGAATAATAGCAGTGAGAGTGGGCAACCTTGTCTTGTTCCTGATCTTAGTGGAAATGGTTTCAGAATTTCCCCATTGAGAATGATGTTCACTGTGGGTTTGTCATATATGGCCTTTATTATGTGGAGGTAAGTTCCCTCTATGCCTACTTTTTGGAGGGTTTTTATCATAAATGGATGTTGAATTTTGTCGAAAGCTTTTTAGGCATCTATTGAGATGATCATATGGTTGTTAATATGGTTTATCACATTGATTGATTTGCGTATATTGAAGAATCCTTGCATTCCTGGGATAAACCCCACTTGATCATGGTGTATGATCCTTTTAATGTGCTGTTGGATTCTGTTTGCTAGTATTTTGTTGAGGATTTCTGCATCTATGTTTATCAGTGATATTTGCCTGTAGTTTTCTTTTTTTGTGACCTCTTTTTCTGGTTTTGGTATCAGGGTGATGGTGGCCTCATAGAATGAGTTTGAGAGTCTTCCTCTCTCTGCTATATTTTAGAAGATTTTGAGAAGGATAGGTGTTAGCTCTTCTCTAAGTGTTTGATAGAATTCACCTGTTAAGGCATCTGGTCTGGGCTTTTGTTTGTTGGAAGATTTTTTTTTTTTTTTTGCGGTATGTGGGCCTCTCACTGTTGTGGCCACTCCCGTTGTGGAGCACAGGCTCCAGATGCACAGGCTCAATGGCCATGGCTCACGGGCCCAGCTGCTCTGTGGCATGTGGGATCTACCCGGACCGGGGCACGAACCCGTGTCCCCTGCATTGGCAGGCGGACTGTCAACCACTGCGCCACCAGGGAAGCCCTGTTGGAAGATTTTTAATCACAGTTTCAATTTCAGTGCTTGTGATTGGTCTGTTTATATTTTCTATTTCTTCCTGGTTCAGTCTCAGAAGGTTGTGCTTTTCTAAGAATTTCTCCATTTCTTCCAGGTTGTCCATTTTATTGGCATATAGTTGCTTGTAGTAATCTCCCATGATCCTTTGTATTTCTGCAGTGTCAGTTGTTACTTCTCCTTTTTCATTTCTAATTCTATTGATTTGAGTCGTCTCCCTTTTTTTCTTGATGTGTCTGGCAAATGGTTTATCAATTTTGTTTATCTTCTCAGAGAACCAGCTTTTAGTTTTATTGATCTTTGCTATCATTTCCTTCATTTCTTTTTCATTTTTTTCTGATCTGATCTCTATGATTTTTTTCCTTCTGCTAACTTTGGGGTTTTTTCTTCTTCTTTTTCTAATTGCTTTAGGTGTAAGGTTAGGATGCTTATTTGAGATGTTTCTTGAGGTAGGATTGTATTGCTCTAAACTTCCCTCTTAGAACTGCTTTTGCTGTATCCCATAGGTTTTGGGTCGTCGTGTTTTCATTGTCATTTGTTTCTAGGTATTTTTTGATTTCCTCTTTGATTTCTTCAGTGATCTCTTGGTTATTAAGTATTGTTTAGCCTCCATGTGTTTGTATTTTTTACAGATTTTTTCCTGTAATTGATATCTAGTCTCATAGCATTGTGGTCGGAAAATATACTTGATACGATTTCAGTTTTCTTAAATTTACAAAGGCTTGTTTTGTGACCCAAGATATGATCTATCCTGGAGAATGTTCCATGAGCAGTTGAGAATAAAGTGTATTCTGTTGTTTTTGGATAGAATGTCCTATAAAAATTAAGTCCATCTTGTTTAATGTATCATTTAAAGCTTGTGTTTCCTTATTTATATTCATTTTGGATGATCTGTCCATTGGTAAAAGTGGGGTGTTAAAGTTCCCCACTATGATTGTGTTATTGTCGAGTTCCCCTTTTATGGCTGTTAACATTTGCTTTATGTGTTGAGGTGCTCCTATATTGAGTGCATAAATATTTACATTTGTTATATCTTCGTCCTGGATTGATCCCTTGATCATTATGTAGTGTCCTTCTTTGTCTTTTGTATATAGTCTTTATTTTAAAGTCTATTTTATCTGATATGAGAATTGCTACTATAGCTTTCTTTTGGTTTCCATTTTCATGGAATATCTTTTTCCATCCCCTCACTTTCAGTCTGTATGTGTCCCTAGGTTTGTAGACAGCATATAAACGTGTCTTGTTTTTGTATCCATTCAGCCAGTCTATGTCTTTTTGTTGGAGCACTTAATCTATTTACATTTAATGTAGTTATCGATATGTATGTTCCTATTACCATTTTCTTAATTGTTTTGGGTTTGTTATTGTAGGTCTTTTCCTTCTCTTGTGTTTCCTGCCTAGAGAAGTTCCTTTATCATGTGTTGTAAAGCTGGTTTGGTGGTGCTGAATTCTCTTTGCTTTTGTTTGTCTGTAAAGGTTTTAATTTCTCCGTTGAATCTGAATGAGATCCTTGCTGGGTAGAGTAATCTTCGTTGTAGGTTTTTTCCCTTTCATCACTTTAAGTATATCCTGCCACTCCCTTCTGGCTTGCAGAGTTTCTGCTGAAAGATCAGCTGTTAACCTTATATGGATTCCTTTGTACGTTATTTGTTGCTTTTCCCTTGCTGCTTTTAATATTTTTTCTTTGTATTTAATTTTGATAGTTTGATTAATATGTGTCTTGCTGTGTTTTTCCTTGGATTTATCCTGTATGGGACTTGCTGCGTTTCCTGGACTTGATTGACTGTTTCCTTTGCCATATTAGGGAAGTTTTCAACTATAATTTCTTCAAATATTTACTGAGTCCCTTTCTTTTTCTCTTCTTCTTCTGGGACCCCTATAATTCGAACGTTGGTGCGTTTAGTATTTAATGAGGTCTGTGAGAATGTCGTCATTCTTTTCATTTTTTTTTTCTTTATTCTGCTCTGCAGTAGTTATTTCCACTATTTTATCTTCCAGGTCACTTATCTGTTTTTCTGCCTCAGTTATTCTACTGTTGATTCCTTCTAGAGAACTTTTTATTTCATTTCTTGTGTTGTTCATCATTGTTTGTTTGCTCTTTAGTTCTTCTAGGTCCTTGTTAAATGTTTCTTGTATTTTCTCCATTCTATTTCCAAGATTTTAGATCATCTTTACTGTCATTACTCTGAATTCTTTTTCAGGTAGACTGCCTATATCCTCTTCATTTGTTTGGTCTGGTGGGTGTTTACCTTGCTCCTTCATCTGTTGCATATTTCTCTGTCTTCTCATTTTGCTTAACTTACCGTGTTTGGGCTCTCCTTTTCGCAGACTGCAGGTTCATAGTTCCCATTGTTTTTGGTGTCTGCCCCCAGTGGGTAAGATTGGTTCAGTGGGTTGTGTAGGCACCCTGATGCCTGTGTTCTTTGGATGAGGCTGGATCTTGTCTTTCTGGTGGGCAGGACCACGTCCTTTGGTGTGTTTTGGGGTGTCTGTGGCCTTATTATGATTTTAGGCAGCGTCTCTGCTAATGTGTGGTGTTGTGTTCCTGTCTTGCTAGTTGTTTGGCATCAGGTGTCTAGCACTGGAGCTTGCTGGTCCTTGAGTGGAGCTGGGTATTAGCGTTGAGATGAAGATCTGTGGGAGGGCTTTTGCCATTTGATATTACGTGGGGCTGGGAGGTCTCTGGTGAACCAATTTCCTGAATTTGGCATTTCCACCTGAGAGGCTCAGGCCTGTCACTCGCTGGAGCACCAAGACCCTGTCAGCCACACAGCTCAGAAGAAAAGGGAGAAGAAAGAAAGAAAGAAAAAGAGTGAGAGAGAGATAGAGAGGGAGAGAGGGAGAAATGGAGGAAGGAAAGAAGGAAGAAAGAAATCAGAAAGAAAAAGTTATTAAAATAAAACAAATTATTAAAAATAAAATGGTAAAAAAAAAGAAAGAAAGAAAGAAGAGAGCACCGAAACCAAAAAACAAATCCACCAATGATAACAAGTGCTAAAAACTATACTAAAAAAATAAAATAAAAAAAACAGACAGAGGGGTAAGCGGGGGCAGGGGGAGGAGGGATAAACTGGGAGATTGGGATTGACAGATACACACTACTATATATAAAATAGATAACTATTAAGGACCTACTGTATAGCACAGGCAACTCTACTCCATACTCTGTAATGACCTATATGGGAAAAGAATCTAAAATGAGTGGATATATGTATGTGTATAACTGATTCACTTTGCTGTACACCTGAAACTAACACAATATTGTAAATCAACTATACTCCAATAAAATTTTTTTGAAAAAAAATAGAACCCTAGGATAGATGGCAAAAGCAAAGCTATACCGACAGAATCACACAAAGAAGTATACACATACACACTCACAAGAAGAGAAAAAGGAAAAAAATACATATATATATATATAAAAGAGAATAACCAAATCAGTAAACAAATCTACCGATGATAATGAGCTCTAAATACTAAAAACTAAGATAAACGTAAAACCAGAAACAAATTAATGCAGGAAGCAAACCCCAAGCCTACAGTTGCTCTCAAAGTCCACCACCTCAATTTTGGGATGATTCGTTGTCTATTCAGATATTCCACAGATGCAGGGTACATCAAGTTGATTGTGGCGATTTAATCCGCTTCTCCTGAGGCTGCTGGGAGAAATTTCCATTTCTCTTCTTTGTTCGCACAGCTCCTGGGGTTCACCTTTGGGTTTGGCCCTTCTTCTGCATGTAGGTCGCCTGAGGGTGTCTGTTCCCCACCCAGAAAACACAGGGATAAAGTAGTGGCTGATTAGGGGGCTCTGGCTCACCTCAGGCTGGAGGAAGGGGGAGGTACGGAGTGCGGGGAGAACCTGTGGCAGCAGAGGCCAGCGTGACATTGTAACTGCCTGAAGCGCACTGTGTGTTCTCCCGGGGAGGTTGTGCACAGGATCCTGGGAGGGGAGGTGTGGATAGTGACCTGTGCTTGCACACAGGCTTCTTGGTGGCTGCAGCAGCAGCCTTAGTGTTCCATGCCCATCTCTGGGGTCCGCGCTGATAGCTGCGGCTCGTGCCCATCTCTGGAGCTCGTTTAGGCGGTGCTCTGAATCCTTTCTCCTCGCGCACCCTGAAACAGTGGTCTCTTGCCTCTTAGGCAGTTCCAGACTTTTTCCCGGACTCCCTCCTGGCTAGCTGTGGCGCACTAACCCCCTTCAGGCTGTGTTCACGCAGCCAAGCCCAGTCCTCTCCGTGGCATCTGACCTCTGAAGCCCGAGCCTCAGCTACCAGCCCCTGCCCGCCCCAGCAGGTGAGCAGTCAAGTCTCTCAGGCTGGTGAGTGCTGGTTGGCGCTGATCCTCTGTGTGGGAATCTCTCCACTTTGCCCTCTGCACTCCTGTTGCTGGGCTCTCCTCCATGGCTCTGAAGCTTGCCCCACCCCGCCCCACCATCTCCACCTGTGAAGGGCCTTCCTGGTGTGGGGAAACTTTTCCTCCTTCACGGCTCCCTCCCACTGGTGCAGGTCCCGTCCTTATTCTTTCGTCTCTTTTTTTTTTCTTTTTTCTTTTGCCCTACCCAGGTATATGGGGAGTTTCTTGCCTTTTGGGAAGTCTGAGGTCTTCTGCCAGCATTCAGTAGGTGTTCTGTAGGAGCTGTTCCACCTGTAGATGTATTTTTGATGTATGTGTGGGGAGGAAGATGATCTCCACATCTTGCTCCTCTGCCATTTTGTAGGTCCCTCTCTACTGGTAACTTTTTAAAGTGATATAAGTGCAATAAAACAAAGTTGACTCTGACTTCCTAACATACAACAAATTCTCGAAATAGAATTAATATTCAGTTTATTAAAAAGTGTATTTTATGAATTAGTGTACTGTTACCTCACTTCTGTGTCCCCATTGTTAAGTACTTCTTTGGAGTAAATTTTTGTTAATTTTTAAGAAAAAGCATATTTATATATGTCATAAAGTGTATTTTTTCTAGAATACAGTTAGCCAAACATTTTGTTTGTTAAATTTCAAAATTAACATTTGTCTTCTTTATACATGTGTGTATGTATATTTGCTTTCTAATTCTGTATGATGAATTTTAGACTCAAAGGATATTGAAATAAGAGTTCAAGTAAATGATATAGGCTCATAAAATATTTAGAGATAGTAATGATAACTTGAAAAGATATACCAAGTAAAAGGAAATAAACATACAATTATTAGAAAAGGGACATAAATAGTATCTGGCAATATGGATGAGACTGAAACTTTAGAACTTATCCAAATTAATAGCTTACTATTCCTCCATATATTAGGGACACAGAGGAGACACCATAATGTAAGAAAGAACATGTATATCCCCTTAACCTAACTGACTTCTCAGTGGTGGTGGTACAGTGCCCAAGAACATTTTATAGTTTTATTCTGTGGTGTGTGTGTTAGTGGGAGGAAGAGGAAGAACAAAGATAAATGATGAATTCTTATTTGTTTTTCTTTCCTAATGCTAGTATAAGCTGAGAGTTGTGACATATATATGTCATTTACATGACTTATACAGACTTCTAGTGGAATGAATTAGGAGGTAAAAATTGATCACTTTGTGGGCAACTTGATGCCCCAGAAAATTTACCAAAGTTTTTTCTCCTGTAGCTTCCTAAGGTCACAATATAGGAATAATGTGTTTCTTTGTTCTGTTCTGAATATTCCTCAGAAATATCATGGAGGTATTCTATGAATGTAACCCTTTTTCAAGCTAACACAAACACACAGACAATAGTTGTATGATTTTCCCTTTATTGTGGTGCATTTCAACCTATAACTTGGAGATATTATAAGTGGGCAATGCATTCTTTACCTTTATAACTTTGTAAGCATTCTTTTTTAAATTTATTTTTAAATTTTTTGGCTGTGTTGGGTCTTTTTTGCTGTGCGTGGGCTTTCTCTAGTTGCAGGGAGTGGGGGCTACTCTTCGTTGCAGTTCACGGGCTTCTCATTGCAGTGGCTTCTCATTGCGGAGCACGGGCTCTAGACTCATGGGCTTCAGTAGTTGTGGCTCGCAGGCTCTAGAGTGCAGGCTCAGTAATTGTGGTGCACAGGCTTAGTTGCTCCGTGGCATGTGGGATCTTTCCAGACCAGGGCTCGAACCCGTGTCCCCTGCATTGGTAGGTGGATTCTTAACCATTGAACCACCAGAGAAGTCCCTGGTGGTGCAATACAATACAAATTATAGACAGATGGTTTATTAACACGTGTAGATTTTGCTGTTGGCTGTGACCAACTAGTTTATAACAGAAAAATCCTCCTGTTGAGAACTAGACATCTGGGTAAAGTATTAAAATAAAAACAAAAACATGAGAGAACACTTACCAAAGCAATGTGGATTTGAGAGAACAAGGATGTAGAAAGAGAGCAAAGCAATAAACTATTTTATTCTTTTCCATTTTGCAAGCATTAATAATACAAAGTTATAGAAAGAGTACTTGTTTAGCTCCCAGGTATTAAATGATGAATGATGGGAATTTGTGGCAACTGTGACTATCACCTGGCTTTTTCATTTTTTCTTAGAAAATTGTAATTCTCTAGTTACTTTCATGTGTGACATCCATTGGCTATTTTAGATTTTAGACACAAGCGGAGATTAGAATTCTTCACAGCAAATCATAATTAGTGTTATAACCAAATAACAAAGTGGAAAATACAAATATTTACTATGCATGATACAGGAATTATCTTTGCATGATTGTTAAAAGATTAGACTTGAGTCAGGTAAACAGGGATTTGAATCCTGGCTGGCCATCTACCTTCTAGCCATTTTACTTTTGGTAAATTAATTAATTATATAGGTTTTTGTGATGTTTAAAAGGTCCAATATGTATAAAATGCACAAATCAGTGATTGGCACACAGTAATGCTCAATTACTATTATCAATTATTATTATAAATAATATCAACTTAATTAGTAAAGTTGAATAAAAAATAATCATAATATACAATATTACACAAGACAAATTAGCAAAGACTTTCATAAATGATGATGCTGGCAAGGGTGTGATAAGATAGGTAGCCTTACATATGAAACATGGTTCTTCTAAAGAGCAACTTAGCAAAGAAAAATATTCTGTTCTTTGGTCTAATGATTATACTTGTAATCTATCCTAAAGGACTAAAACCAAAGGCAGCCAAGAATTTATAAAAAAAGAACACTCACAACATGATTTATACTAGAGAAAAACTGGAGGCAGATTAAATGTCTAACAAGAGAATGTTAAATAAAAGGTTGGGATTACACTAAAATGAGGTAGTACACAGACATTACAAGGACATTTGCAAAAATGCTTTCAGTGTGGCAGTACAAAGTTTATTCAATTGTACTCTCAGCCCGTGTGGCCTGGGTGGGTTTCAGCATGTACCCCAAATCTAAATCTATCAGAGCAAAATGCTCACGTATCCTAGTAATAGTTTTGAAGATGTGCACCTGATTTAAGCAGGTCCAATTTGAGTGAAGTCTAGAGCTTCCGCTAGAAATGTTGAAACAAAAATTTTCTTTCACGAGTGCCTTAGAAAAAACGACTCTCTGGATACCGTGGTGAGAGGGTGTTAAATATGGAACTGATACTCGTGGATCTGGTACCATACATGAGGGGAGTTAGCATAAGGATAAAGCCAACTTCAGTAAACAAATCTGAGAGAAGTGCAGGTAAAGGAACCAGAGTCCAGATGAATCTCTGGTTTGTGCTAGAACCCACTTCTTCCTCTGGACTTTTCAGTTCTGTAGCCAACAATTTTCTGGATTTGCTTCAACCAGTTTAAGAGGGGTTTACTGACCCTTGAAACATAATAAATTCTGAATGATATATGTAAGCTATCATACTAAGTAGGGAACAAGCTTGAATCAATATTACAATATGCATTTCATTCTCAATTATGAAAAATGCATGTTCACAGAAAACACTGGAAAATGTGTAAAAATATCTCTACTTGTTGACCAACTATTATTTTTTATCTTTTTATGCATTTTTCAAGTTTTAATAATGAGCATGTATTACTTTCATTATTTAACATAAAATATTTATTTTTTTCCAAATTATATCTTGGGAGGCAAATTGAGCAAGTCATTTTGGATCAACTCAGTAAGAGGTGTTCTCCACACAAGGAGATGAAATGCTCTTCTTTTGAAATTGCATAAACTTACTCTTGTAATTTCTAGACATCTTGGGGAACACGTGAATTAATCTGGTGTCTCTTTCATGTACACAGGGAAAACTGCAAGTACTCTCTCTTCAGCTCCTGTAGAATGAGATTGATAAATTATCTAGCATAATAAAGTGTTATTCAAGTTTTGTATCTTTTTGGAGAACAAGAGGATGAAGCTGTGTCCAGTTAAAAGTGAGACTTATTTCCTGTCCTTGGAAAAGATGGGGTTGTCCCTTGCTTGTGTAACTCAGCTTTAAAAATTAATTTTAGTTTAAATTTTCACATAGGTTTAGTAACAGGCACACATCAACTAACAATACTGATAATGCCACTATTCCCAACCGTTTTTACATTCAGTAATAGTTTCTTCATATAATAAAAAACAACAGGCTGAATTTCTAATTAATTCATGGTTATCAAACTCTGGCTGTTGTACTAAAAGTGAGCATGGGTAATAATGCTTCAAAATAAAATTATAATATAGTGTGTTGCCACAATCTCAAAACCCCACTGTCATAAATACACACTATTTACCTAGATGTTTCTGTGACCCTGGGAGTTACATTACTTCAATATTAGAAGACACTCGATAATTGCTCTCCCATAAAAACAATGAGTTACAAAGTACAGTTATTCATTTTCCAATTCCATATTCTTAGGGATGTTACTTTTCAATTAGATTTTGAGGTGATACAGCAATAATATTTAAAATATTTTTCTTCTGTAGCAGTATAATATATACATAGATAAGCAAATAATTCACCTCTGGTGACAATGAAAATGACTTTAGAAATGACTCTTCTGGGAGCTCATCTCTTTCCTTAAAGCTATCTGTTATATAGATGAAGAGTTCCGTCAGACAGACATCTTGTTTGATTAAAACTTGAATGGTATATGTACTTACATGGTATGAGTGAGACAGAAACGCCCTTTTTAATTGTGCACTCAGCCACAGCAGATGGAGCCGGTCAGCTTGCATGTACAAGTCCTTACTGTCAGCCCCATTCCTGGTCATGAACCAAAAGTTAATATTTGAAGTAGCTTTTCAATATTTGTATTCAAAGATGGTATTATGACTCATCAGCAACTAAACAAACATTCTGATATCCTTTAAGCCTTTTTCACACAGAGAAACTAAATCTAAAGGCAAAACCAAAAACCCTTTTTACAGGGTTAGATTTTCAGACAATACCAATGGTATTTTTTGTTAAATTCTTATTTATGTATGGTAGGAATTCTTTTCATATTTATATATTTTCCCTTTGACCTTGAGATTTCATTTAAATATTGATAATTTTATGTTTTAAAATAAGCTTAAAGAAAGATCCTTAGTTGATTAGAAAAGCATATTGCCAGAGGGCAGTAAAGAAAAACTAAAAGCAGCCCACATAAGTAGTATAGCCCTTGTCTGCAGTGAGTGTGTGAAGAGTGATTTAAGTCCCCTTTCTCAGTGTGAGATAACAGGATGGAAAATGTGAAGGGCCTGGCAATATACTGCTTGGGCACACATCGAAGCGGGTCCTCGGCCTTCTAAAGTCTAGGTCAAGCTCCTAAACACGGAAACCACAGAGAGTTAATGATAATTGACATCATATGTTTCTTATCAAAGCTTCCTCAAGAAAAGCAGCTTAAGGGAAAATTCATAAATATGTGTCTTGACCACAGTCTACCAATCCCCTTCCGCATTGGAGCCTTCAGCTAATTTGTTGACTTAATTACCCAAGGCACAGGAAGGTTAAACAGAGTGATAATCTGATTTTCTCTGATTGCTGATCACTGCAGAAAGTGGCTCATAGGATGCAAAAATAAACCTAGAACCTTAGGCTATGTAAAATGGAGAGGTGAGGCAATTATCCAGATAATTCAGGCAAAGTTGACTGTTTACAGTAATCAAATTATCTAGATAAGTACTCAACTTACTCTCTGTCTACTGGAAGAGCAGCTTCACTCACTTCTTCTGGTCTGATTAACTGGGTTATTCCTTATATCTAAATTTAGTGTGAAGTATTTATGTATTTAGTGTGAAGTATTTATAGGCAAATTCACAAGGAAAAACCCATTTAATATCTTATAAAATTATCACCCCAATGATAGGGATAACAAAACATTTTCTCCAAATAAAGAATGAGTGCTTGTCTTCAAATAATTAGAAAACATGAGGTCACAGAAAGAAAATAACATGTGGGAAAAAATAGATTAACTGTGGTTGGGTCTAATATGAAGGCCTGTATGAAAAGTGAGGTAAGGAAAGTTGAAGCTATTATGGTAAATGGGAGGTAATCCCTCACCATGTCCGTTGGAAATCTATATTCTGATGATCTCTGATTGTCAAGAGACACCAAAAACTCTTTAAATAGAAGAAATATAATGAGTTAACTTTTTTTTCTTGCTTAAAAAGTAATACTTGCTCATTTTAGAAATTTAAGAAAAAAACAGAAAATTATAAAGAAGAAAATCAAAATCACACTGCAGGGAACACCACTCAATGTTACTGTATATATTTTTCTGTACTCTGTAATAATATACAGTACTATTTGAGCCTGTGGATCAAACCAGGAATGATTTTTAATTACGAAAGTCAATAAAATATTGGAATTATACTAAATATTCTGTTTTGAAGCATGCATTTTTCATTAAATGATATTTTGGGTGTCTTCCTTTGTCAATAAATATGTAGGTACAGCATCATTTTTAATCATTTTAGTCGTATAAGACTATTTTGCAAATAATTTTCCCAGTTTTTCATTGCCTTATAATATTTTAATTATATCTTTTCATCATAGAAACTTCCCAAATTTATGTAATCAAAGTTATGAACTTTTTCTCTATTGTATCTCCCTTTACTTTTTACTTAGGAAGTCTTTCATTACCAGAATCAGTTATGTATCTCCCTGTATTTCATTCCAGCCCATTTTATTGTTATTTTAGAATTTAAATCTTTAATCCATTTGGAAGGAAAATTTATCATCAAGAAAATAAAACTATAGTGTATTTTGATTATATCAGTTGTGATTTTTCTGTTCTGGTTCTTCAAAAGTGATGATTTGATACACATAAGATAGTCACCCCAAGGCACACAGGCCTACCTGAAGTGACAGTGAAACTTCTTTGGGATCTCAGAGAATAGCTCAAAGAATAAAGTCAGGAATGCCTAAAATAAAAATAGGATCATAAAAGAGTTCAGAAAGCAGACATCAAGTTCTGTGCAAATGAGTAAGAATCAAACAAGCATTCTTCGATTAATATGGTATGTTAGAAGATAATGGAGCAAAGCATCTTAAATTCTGAGATAAAATCATTTCAACCTAGATTCTTTACCCAGCCAAGCTAGCTTTCAATTGTGAGCTCAGAATAAAGACATTTTTTACATACAAGGAAGGACTCAACAATTTTACATTTCCTGGACATTTTCTTAGGAAGTTATATGAAATGTCTCAGCAAAGTGAGAGCAAAAAGTGGAATTCATTTGATGCAAAAGAATAACATTTCAACCCAGGAAAGCAAGATGGTAAGATCCAGTATAGCAACTGAGCAGCAGGGTGAGGGCAACCAGTTGAGTAGAGTCAAGAGAGGGAAAGTTTCAGAGGGAAAATTTTTAGGGAAAAAAAGTTATGTGAAAGGACTAATAGAGTAAATGATAGGACAGAGAATTGGAAGGAAAATATAGCTCATAAAAGAAAACACTGCAAGAAATTAAATAAAGAACATTAGAAATTTTAAGAACAAGAAATTGTTGTTTCAGCTGAGAAGTAAACTCAAATAAAGCATGAGTTTAAATAATTGATGAGTCATAAGAAAGTAAAGTTCATTTGACACTGATGTTGGGAACAATCTGCTTTAATTTGCTCAACAGTTGTGGCAATGGGCCTGTAAATATGAAAATGTAATTCTAGTACTTTACTTGACCCAATTTATATTATTTACATAGTCACAATAATGTAAATCCTACCATTGATCTCCAACTTTTAGAGCCAACTTATAGGAAAGACGTGTAGCAAGACTGTAATTTGTAATTGTCAGGCAGAATGAAACTATCCACAATTTGATAACGTATAAGTAAAAATGTAGTTGACAGAAAAATGGGAAATAAAGAGAGAAAAGGAGAGAAAATGGTGGGGGTGATAATATGTTCATTTTACAAAGTAGAAATAGAAGGATACTCTGAAAAATTAATGGAATAAGAATCAGAGATGTAAGTACATTAAAGATTATAAAGGTAACCAATAAAAGAACTAACAGTAAAATATTAAACACTGACATGAGTGAGTAGATGGGGGAATGGGATAGAGTAGGTGAATAAAATCTTCACCCTTCACATCGGAGAATTAATAAGTATGGTATAAATTAGATCAAATAGGAAATAGAAGTTCAAATATATATAGCTATGGAAGTAACAACCACAGGAATTAAAAACAGAAACAAATTGTGGGCTATGAACTGTAGAAGTGGCTACTGTTTTTCATTATAAACTTTTCTGCAGTGTTATCAAGGACTTGTAGTATTTTGATAAAATTCAGATCTAAAAATAAGGAGCAAAAACGTTCTTGGAGAGTCTGAGAAACTTGTCTGTGCATTCTGAGAAGGTTTTTATTATCACAAGAAATGTATTATTAAAAACATGCAAAAATATTTCTGATTGAAAGATATAATCTGGTCATGCAAATAAAGGGTTAATGGGCCTTAATTACCAAGTTTGATAGAGGAGTCACAGTGCCATCTCATCTCTAGCAGGTAATTCCTCCGAATTTACCCAAGAATACAGTTGCCCAGAATTAAGACTATTTCCTAGCCTCTCTAACAGCTAGAGATGATCAGGTAACCGTATATGAATGTGAATGATGTGTGTAATATTCAGATTGAGCCTTTAGTTGGAAGGCATATGCTTACCACTTCCCCTTTCCTTCCTTCCAGCTGCCAGGAACATGGACTTATAATCAAACTACATAAAGGAGCAGCAAGATTGCAAAGGTAAAGTGACTCACTCGAGGTAATGAGCAGTAAATAGCAGAGCTGAAAGAAAAACAGAGGTATTCTAACACAAATTCTCCATGCAGTATATAAGTCTGAATATTCTATTGCATTCTCTATTCCCACAATAGTTTAGCATTCTAAAACATTAATTCACCAAATGTTAATTGGATTTCAGATGAATTAGGCCACTTATTAAAAACATTCCTTATTACTGGAGAGTAGTGTATAGACAGACATTCAGGTTATGTGGAACTATTTATTTATGAAAAGATCTTTAAAAAATACTTTCTAAAAGCAAATTATGTTTCCAGTTTTCTCAGATCAAACATTTCTGTTGTGATTTTTATTATAATTATGTTAAAACTAACACACACCCAAGATGATCTTGAAAGAAGAGCAAATTTGAAAGATTTACACCTCTGAATTTCAAAACTTACAACACTAAAGTAATCAAGATTGTGTGGAACTTGCAAAAGGACAGACAAATAAATCAATGAAATAGAGTTGAGAGAAATAAACCCAAACATGGTCAATTAATTTTCAAGTGTGTCACGACCATTCAGAGGGGAAAGAATAGTCTTTTCAACAAATGGTGCTAGAATAACTGGATATCCTCACACAAAAGAATTAAGTGGGATTCTTAGCTCATACCATATTAAAAAATTAACTCAAAATGGAATAAAGACCTAAATGTAAAAACTAAAACTATAAAACTCTTAGAAGAAAACATAGGAATAATCTTTAGAATACAGGATTAGGCAATGGTTTCTTGGCTGAGATAGCAAAAACACAAGCAACTAAAGGAAAAAAAAATAAACTGGATAACACTCTCAAGAAAGTGAAAAGACAGCCCACAGAATGGGAGAAAATATTTGCAAATCATATATCTGATAATGGTTTAGTATCTAGAATATATAAAGAACTTTTAACAACAGTAAAAAAAATAACCCAATTAAAACTGGGCAAAAATTTTGAATAGACATTTTTTCAAAGAAGATATACAAATGGTCAACTAGCACATAAAAAGATGCTTAATGTCATTAGTCATTAGAGAAATGCAGATCAAAACCTTAAGATACCATTTCATATCCACTAGGATGACTGTAATCAAAACAATAGACAAGTAAGCAAAGTTTTCGTGAGGATGTGGAAACATTGGAATCTTCATAGATTACTGGTTAAAATGTAAAATGGTACAGCCACTTTGGAAAACAGTCTAGCAGTTCCTCAAAAAGTAAAACAGAGAGTTACCATATGACCCATCAATTCCACTTTTAGGTATACACCTCTGAGAATTGACAACATATGTTCACACAAAAATTCATATATGAATGCTTATAAAAGCATTATTCAAAATAGCTAAAAAGTATCATCAACCCAAATGTCCATCAAGGGATGAGTCGATACACACAATGAAATCTAACCATACACTGGAATATTTTTTAGCCATTAAAAAAATGAGGTACTGACATATGCTACAACATGGATGAGCCATGAAAACATGCTAAGTGAGAGAAGCCAATCACAAAAGACCCCATATTGTATGATTCCATTTATATGAAATGTCCAGATTAGGCAAATTCATTGAGACAGAAAGTAGAAAAGAGGTCACCAGAAGCTGGTAGGGGAAGGGATAAATGGGGAGTGACAACTAATGGATATGGAGTTTTTTGTTGGGTGATGAAAATGTTATGGAATTAGATATTAGATAGTGGTAATAGCCATACAACTTTGTATATATATATGAAAAATCACTGACTTGTACACTTTGAAAAGGTGAATGTTATGGTATGTGAATTATATCTAAAAAACACAAACTAAATATACACATATTAGGAAAGAATTGATATCTATTACTTTGGTGGTCATTTTATTCTTCTAATCATCTTGAAGAAATAATTACAGGGGATTCAGATAAATCAAAGATTTACACTTAACTTTATTCAATTTTATCTCATTTTATATTTTTCAGTGATTTTTTTTTCCTGTTACCATACACTTTACCCTTTTTTTCAAAACTATAGCGTTATTTTTTTCTTTTTAAACTGGAATATAATTTGAAAATAAAAGGTTCACGTTAGATTTAACTGCCAGTGATGTAGACCTCCTGGCACCATTAACAAAAGAGGAGGATTCTGACACCCAGGGAAGATGTTCTTATTTCCCCGGTTCACAAAAAGTCAAAAGCAAGCCCTATTATTAGAGCTAGTGAGACCAGATTCACCAATGATTAATCACCGAAGTAGAGGCAAAACTTCAGCCTGGACTGCACCTAGTGTGTGGGTCAGAGAGCTTTTCCAGAGCTTGTTAAGGGCTTCAGGCTTGTAATTTTCCCCTTCTACAATAAACTTTCCTCCAACATACAGTAAAAAAAAATGAAGTTTGGGTGATACTTCCTGTTGGAAGCAAGGTGGTTGCCAAATATCAGACCAGAGAAATGGCAAGAGGATTTGGTTTGATTCTTCAAGGACACACTGTTCTTCAAATTTCTCAAATGAGATAATGAAGGATACTATACTTATTATCCTTTTGATCTTTGCTCCCTTACAATTCTCTCCATCTTTCTTTCTCTTTGGAGGGAGGGAGGGACAGATTGAGAGAGAGAGAGAGAGAGAGAGAGAGAGAGAGAGAGAGAGAGAGAGAGAGAGA
>NW_020837955.1:5141118-5387600 GCF_003676395.1 Aethalodelphis obliquidens | reverse complement strand
AGAGAGAGAGAGAGAGAGAGAGAGAGAGAGAGAGAGAGAGAGAGAGAAGTAAAGTGGTATTGTAAGGTCATGGTTTAAAAATACCTTGCCTTTTCCCAAGGTCTTTAAAAATATCTGCAATCAACTAAGCAACCAATTACTGTACATCCCAAATGCATGTTTTCACAGCTATTTTTAGGGGCAAGATTCAGTCACTACACATCCTGTCCACTCAAAACAACAGACAGCCATGGAGGGCAGCTAATGAGTAGGTAGCCAAATGACAATGTCTCCTTACTTTGGACTTTGCTTCTAAGGCCCAAGTGGCTGCCTGGCCGTCTCCACTCTGGCGTCACACAGTCCCCCTGCAGTATGCAGACAATTTAAATTATTACAAGGCAATGTTACAAGTATGAACCCTGGCACAAAATAAAGTAATTACATTCAATTAGCATTCCCTAAAGTGATGGCCCAATCCTGAGGGCTTTAGATGTTGCCTTTTGTTGACTTACAGAAGCCAGGTAATGAGTGAAACTTCAAAGTGTAAGGGACTAAATTGCTGCTTAATTAGTGGAAACTAGATCAGAAAACATGGCAAAAGAGGAAAAAAAACATACTCACAATTTTCTTTTGTTGTGGGAACTCAGATAATATGCTCTACTTCCCAAATAACAAGTGAATACCTAAACGCAAAAATGTTCTTCTGAGTGAAAACCCACTGGAATGAAGTTGTTGTTAGAGGTGGGTTATTTTTTTTTGGGGGGGGGGTGTTGGGGAAGAGGGAATTAATTTAATGTCACGTCTGCACCCTTAGTGATTTATCTTCTCTTCTTAATAAGAAAAAAACCTTTTTTTGTTTGAAGTTTAAAAAATAAATTTAAATAGAATTATATTACTTTAGGAAACAAATACTTCCTAAATCCCACTACCCCTCCCACTGATATCCTTTTGCAGAACAAACTAAGTTTGCTCCTCTGAAGAACAATCCTGGACTCAAACAGAGCCAGAAAAATTCTGAAAAATGAAGAAATACAGGGGAAACTAGGCCAGCTAATAACTAAAACATTATATGTTGTATTTATTTAAAGGTATCTTAATAGAAATTTTTAGATAAAATAAATTATATGAAACAAAATGGCATTGACTCTTTGTGGAGTAAAGATAGTTAGTCAATGAATGGATTGAGGAAAACAGTTAAATGGTATTTCACTCGTTATTCCAAAATACATCTCAGGTGGATTAAAGATTTAAACAAGAAAATAAAACTAGCAACTAGAAGAAAATATGGGTTTAAAAAAAATCTAGGAATCAGTCGTTCTAAGATTGACACCAAATCCAGACCATAGAAGAAAGTAGATGAATGTTTATCTATTACAATAGTAAAAATTACCTATCTTCAAATGTAAAAGTATGTATAATAAGAATTTTTAAAGATAAAGAAAAGACTAAGAGAACATATTTACCATAAATGTTACATACAGAGGGCTAATTTCTTTAATACTATAAACAACAACAACAAATTAATAAAAAATGACCAAAGCCTCAATAGAAAAAAAATGAGCAAAAGATGTAAACAGCAGGAAAAATAAAAGTTCTCAAACATTTGAAATGATTCTCAAACTGATTTATATTCAGACAAAATGAAAGTTATATACCATTTTTTATTCATCATATTTGCAAATATCAAAAAGTTTAAAACATTTTGTGGGTGAGAGCAGAGGCATGCAGATAACTCACACACAATTAGTGGAACTGGTTGGATTGCTGTAGAAGGCAATTTTGCAATATTGTCAAAATGTAAAATGCATATACCTTTTGACTTCTAGGAATTTTCCCAAATATATATAGGACATGTGCAAAGATATTCATTGCAGTATTATTTATAACAACCATAGAAAAACAATGTAGATGTCTAACAATAGGAGAATGATTAAATAGACCATATGTAGTTGGTTAAAAAGAACTCTATGCTATATGTGTACTGAATTGGAACTACGTGGTATACAGTCACCCCTCCTATCCTCAGGGAATTGGTTCTAGGACGCCCCCCCCACCCCTTTACAGATACCAAATCTGCAATGCTCAAGTCCCTTATATAAGATGGCGTATGGGAAACCCTGGGATCCGGAGAGCTGACTGCAATGTGAAGTAAGAAAAAGCATGATGCTTTTCATAGTATACTTAATAGGCTACGATTTATGTACACAGCAATAATATACACAAATACATATTCTTGTCTGTTTCTGGAAGAATATCTAGTAAAAGTAGTAGTCCTGGGAAAGAAGGGAGGACAGGAGAGGACCCTGCCACTATTTACATTTTTGATATTGTATTAAGTTTATGTATTTTATTTTCACATAAATACATTAATTATATGTACAAAGCAACATTTATTATTTAATATGCACAAATAATCTCATCATTAATTGCTCCTTTCCAATGTCTTGAGCCAGTTTTAATAATTGCAGTAATTTTATACAATACCTCCAAAATCTGTAGATATGAAATTCTGTGTAGTCTTTGAAAACTATAAGCAATGAATGAATTGCTGATTGGATGAGCCATTTATACCCTTTAATTAGAAGATAAGTGGGCTTCCCTGGTGGCGCAGTGGTTGAGAGTCTGCCTGCCCATGCAGGGGACACGGGTTCGTGCCCCAGTCCGGGAAGATCCCACATGCCGCAGAGCGGCTGGGCCCGTGAGCCATGGCCGCTGAGCCTGTGTGTCTGGAGCCTGTGTTCTGCAACAGGAGAGGCCACAACAGTGAGAGGCCCGTGTACCACAAAAAAAAAAAAAAAAAAAAAAAAGAAGATAACTATTCAAAGAAATTGGTGAATTATTTATTGTAAGCATAACCTTTCTTCCAACCTGGCTTTCCAAACTTTATTCCATATTGAAGGGGCAAAAGAGAGCTAGAGAGAGACTTAAAGCCATTTCTTTTATAAAGTGGGCATTACTATAAAATCCAGAACACAATATATTTTACATGAATAATAGTTGAAAAACAATCTAAATATTCAGGTCATGACCTCCTTTTACTCATTTAAAAGTGGTTATGTTTCAACACCAGAGCCTTAAAAGAAATGATTAGTTTTGTGCCTTGAAAGAAGCACTATTAAACTCAATCTTCTCATGTGTATCATAAGTTAATATAAATAGTTTTCAGTAGTTTTATCTTCTACATGCTATCTTGATTGTAAAATCACTTTTCTAGTTGATGATAAAATTATCCATTGTTATTTTAAATAAATATGATATGTATCTATTTAATTGAGCAGTTCATATTATATATAGCTACTTATTTCCTCAGCATGACAAGGGGGAGAAAAAACATTCCCCAGATGAGAGGGCTGTATCCCATTTTATTCTCCATCCACATTCTCTTCCTGAAACATTTGGGTAAATTGGGTAGTCAGGTGATGATAAAATATGTCAATTAAAGAGATTCCAAACCTCTCTCCTTCCCCAACTTTACCATTAGAAGAAGTACATTGAATTCAGATAATTGCTTCTTCTAGTATGTCTTATGATCTTTACTTGTTCCCTTACTCTTCTATCTAAAGTATTTTCTAATTACTTTTAAGAATTATAATACTCACATACCCTTTGATCAAGAAATCCCAGATTTAGGAATCTATCCTATCATAAGCAACAATGCAAGGAATTTGTGTATTAAAATCATTTGAACATTATTAATGAGTGGCAGAACTTGGAAACAACGTATATGTCCAAGAACGGGGGGGAAATGGTGTTATATTTATATGATGAAATACTATGAAACTATTAAAAATACGTCAGATCTATATCTATAGACCCAGAGGTGTTTATAATGTATTGTTATAAAAATATGCATAGTAATTTCATTCTTATGAAAACAAACCTCAACCAAAGGCTATCCTGTGAAATATGTGTGAGGATACATTTATGTGACCAAGGGGAAAGGTGGAAGAGCCCACACCAAGACACTGTCACCTGTCACTTGAGGTGGGGGAGCACTCAGGTTACCTTCAGCTTCAGGTCCTAGTGATGCCAATTCAAAATGATATTGCGAGTGAGGAAAGAGATTGGAATAGAAATCTAGCCCTCAGGTGATTTCAGGGTCAGTGGCTTTCTGGCTCTGTTCTGTGATTTCCTTGGCTGCTTTCTCTTCGAAGCCTTTTTTTTTTTTTTTTTTTTTTTTAACATCTTTATTGGAGTATAATTGCTTTACAATGGTGTGTTAGTTTCTGCTTTATAACAAACTGAATCAGCTATATATATACCTATATCCCCACATCTCCTCCCTCTTGCGTCTCCCTCCCACCCTCGCTATCCCACCCTCTAGGTGGTCACAAAGCACCGAGTTGATCTCCCTGTGCTATACGGCTGCTTCTCACTAGCTATCTATTCTACATTTGGTAGTATATATAAGTCCTTTGAACACTACCTTTGTCCCCTTTCTGCATCTTCGTACTGGCAAAATAGCTGTTGCAGTTCTTTGTTTCATATCCACATGCCTGGGGTGACTGTCTGATTTATCACCAAAACTGGGAAATTTTGGAGAGTGAAAGGAAATGCTATTAATACTCACTCCAGGACAACAGACATAAACCAGAGTGGTCCCAGGCCAACTGGGATCTATGGGCATACTTCACATGTCACAACACTCAGAAGAGAGAGATGGCATCTTCTGCTGGCTTTACCATGAAAGAGAATACCAATCTCCTAGAAGCCTTAAATAAAGTTCTCAAGATTTCCTGGCCTGAATTGGGTAATGTTGCCATCTGTGTGACACAAATCCTGTGACTGTGGGGATGCCAAATGCTGATTGTGTTTTTGAACTTCTCAGTCATTGGATGGAGAGATAAATTACCTTAGACCAGTAGTTTTCAAATTGTGGGTGGGGGACCTCTTGGGGTCTCTAAGACCCATTTTTCATAAAATAAGTTATTTTTGTTAAAATATCATAGGTTAAAAAATAAATAAATAAATAAATAAAATATCATAGGTTTATTATCGCTATTTTTAAATGATCAATAAATATTTTTAAAATTTCTGCTTTAATTACTAATATAGTAATGTTGATGGATACAATCCAAGTAAACAAAAACTTTTTTGGAAACCTCAATAGTTCTAAGAGTTGTCAAGGGGGTCCTGGGACCCAAAATTTGGAAACCCTACCTTAGGCCAGTTATGCAATTGGGCAGGTGGGCTGATGGAATTGGGCAGGTGGGTATGATGGAACAATATATAACTAAATAAAATTGATTTTTCATCAGAAAGGCCTAAGAGAAAATGGAGGCTGGATAAGCAGTCAACACCATCCACTGAAGGCACAAATGGAAGGTCCAGCTGGTTTATCAACATTTCTTTCTTACTAAATTGTCCCAAAGGAGCATGTGCTACTTTTGTAATTTCAGAAAATTGATTTAACTCAAATAATTGAAATTAATAATGCTGAGAGATTTTTAAACATCAGAGCAAGATTCATTTGAACTTAATCTTCAGCCATGACTGAGAGCTTTTCAGTAGCAATGGATGAAGCAAAAAAAAAATAAAATGTTAATTTGATGATTATATTGCCCCAAATAATCCTTATCCTAGGTATTTTAATATAATCTGAGTAAAAACTACTATACCCTAATTCGTCCATAGTAAGGTAATATTTACTATAGGTTTAAAGTGAATTTTGTCTCCAAGTTTAAGTTTGGATACTCAGAAAATTTTATCTAGATTCTGTCATGAAAATAAAATAACAGTTTATTTCTAGAATTTTGTAATAGTGTTAGTTGAATATTTCTATTTACAATTAACAAAAATATTATTTTTATTACATTAAATCTCTGAGCCAGCCATATTATCCCGTTTACTGTTTCTAGAATATTCCATATATCTTGGCCCCCAGAAACCTTCCTGTCTTATCCATTATCTTTGGATAAATCCCCAAAACAAAAGTTATTGGGACAAAGGATATTTGTATTTTTAAGGCTTCCAATATGAAATGAGAATGATTTTTGTCTTCAAAACCAGTGTCTCAGTCAATTTAACTAAATCTTAGCTTAAGAGGATGTACTTGATTTTTCACCATTAACTTCTTATGAAAAAGTTTTTAATAGGTACATAACAGACTTGGAATTTCAAATTGTGAAATTTATTAGTATATTCAAGGGACAGTTCAGGGAGCCACTTTGCCTTATAGTCAAGAAATGTGAGGGACATTTCACAAATGTAAAAACCAGAGCTTTTCTACCCAGCTAGAAAGTAGTGGAGCTAGGATTCAAAAATCAAGTTCATCTGACACTAGAGTCTGACCTCCTAAAGTAAAATTCTATACTTCCTTGATCTTCTCCCCCAGCTAACAGTAGTATTAAGAGTAGTAGGAGTAGGGGTAGTAGTAGTAGTAGTATCATCATCATCATTCATTCAAAAGATTATTTAGTGTCTATTATGTGCCAGGTTCTCTGCAAGTTACTTGGAGGCTGCAGTGAATATAAAAAACAAATCCACTGACCTCACAGAGCTTGCAATCATTTAGAGAAGACAATTTTTCAGTTGGTAATTACACAGAGGGTACTGAGTGTTATATTGAGGGAATTACGGGGTGTTACATAACTGTGTGTTCTCTGCAACACCAGTACTTTATACTCACTTTATTGACCTCATTACATTGAAAAATGAATATTTGTGTATGTGCTAGTTTTCCTTCTTAGACTATAAACTCCTTGATATCTAGCAACTTATTTATTTTTGTGATCCTAGAACCTAACATATTCCAAGCACATAGTAGGTGCCCAATAAATGTTCTTTGGTTGATTTATTATAACTAGTCTCTAATTAAGTAAGCGGTTTTCAAATCCCTCTTCTGTAACTCTCAATGATATTTTATTTTTTACATCTTTATTGGAGTATAAATGATTTACAATGTTGTGTTAGCTACTACTGTACAACAAAGTGAATCATCTATATATATACATATATCCCCATATCCCCTCCCTCTTGAGCCTCCCTCCTACCCTCCCTATCCCATCCCTATAGGTCGTTACAAAGCACTGAGCTGATCTCCCTGTGCTATGCAGCAGCTTCCCCACTAGCCATCCATTTTACATTTAGTAGTGTATATATGTCAGTGCTACTCTCTCACTTCATCCCAGCTTCCCCTACCCCGCACCGTGCCCTCAAGGCTGTTCTCTACGTCTGCGTCTTTATTCATGCCTTGCCACTAGGTTCATCAGTACTGCTTTTTAAAATTCCATATATATGCGTTAGCATACAGTATTTGTTTTTCTCTTTCTGACTTACTTCACTCCGTATGACAGATTCTAGGTCCATCCACCTCACTACAAATAATTCAATTTTGTTCCTTTTTAAGGGAATATTCCATTGTATATATGTGCCACTTCTTCTTTATCAATTCATCTGTTGATGGACATTTAGGTTGCTTCCATTTCCTAGCTATTGTAAATAGTGCTGCAATGAACATAGTGATGCATGACTCTTTTTGAATTATGGTTTTCTCAGGGTATATGCCCAGTATTGGGATTACTGGGTCATATGGTAGTTCTATTTTTAGTTTTTTAAGGAACCTCCATACTGTTCTCCATGGTGGCTGAATCAATTTACATTCCCACCAATAGTGCAAGAGGGTTCCCTTTTCTCCACACCCTCTCCAGCATTTATTGTTTGTAGATTTTTGATGATGGCCATTCTGACCATGTGAGGTGATACCTCATTGTGGTTTTGATTTGCATTTCTCTAATGATTAGTGATGTTGAGCATCTTTTCATGTATTTGTTAGCCATCTGTATGCCTTCTTTGGAGAAATGTCTATTTAGGTCTTCTGCCTATTTTTTGATTGGGTTGCTTGTTTTTTTTAATATTGAGCTACTTGAGCTGTTTATATATTTTGGAGATTAATTGTTTGTCCATTGATTCACTTGCAAATATTTTCTCCCATTCTGAGGGTTGTCTTTTTGTCTTGTTTGTAGTTTCCTTTGCTTTGCAAAAGCTTTTAAGTTTCATTAGGTCCCATTTGTTTATTTTTGTTTTTATTTCCATTACTCTAGGAGGTAGATCAAAAAAGATCTTGCTGTGATTTATGTCAAAGAGTGTTCTTCCTATATTTTCCTCTAAGAGTTTTATAGTGTCCTGTCTTATATTTAGGTCTATAACCATTTTGAGACTATTTTTGTGTATGGTGTTAGAGAGTGTTCTAATTTCATTCTTTTACATGTAGCTGTCCAGTTTTCCCAGCACCACTTATTGAAGAGACTGTCTTTTATCCATTGTATATCCTTGCCTCCTTTGTCATAGGTTAGTTGACCATAGGTGCGTGGGTTTATCTCTGGGCTTTCTATCCTGTTCCATTGATCTATATTTCTGTTTTTGTGCCAGTACCATATTGTCTTGATTACTGTAGCTTTGTAGTATAGTCTGAAGTCAGGGAGTCTGATTCCTCCAGCTCCGTTTTTCTTCCTCAAGACTGCTTTGGCTATTCATGGTCTTTTGTGTTTCCATACAAATTGTAAAATTTCTTGTTCTAGTTCTGTGAAAAATGCCATTGGTAACTTGATAGGGATTGAATTGAACCTGTAGATTGCTTTAGGTAGTATAGTCACTTACACAATATTGATTCTTCCAATCCAAGAACATGGTACATCTCTCCATCTGTTTATGTTATATTTTATTTCTTTCATCAGTGTTTTATAGTTTTCTGAGTACAGGTCTTTTACCTCCTTAGGTAGGTTTATTCCTAGGTATTTTAATCTTTTTGTAGTGATGGTAAATGGGATTGTTTCTTTAATTTCTCATTCTGATCTTTCGTTGTTAGTGTATAGGAATGCCAGAGATTTCTGTGCATTTATTTTGTATCCTGCAACCTTACCAAATTCACTGATTAGTTCTAGTAGTTTTCCGGTGGCATCTTTAGGATTTTCTATGTATAGTATCATGTCATCTTCAAACAGTGACAGTTTTACTTCTTCTTTTCCAATTTGTATTCCTTTTATTTCTTTTTCTTCTCTGATTGCTGTGGCTAGGACTTCCAATATTATGTTGAATAATAGTGGTGAGAGTGGACATCCTTTTCTTGTTCCTGATCTTAGAGGAAATGCTTTCAGTTTGTCACCACTGAGAGTGATGTTTGCTGTGTGTTTGTCGTATATGGATTTTATTATGCTGAGGTAAGTTCCCTCTATTCCCACTTTCTGGAGAGTTTTGATCATAAATGGTGTTGAATTTTGTGAAAATCTTTTTCTGCATCTATTGAGATGATCATATAGTTTTTTCCTTCAATTTGTTATTATGGTGTGTCACATTGAATGATTTGCGTATATTGAAGAATCCCTGCATCCCTGGGATAAATCCCACTTGATCATGGTGTATGGTCCTTTCAATGTGCTGTTGAATTCTGTTTGCTTGTATTTTGTTGAGGATTTTTGCATTTATATTCATCAGTGATATTGGTCTATAATTTTCTTTTTTTGTGATGTCTTTGTCTGGTTTTGGTATCAGGGTGATGGTGGCCTTGTAGAATGAGTTGGGAGTGTTCCTTCCTCTGCAATTTTTTGGAAGAGTTTGAGAAGGATAGGTGTTAGCTCTTCTCTAAATGTTTGGTAGGATTTGCCTGTGAAGCCATCTGGTCCTGGACTTTTGTTTGTTGGAGGATTTTTAATTGCAGTTTCAATTACATTACCTGTGAATGCTCTGTTTATATTTTCTTAATCTTCCGGGTTCAATCTTGGAAGGTTGTACTTATCCAAGAATTTGTCCATTTCTTCCAGGTTGTCCATTTTATTGGCATATAGTTGCTTGTAGTAATCTATTATGATCTTTTGTATTTCTGTGGTGTCAGTTGTAATCTCTCCTTTTTCATTTCTAATTTTATTGATTTGAGTCCTCTCCCATTTTTTCTTCATGAGTCTGGCTAAAGGTTTATCAATTTTGTTCTCTCAAAGAACAAGCTTTTAGTTTTATTGATATTTGCTATTGTTTCCTTCATTTCTTTTTCATTTATTTCTAATATGATCTTTATGATTTCTTTCCTTCTACTAACTTTAGGTTTTCTTTGTTCTTCTTTCTCTAGTTGCTTTAGGTGTAAGGTTAGATTGTTTATTTGAGATTTTTTTCTTGTTTCTTGAGGTGAGCTTGAATTGCTCTATGAACTTCCCTCTTAGAACTGCTTTTGCTGCATCCCATAGGTTTTTGATTGTCCTGTTTTCATTGTCATTTGTTTCTAGGTATTTTTTTTATTTCCTCTTTGATTTCGTCAGTGATCTCTTGGTTATTTAGCAGTGCACTGTTTAGCCTCCATGTATTTGTGTTTTTTACTGTTTTTTTCCTGTATTTGATTTCTAATCTCATAACATTGTGGTTGGAAAAGATGCTTGATACAATTTCAATTTTCTTAAATTTTCCAAGGCTTGATTTGTGACCCAAGATGTGATCTATTCTGGACAACGTTCCATGCACTTGAGAAGAAAGTGTATTCTTCCTCTTTTGGGTGGAATGTCCTAAAAATATCAATTAAGTCTATCTGGTCTATTGTGTCATTTAAAGCTTGTGTTTCCTTACTTATTTTCTGTCTGGATGATCTGTCTATTGGTGTAAGTGGGGTTTAAAGTGCCCAACTGTTATTGTGTTATTGTCAGTTTCTCCTTTTATGGCTGTTAGCATTTGCCTTATGTACTGAGGTGCTCCTATGTTCAGTGCATAAATATTTATAATTGTTATGTTTTCTTCTTGGATTGATCCCTTGATCATTATGTAGTGTCCTTCCTTATATCTTGTAACTGTTTTTATTTTAAAGTCTATTTTATCTGATATGTATAGTGCTCCTCTAGCTTTCCTGTGATTTCCATTTGCATGGAATATCTTTTTCTGTCCTCTCACTTTCAGTCTGTATGTGTCTCTAGGTCTGACGTGGGTTTCTTGTAGACAGCATATATAAGTGTCCTGTTTTTGTTTCCATTCAGCCAGTCTCTGTCTTTTGGTTGGAGCATTTAATCCATTTACATTTAAGGTAGTTATCGGTGTGTATGTTCCTATTACCATTTTCTTAATTGCTTTGGGTTTGTTATTGTAGGTCTTTTCCTTCTTTTGTGTTTCCTGCCTGGAGAAGTTCCTTTAGCATTTGTTGTAAAGCTGGTTTAGTGGTGTGAATTCTCATAGCTTTTGCTTGTCTGTAAAGCTTTTAATTTCTCCATTGAATCTGAATGAGATCCTTGCTGGGTAGAGTAGTCTTGGTTGTAAGGTTTTTCCCTTTCATCATTTTAAATATGTCCTGTCACTCTCTTCTGGCTTGCAAAGTTTCTGCTGAAAGATGAGCTGTTAACGTTATGGGGATTCCCTTGTATGTTATTTGTTGCTTTTCCCTTGCTGCTTTTAATAATTTTTGTTTGCATTTAACTTTTGATAGTTTTTTATATTTCTAGGTAAACTTTTTTGGGTTTTGTTTTTGAATTTTATTTATTTTTTTTATACAGCAAGTTCTTACTACTTATCTATTTCATACGTATGAGCGTATATATGTCAATCCCAATCTCCCAATTCATCCCACCACCACCGCCGCCCCCTGCCACTTTCCCCCCTTGGTGTCCATACGTTTGTTCTTTACATCTGTGTCTATTTCTGCCCTGCAAACCGGTTCATCTGTACAAGTTTTGATAGTTTGATTAATATGTGTCTTGGCATGTTTGTCTTTGGGTTTATCCTGTATGGAACTCTCTGTGCTTCCTGGACTTAATTGACTATTTCCTTTTCCATGTTAGGGAAGTTTTCAACTATAATCTCTTCAAATATTTTCTCAGACCCTTTTTTTCTCTTCTTCTTCTGGGACCCCTATAATTGCGCTGTGGTGAGTTTAATGTTGTCCAAGAGGTCTCTGATACTGTCCTCAATTCTTTTCATTCTTTTTTCTTTATTCTGTTCTGTGGTAGTTATTTCCACTATTTTATCTTCCATGTCACTTATCCGTTCTTCTGCCTCAGTTATTCTGCTATTGATTCCTTCTAGAATATTTTTAATTTCATTTATTGTGTTGTTCATCACTGTTTGTTTGCTCTTTAGTTCTTCCAGATCCTTGTTAAATGTTTCTTGTATTTTCTCCATTCTGTTTCTGAGATTTTGGATCATCTTTACTATCATTACTCTGAATTCTTTTTCAGGTAGTTTGCCTATTTCATCTTCATTTATTTGGTCTTGTAGGTTTTTACCTTGCTCCTTTGTCTGTAACATATTTTTTTGTTGTTTCCTTTTTTTTTTTTTTCTTTTGATGGGTGGGGCTGTATTCCTGTCTTACTTGTTGCTTGGCTTGAGACATCCAGCACTGGAGTTTGCAGGCAGTTGAATAGAGCCTGGTCTTGGTGCCAAGATGAGGACTTCTGGGAGGCCTCACTCCGATTAATATACCCTGGGGTCTGAGGTTCTCTGTTAGTCCAGCAGTTTGGACTTGGAGCTCCCACCACAGGAGCTCCAACCCGACCTATGGCCTGGGAACCAAGATCCTGCAAGCCACGTGGTGAGGCAAAAAAAAAAAAAAAAGAAAAGAAAAGAAAAAAGGAGCAGTACAGAAAATAAAGAATAAAAAACAAAATAAAATTAGAAAGATAAAAAATATATTAGAAAATATAAAAATATAATTGAAATAACCAGTTGCTGAGGGTTCCTCCTGTCCCCTTAGGTGTCCATGATCCCCCACCGGTGCTTAGTAGATGCCCTAGTTGTGCGGAGTTGCGAATTCCACATCCTCCTAGTCCACCATCTTGACTCCATCTTTCTGGTATATTATTTTAAAGTAAAAATGTTAATTACATGATTTATGCTAGTCAACCTAATTTCTTGGAATTAAAAATAATGCAGCTCATTTACTCCTTCATTCAACAAATATTTGTTCACTTATCATACACAAAAATATTGCACTTTGTGCTGCAGGAAGGACAGAAGTAAATTAGGCATTAAGCTCACATTCAGGGTTTTGATTCTAGTGAAAAAAGTAGGACAATGTCATAACAAAATATTGAAATGAACATTCAAGAACTGTGTGTGTGTGTGTTGCTACTGTTGCAAATTCTGCATTCATCCTTGGGTAAAATGACTTGGTTGGAAGGAATGGGAGAGTGACTCATTCTCTAAGAAGTGTGGCTATGCCTCCCTTTCAGTTCTTTCTAATGACCAGCAAGCTTTGCAGATGAATCACCAGAGTTTGGAAGGAACACTTTGTGTTAGATCTCTCAGGATGTGAAACATGTAAAGTTTGAAGATTTTATGTAGGTTGGTGTTTGAGCCCACTTGGATCCAAAAGTTCCGATGCAGAATGGCCTCAGACAAGGGTGGCTCTGTGGGTACCCATATGGACTAGGCATTAGAGCTCCGATCTTGGGAACCTGAGCAAGGATGATTCATATACAAGCTGGTAATCAGGGAATGAAATAACACTCAGAGCCACCCTCATTCAAAAGACCAGGCTAGCCTAGGCTGGGACCTGGCATGAAACAACAACAATAGGCAGAGGAAGGAAGCTCCCAGAAGCTCAGCAGTGGCCTTGTATACTAGCAAGTGACAGCAGGACAAACTGAGGGATGCCATTATTCTTCCAGGCAGGACCTCCAGAGGCTCAGAGCCCAGAAAATTTAATAAACTCTCACCCACTTACCCCATATGTACATCAAAGTCAGCTTAATATTAACCATAAATGTAAAACTTTCATGTTTGCCAACATTAAAATGCCTTTTTTCTGTATTTTCAGATGAAAAAATAAAAAGTGAACTTATCTTGTTGATGCCTTTATTTTGCTGGTGATCTAAGCCTTTGCTTACTTACTCTATGTACAGGGTAAGCACTAGCTCTTCCCCTATTGCAAAGGGAAGACTATGGACCTATTTTCTGTACTCACTTTGGATGATCTAGGTTGGCAAATAGGTAGCGTTAAGAATATGATTCTGGACTTCGTGTTAACCAAGACTGGTTTTGTATTTCTAGAACATAATTCTAATTTAATTTGAGAAATAAACAGTATGGTCTTATTCATACCCTGAGTGGTGTGAAACAATCCACATTTATTACACCTAAAACATAAGGGAGAAAGTGCCAAGAAGCATATGAGAGGTTTAAATAAATAATGGAAATTCAGAAAACAGAGGCAGTTTAACATTAGGAACCTAAAAGGATTTTTGGAGCAGTTTGTATCCAGTCTCTAAGGGTGATGGAAGTGCAGGGATAACAGATGTAAAGAACAGCTTCTGACTCTAGGGTTGAGCAAGAGAACCCGAGGAAGGAACTAACTTGGAGGAGCTGTCCTCCACCCCAAGGCTGGGTCCAGGCTTCTCTGAAGAGAGTGTGGCTATGCCCACTGGACAGTGAAGTTCGTTAAGCGATGCAGGCAGGAGCTGTACTGAAGGAAACCACACACTGTGGGTACCAGAGAGACTTGTGGAGAAGCTGACAACTGGGATACTGATGAGGCTCATTGAGAAGGTGCCCATGGTTGTACTGGCAAAACTCTTTGGAAGGGTGTATGCTACTGAGCCCCCTCCTGCAATGGCATGGGAGCCCCCTGTCCACTAGCAAGGATGCTGCCTGCTGGCAAGGAAGCCATCTATTGGCAGCTGAGCTGCTGGAGTAAGAGATACAGCACTAAACAAAGAAGAGAAACCCTCTTCCCCTTGTAGTGTCTCCTCCCACCTCCACCCCAGCATCTTCTGACAAAGCATTGTACCATCTGGCAAAGGAGAAACATGTCACAGGGCAAAGAAGGGTGGATTTGGACCTACGAAGCAACAAATTGCTAACTGGCACAATGGCTGCATATGTATACATGTCTCAAAATGATGGAAGAATCACTTACGTTCTACTTATATTCAGGCTTTGAAGTATCAGAGTAAAAGTTATCTGAGGGGAACTGAAAATCTGTTTTTAATGATCTCATTAAGGCACTGGCTATTTATATCTATAGCTCCTTTTGTCCACTCAGGAGCACAATTTCAGATTTCTCCACAGAGGTTAGATAGTTATATTTTACTGGCTTGGGACAGTGGAGTGGGAACTGAACTTACTTCAGTTTTAATAATTATACACTTTTGGCCTAGACTGTGCCTTATAAGTTGCACCTACGAACCTGAATCTGCTGTCTACTTTCCCTGAATTCCTCATAGTATTTGGCCAAGGGTACTCTGGAATTTTTTTTTAATTGAATTGGATCTAAAAAAAGAGTAAGTAATAAAATTACAGTCTTTGGAGTTAGACAGACCTGAGTTTAGATTCCAGATCTTTCACTTAAATTTTGCATGACCCTGAGTACATTATTTAATTTTTCTTAAGACACAATTTTTTCAGGTTTATAAAACCTATTTAATATGGTTGTTATGAGGATTGAATGAGACTGCCTATAAAAAATTTAACATGGCACATAATAAGTCCTCAATAAATGGTAGCAATTATTAATAGAGTGCATTTCAAGTTTCATTGATTCTTAAAATGAATGAAAACATGACATATTTTTTGGTACAATCTCCAAGCTATGCTTCCATAAAATGAAAAAGCAAAAACACAAAAGGATGTCAAGAAGAGAACGGAATTCTTGACGAATGACTACTAAAACTAGGAAGTTCATTCCACAAAGGTAATAAAAACAAGGAATTTACAAAAGGAATAATCAAATCCCGTTTGCATTTCATCAGACTGTGTTATAGGCCAAATCTGTTTTACTGTCTCATTTATGTGACAGATGGTGTGACAACTTATTGAACTGATAAATTGTTTTCAGTTATTTAATCACAGCGCAATCATCATACTGTATTTTTACTCTCCTAATTTGAAACAGATTCAACCCTTTGTCCAGATGGTTTCCTGTATATGCAGTGCCAGTCAGCAGGCTGGGCTGTACCCTTCAACTGTTTTCCATACCACACTCTTGGAGACGACAGCATGCTTATGTCACAAGCCACGTCTGTCATGGCAGGATTTGTGTTTCTCCTCAGGTTAATAGTATCTGATGGGGGCACCAGGTCTCCTTTCCTTAAAAGCAAGGATACCAGTTTAGGAAGAGGTGCTTCAAAGATCAAAACCAGGTCTGTGACAGTGACATGTGGGTTTGTGAATTGGGAATGGCAGTGTCAAATCTCTCCTAAAGCAAGGAAATAGCCCTTGCCCAGTAGAAAGGGAACATGGTGTATTGCTGGCTCCAATTAGAAGTTCTGCAAAGTAGCCATGTTCGCTGGAAGATTCTTATGAAGTACTGTAAAGAATGTTAGAAAAATAAACTAGGAAAGATGGGAAAGATATGAATTACAAGTAGATATGCAACTTCAAAGATGAGATCACAAAAGAATCGCCTTCTCTCAGCTTTCACTTTGAAGAGAGATTTTTTTGCTCTGGAGAGGTTGGATATTTTTAATTTCTAACTGGGATAACAAGTAAGCAGGAACTAAGAACTGAAATTCAAACCTGGCAAGTTAATAATGATAATAATAATAGCTATGTTTACTTAAAGACCTTAATAATATTAATTATTATTTATAAATTTTAATAATAATAATAGTTACCAACATTTATTACTACTTACTATGTGCCAGATAGTTACATATATTAATCCCTTTAATCCTCACTAAAAACCATGCTAGAACTTTTCACTATTTAATTGTACATTAATATATTGAACAAACATTTACTTAGCACTTACCCTATTTCTGACACGTAGTATCGTTTCTTTCTCACAGCACTAAGAGGTAGGTACAATTGCCACCTTATGGATCTTCAGAGAGGTTAAGAAATTTATCAAGGCTACACAGCTAGCAGGTGGTAGAAGTTGTTTTCAAATTCATATCTGACTCACAATGGTCCCTTTATTCCTGGCTACCTCTAATCCTACATCCCCTAACCTTTTCTTTCTGCCACTTGTTAATAAGGAGGGCTTGGGAAAGCCCCTAACCTCTCTTAGCCTCAGTCTCCTTATTTGTGGCATCATCATCATCACCCATGTACCACATGGAGTTGTTGTGAAGTTACATGTGTGTAACTTCACAGCCACAGTGTGTTTCTGTTTATATTAGGAAACTTGATCCATTGACAGAATGTAATAATTTAAATAATAAAATTTAAATTATTATTTAATTTTAAACTTACATTCTCCATTTCCCTAATGCCTCTTTTTTTTTTTTTTCAAATAGCTCAAAACCTGACAGAAACATGCAGAGAAATATAAAGAATTACATTTAAAAAACCCAAAACTTAGTAGTTAAGAAACTGTTCTCTCTTATGTAAGCTTTCCATCCAACTCCAGGTCATCTGATTTTTCAGAGAATGCTTGTCCAGCTTGGGCCCTGACTTTTTTTCTTCTGTTGCCTTCCATCTAAGTAGTTTTCATAAAAGGAAAAGTTGAAATTAAAGACTAAACTGAAACATGTTCCTAATAGGAAGTTTTGCTTCCATGACAAAATGCATGGGAAATATAACCTCTACTAAAGAAATGCAGCAGAGCTTATGAATAGAAACGTTTTCAAATCAAATAGTTAAATATAAAAACAGCACCAAGAGTCCTGGCTTTGGATCTATTTGTTAGTTTTTCTCCTAAAGCACAAATTTTCCCTACCTGTTGTATTAGCAGACATTTTCCTATCTAAGAGCTGAGGAAAGGAAGGTACAGATAACCTAACAAGAACCACACTTAAGGAGTCTTGAACTGTATTAAAATCATTTCCTTTGTGACTGGGAAAATTCAAAATGGAAAGTTTTTTGTAATTTTAGATCTTCATCATGACTATGCTTACGGAAAAATCTATCTGGTAGACTAAAAGTAGAATGATGATAATCTTTCTGATAATTTCATGCCTGTCACTTGAACATATTTTACTGAAAGTCTGATGAAATCAGCTACAATTTTGGGGGGAAGCTGTAGTATCTCTAGTTTAGACTGTATAAGTTTAGACTTACATAACAGTGAAAGTGAATTTAAAAGTGGAGCAATAAACTATTGTTTTCTGCCATAACAATATTTACAAGAAAATGAAATTCAATAACCTCTTTTACTAAACTCTGCCAAATTATGTTGTTTTTGTGTTTACATCTATTCTTCATTTATTAAACAATGAATGTGCAATCACTACTTATGATTATACCCTATTATGCTTTCAGGAAAAAAAATAAGGCATGTATATACTCTACTGAAAGATTTAAAAAATAAAAATAAAGTGATAAAGTGATAAGTATAATGAAGAACAAAAAAAGTTAAAAAAATAACGTGAAACCAGCATTAAGATTAATACAGCATTTGCATGCCATGAGGTACTATGTGGTTGCTAAAGATGGGCTGCAGATTTAGTTCTGAGCTTTCTAGTGATCAAAGCAAGAAAGATACATAATCATTTATTCATTCAATAAAAAGCAATTAATCTTCTGGTATATGGTAGCTGCCCTTGAGGGCCCTAGGTATTATAATCTTCTAAAGAAAGGGGTACAAAATTAGGTATTCTTATATTAAAGCCCAACAATTTATTAAAGAGAAGCATATCTTGTCCTAATATTAAGAGCTGAAAGAAAGTCTTCTTGAGGATCCTTATAAAACAAGTCTAATTAATTTTGACAGTAATTTTTTACTATTCTGTGATGGCAAACAAGCAATTGTAATGACTCAATGAAGCAGTTGTTGTAAGGATGTTGTGTACAAAGTACAGAGAGAACCTGGGAGAAGGACACTTGAGTCAGCCTGAAGGAATCAAAGTCTTCATGGCTAGTTAGCACTTAGGTCATCTTGAAAACTGATGAATTGCATAGTAGAACTGCCTGGCATTCCAAGCAAAGAGAAAAAGTAAATGTGAATGCATATAGGCCAGGAGAGAAAGGAATATTCAGGAATTCTAAGTAGTTTTCATTTGCATTTGTACAAATTTTGAGCAACAGATAAAGATGAGTGGGTAAACAGGAAGTGAATTCATAAAGTGCCTTGAATATCATGCAAAATGAGTACTGCTTGATGTGCTACAAATGGAGAGCTATCGAAGAGTGACAAGTGATGATCAGATTTGTAAGTTAGAAAGGATAGAGGAAAACAAATACTGGAAAAGCTAGGAGAAGATTACAGGGTGGAGAGAAGGAAAGGGAGCTAATAACCAGGGTCAGTGGTGATTAGACAGAACTTTACCTTTGGCAGTTATAACAGGACAAGAAAGACAATAGATCTGGGAAATACTTAGAAGCTTGAATATTCATGCATTGATTTGATTGAGGTCAACTCATACTGGTGTAAACATGGAGCGGTTCTATCTTTCCAAAACTGCTTCTAACTATACACTCTCTTTTCCTCCTGTAAGACTCTTTTTACAATATCAGTATAATTTCATAATATTTTAGTCATTTTGGTCTCTTAAAAGTTTTTTCTCTCATTCAAAATTCTCCTCCTCCTTCAGCACTAGACTTGTAGGAAGGGGCTTTTGGTTGGTCCTTCTCATTTCCTCCCCCTCCACTCTTCCTCTGGTCATATCCTTCAAGCCTGGATCTATCAATGGCAGAGTGGGGGGAGGGGAGACATTGAATTGAGCAACACGTAGCTACTGGCAGGTACCCTGTCCCCTTTCTTGGCCATTCCTTCTGAGGGTAAAGCAGTCTGTAGATAGACTTCCAAGTATTGGCACATTTGCTTTTTCTGGAGGATGTTACAAGGCCATCCCTCCTAGTTCTCTGACTTGGGAGATCTGGCTGTTGATTAGCCAGTTCCTTTCTTCCTCAGAGCTCCACTTTCCTCCTAGATTCCTACTAGGAGATCTGTTTATCCCACAGCATTTTCCTGCTGAGGACCCCTTAACCACTGAATGCCCATGGCTCTTGGTGGGGTGGTGGTGGAGCCAGAAGTATGACTTAGGCCTCAATCTCCAGTCTAAACCAGGGAAATTTAGATTTGTGCATCCTTGTGTGAGAACAGACTGCCTCCTGGTGCGCTCCCTGTCTCAGCTGCCCTGTTCTCTCTTGACCCCTTCTTCACACCCCAGCAACAGCAGGTGCTCTACAGTTTGATGGCTCAGCTAAGCATTCTTCATCAGTTCCCAACTCAGTGTGATGTGGAAAGGGGAGATTTTGACAGACACCTCTGATCTTGTAAGAGAGGAACAGAAAGGTTGAATGTTACCTTTTATAGGGTGAAGTGAGAAGCAGATGTGAGGATTAAAATTCTCTAAACTCTGCCTCTCCCCAGAAAATGACATCTGCTTTTCTTCTTCCAGTTCCTACCTGTGCCTCTAGCTGATAAAGACCATCAAAGTAGTTACTCTCAAACCTGGGGGAAAACTGAGGGTCTCAACTAAGGAAAATAGATGATGTCCTCACTGAAATGCCTTGCTTTATTGATTACCTCCAGGCACAGAAAAAGATTTCAATCATTATCTCACATCATTTTTGTTACAGAACTTTCAGGAAAATTGAATGTGAATGGTAAAGAGCCATTTAAAATATCTCCAAAATTGTTGCCTTGGGAATCTGAAGTAATGGTAACATCATCTACCAGCATAAATTACACAAAAAGATGAGGATGAGGATAGATGACGCTGTCTTCCATTTTAGAGATTTTTAGTTTGAGGTACTTTGGGAGAACCAGGTGGAGATGTTCATTGAATATTTGGATCCATACATCTGTGTCTCCAAAGAGGGAAACTTGGACTTTAGCTATAGATTTGAGAGTCACTAACTGAGTTGAAGCCATGGATATCAATTTCAGAAATATTAATACAATATTTTCCTAAGCTAGAACAAAAATTCAGTTTTCTCCCAAATTTTAAAATTTGCATAGAATTGTAGAATTTCATTAGGGAGATACCTCAGATGACATTTATTTGGCCTTGCTGATTTTTTTTTTTTTAAGTAGAGAGTACTTATTATACTACTATATTTAAGTATTAACATGAGATTTTAATTCTCTGAAGATGCTCTAAACAAGGCAATTGCATATTATGTGTAAAACACCTCATACAGGTGCATTTCTGTGGTAGTGAAGATCCTGTAATGTTTGTACTTTGTGATCAAGGGAGCAATTTTACCCTTTGATCCTAGTATTATTCTTTATGGTTTGGGAACTTGGCAATTAAGACCACAGATTATTTTCTTGGTATCCATCACTTTGATAAATCTTAAACAGCTACATGAGTCTTTTAAAGGAAATAATCTAATAAATATACCTTAGTAACCATTTCAGACTATATTTATGCCCTGAAATCTAAAGCCTTCATTAAGCTTTCTCAAAAGTTCTTGTAGAGAGTTAGAACATAGCTTCAAATGATATTTTCCAAATTTTATGAGATTGTTGCTGGGAAAGAGTCACAGATTTTTTTGGTCCTTTTGTTGAATGAGATTAAATTTCACCAGCTCTTAGAAACAGAATGCTGCATTCTTATTGAATTTAAATTTTTCCATATTATTTCTTTAAAACTCCCTGGGCAATTTAACTAGGTTGTTATAAGAAGCACGCCCAAGTTAAATGGAATCAAAATTTCCCCAATTCTATTATCTCAGTTTATATGAAGATATTTCTCACCTACTTAAAGCAATTGCTTCACTAATAAAAATTAATTTTCTATACCACTTTAAGACAAGAAGCTTTTGGTTCAAATTTATAATTTTTAACAAGTGATACATGCTTTATATAGTGCTGGATTTTAGAAAGTGTGAATGCCTCTACAATCAATTTTATATAACTGGTCAGACCAGCTGGTTATATACAAATTATTGAACAATCTACAGGTTTTAGAGAGGACCAAACTGAGCTGATGGTTCCCAGTGTAATTGTCAGCTACGTAGCTGTTGGAGTGCCGAGCCATCGCTTTAGTTACAACGTGATTGAGTTTGTGGCACTATGTAGATAAAGGTTATATTTATAAAAATGGCCTGATAACCACATATCAGTGCCAAAGGAAGAGATCACCACTATCCAGGAATTTAAAATTTGATAGATACTGTAGGACAAGGGATATTAGCACAGATCCCAGAACTTTATGGGAACCATTATGTTGAGGAGGACTTTAAAGTAAATCAAATTTGGGGAAAATTATTCAAGGTTATACAGTTCCATGCTTTTGGCTTTTGATCAAAGCATATAAAGAATTCAATCTTTATAACCCATATCCTACTTAGTATCTCACTGTAGTCTTAGGTTTCAACAAGAAGTTGCACTTCTGCTGTGTTCTTCTGTACAACGATATGTATTTTGTTCCTTCGACATGTTGGAAATGCACTATCTGAGCGTTAGGTAGGCATGTATAGATTGGTTTTTACATGTATTCCCACAGATAGGGTCTCTACTACATTAAAAATAGCTAGACCATGTTTCCTTAGATATTATATTTCCTTTCTGAATGCTAAAACTTCCATTTGAACGTTTTTAGTTGCTAGGTTTTCTTCTGATTTTCATAAATTAACGACACTGTCCTCCAGAAGAAAAAAAAAATGCATCTAAGTGTCTTCAGAAACCACCAGTTAAAATAAAGAAATCTAGTTTTTCAAAATATCTCCCTGTTTTTCTTTCTTTTTATATTCTCTCTCTGTTCCCCTACCTAGGATTCTCTTCTAGAAAGTTTTCATCATGTGATCAACAATGACCCTATGTATTTAGAGTCTAATTATTATTCTTATTTATTACTACTGACAAGTCATACTGTGGATAAACACAGAAATAATAAAAATAAACTGCATAAACCTAAAACCATAATTTTTCAAGATAGAGAATTATTGTGACATACATGTGTGTTTGTGAGTATATGATGTACAGATTTTTTTTTTTTTGCGGTACGTGGGCCTCTCACCGTTGTGGCCTCGCCCGTGTGGAGCACAGGCTCCGGACGCGCAGGCTCAGCGGCCATGGCTCATGGGCCTAGCTGCTCCACGGCATGTGGGATCTTCCCGGACTGGGGCACGAACCCGTGTCCTCTGCATCAGCAGGCAGACTCTCAACCACTGTGCCACCAGGGAAGCCTGATGTACAGACATTTTTATCATCTTTTGTTAGTCCCCATGAATCAAATGGAGAAAATTTTATACACATCAGAAAGCCTTTAATCCAATTAGGAAAATAGAATATATTCACTTTTGAAAGTTCTGATGTTTTGTGATACATTGAAAAAAGAGATGCTAGAATCATACTGTCCAGTACAGTAGTGACTATATATAGCACTTGGAATGTGGTTAGTGCAAATTGAGATGTAGTATAAGTAAAAAATACATGCTGGGTTTCTTAGCATGGAAACACTTAGCATGGAAAACCAGAATGTAACATGTTAATGCTTTGGTGTTGATTACATGTTGAAATGGTAATATTTTGGACATACTGAGTTAAATAAAATAATTATCAAATTAATTACACCTGTTTCTTCTTACTTTTGTAATCTAGGTACTAGAAAATTTTAAATTACATATATGGCTCAAATTATATTTGCATTGGATTGCACTCTGTAAGAGAACTCGTTTTGCACAAAAAAGCCTGAGCTAATTTAAGACACTTTGATATCAAAAATGATCATGTATTCTGAATTACAAAGTGTTTGCAGGAGGATGGTATTCTGGCAGAATTGTGTGTAAGTACATGTTAGTGTTTTTATAAATGTAGTGGATGTTGTGTTGATATGTAAAACAAAGGGGTTGGTATTCCTATATTCCCATTAAGTTGTCCTCCTTCATTAATTAAGGTAGCATCTGGGACTGACTATTCTTAACCTCAGGGAAGTGATGACCCAGTAGAATCCAGAGAACAAAAGTAAATATTTATTTCTAAGTTTTGAAAGCCTGGAGCTTGGGGCATAAACAGAAGATTTAGGGGGATACCCTAAGTACTCTGCGTGATTTTTTTCTTATCTCTAAAACTAAATAAATTTTTCCTAACTGGGGGAGGGTGGGGAGAAAGAGAGAGGGGAAGAAGATGCAAGAGTTTACGTAGCATCATATCCGTAAGAAAAGGCCTATGCCCTGCATTTCATATAGACCACCAACCTGGAAGTGGCCATGGGGAAATAAAAGAATTCACACACTGGGACCCTGAGTCTTACGCAAACAAGGTAGCAAGATCCCAGAGTTCTGACTTTAACCCAGCACAGCACTGGGGCTGTAGGATAAAAATGATTAGATGGTTTCTTTGGGAACATGGCCTTATTTAGCTTCATTATATTTCCAGAAGCCCCAAAAAGTCAGGAGAGAGAGCACCTGCATGTTTCCCATGCCCTCAAGAGGAGCAGAGAAATAACCAAAAGTGAGTTGATTAAGGAAAAGTTTATGGACAAGGGAGAGAGATGTCAAAGTATAATAGCAACTAGTGCAGACAGAGAACCAAGCACAGCCTGAGATCGTGTACATGGAGAAACTAAAGCCAGATTCTCTTCTGATTCTAAGAGCTGATTGCTATTTCAAGAGTTCCTGGAATATGCATGCAAACTGGGGAGAAAAAGAAAGAAGAAAAATTCTGAAATAAAAATTGGGTTGGTTGAGAAATACAAAGGAAGTTTAACTCTTGCATACTTGAATGTAATCTCATGAGCTTCATATCTTCTACATGATCATGAACCACTTTAAAATTCTGGATGATTAGAAAACATTTTTATTTAGTTTGTTTTATGAACAGGTATCTTACTAGTGAAAAAAAAAGAGTTATAAATATTACTTTGGTTTGTCTCCAGTGGCCAATCCTGTGTCTAAAGGCCAATCCTAGGAAGACTTTTCGTAGCCTCTCTCTCTTTCTTTTTAAACCACTGCTTCTCCATTTGTACCAGAATCTGCTTTCTTTGAGCATTTTCAATGTCCGAAGCTGTTTTTTTCTTTTATATCTTCAATTTTTTGTTACTCAAATAAACAGAAAAGTTGAAACACTAGTACAGTGAATACTGTGTTCATATCACATAGATTTAACAATTAACCATCTACTGTATTTGTTTTATATCTTTCTATTAATACACACATTTTTTCTGAAATGTTTAAAAATACATTTTAGACAATGTATACCCTTAAATTCTTCAAAATGAGGAAATTGTGTTACATAAGTACAATACTAATAACACACCTATGAAAATTAACAAAAATCCCTTGTTATCATCTAATCTTTAGACCATATTCAAATTTCCCCACTTATGCCAAGGATGTGTTTTCTAGTTCTTTTTTTTTTCTAAAGAAGAATTCCTTCTAGGTTCATACATTGTATGTGCTGCTACATCTTTTTAGTTTCTTTTAGAAAGCAGTTCCTTCCACATACCCACTTTTTTTAATGGCATTTTTTTTGAAAAGCCCAGACCAGTTTCCTCATAAAATGTTCCACATTCTGAATTTGTTTAATTACTTCCTCATTGTGTAGTTTAATACGTTCCCCTATCTCTTGTATTTCCTCTAAATTGAAATTTATGTCTACAGGCCTTATTAGGTTCTGGGTAAACATTTTTGTCAAGACTACATTGCAGTGACATTGGGTATGTCACGTTGCATCACATCAGGACTGACATATGTCAGGTTCTACCACCATTTGATCTCTTGGTTAAGGTAGTTACTCTCCACTATGCAAACACATTTTCCCATCTGCAATAAGTCATTTGTGGTGTTACTTTAGACTTTTTCTAACTCCATCCATCCTTCCTTCCTTCCTTCACCGCTTTGGTTCTTAACCAATTGCTTGCCTCAAGGAAGTTATTGCATCTCCCTGAAGCTTCCTTTCTTCCCATCCATTAATTAAGAACAAACATGAGATTGTAATGATTCAGTGAAATAAAGTGTGTGAAACTGTTTGTAAATTGCAAAGTGCTTTGCAATTGTAAGATGTCTTTATTCCTATAAAAAAATAGTTTCAGATGATGCTCTGAGCAGCCTAAGGGGAAGCAGTGGTGATCTGCTACGTGCTCAAAAACCAGCTCTCCAAACAGAAAAGCCCTGCTTTTTAAATTTTGCCAATTTCTGCGGTGTTAATACTCTTACTCTGGCCAATTTCAAGCTATCAGCTTGATGCCAACCAGACTGTAAAATTCCATAAAATTTAACAATCAACTCTTTTGAGCTTGAACAGGCCAGTTTCAGCACAAAACTGAGGGGATGACTGCAGAGGAGGGTTGCCAGTTTAGCAAATAAAAATACACCTGATATTTGAGATATACCTATACTAAACAATTATTTGTTGTGGATCTGAGTTCAAATTTAACCAAGTGTTCTGTATTCCCTCTGGTAACCCTATGTAGAGGGCATGTTTCCATGTGTGTGTATGTGTGTGTGTCAGAGTGTAAGTGAGGAACCTAAAAAGACAGATATTAACCTTCTTCCCCCAACAACTCAACCACAGAGTCTCTGCAATTATTTGGTTAATTTACATTTTTTTCTTTCCTTCTTTTCTTTATTTCCTTTGCTTTGTTCAGAGAAATGCTACACCAGAATTTTCCTAATTTATACTTTGTCTTTTTTTTTTATTAGGGTATAGTTGCTTTACAATGTTGTATTAGTTTCTGCTGCACAGCAAAGTGAATCAGCTATATGTATACATATATCCCCTCTTTTTTGGATTTCCTTTATACTCTTGTCTTAATGCTAAGGCTTCAGGATAAAAAGGAGATTTTGAGAAGAAGAATTGAGAAGTTTGAGTAATAAAATGAACAATTTTTTTTAAATTCTGAGTTATTTAAAGAGGCTTTCTATCTTGACCAAACTCAATTCTAACACTTTTCAAAACATATGTAAGTAAACAAATATCAATCATTATTTAAAAAGCTAGAAATTAGAATTTTCTTTAGAGAGTATCTAAGAAAATAGTTAATAAAAACTTTGTTAGTTTATAATAACTCCCTTATGAATAGGCTTGATTGGCAGTATTTAGGTGAAGCAGTTCCTTTTAAAAGTATGTACGTGCAAAATAAGCTGAAGAACTGAGTTTGTCTCCAATTTTGCCATAATGAGGTAGGACACACTCTGCCCAGATAGTTATATTATATATTATGTATCAAAGATATTTATCTTTCCAGTAAAAAGAATAGGAAGAGGACTTCCCTGGTGGCACAGTGGTTAAGAATCCGCCTGCCAATGAAGGAGACACGGGTTTGAGCCCTGGTCCAGGAAGATCCCACATGTGGTGGAGCAACTAAGCCAGTGCACCATAACTACTGAGCCTGCGCTCTAGAGCCCATGAGCCACAAATACTGAAGCCCACATGCCACAACTACTGGGCCTGCGCTCTAGAGCCCACGAGCCATAACTGTAGCCCACGTGCCTAGAGCCCGTGCTCCACAACAAGAGAAGCCACCACAATGAGAAGCCCACGCACCACAACAAAGAGTAGCCCCCACTCGCCACAATTAGAGAAAGCCTGAGTGCAGCAGCAAAGACCCAACACAGCCATAAAAAGAAAAGAAGAGGCAGAAACACACTTCGGTTGTCATTGTTGTATGCTCAGTGTCACATGAAAAAGTATGCTCTTTCCCCATCAGAAGAAAACCTGCATTTGACTATATGGTTTTGTAAGGCATACAAATTTGTTTGCTAAGGCTACCATTACAAAATACGACACACTGGGTAGTTTAAACAAGAGAAATTTATTTATTCATAGTTCCGGAAGGTAGAAATCCAAGATCAAAGTGTGGGCAGGTTTGATTTCTTCTGAGGCCTCACTCCTTTGCTTGCAGATGGCTCCCTTCTGACTGTGTCCTCACATGGCCATTCCTCTGTGCACTCCCCTCTTGTGTTTGTGCCATAAACTCTTCTTATGAGGATACCAGTCAGACTGGATTAGGGCCCACGCTAATGGCCTCATTTTAACTTAATCCCTTCTTTAAAGGCCCCATCTCCGAATACAGTCACATTCTGAGGTACTGGGGCTTAGGACTTCAACATATGGATTTTGGGGGGCCACAATTCAGCCCATAACAGCATACCTCTCTATCGTTAGTTTAAGAACATTAGAGTTGTAATATATATTTCTAATTTTTTCTCACCAGGAAAATAGTCAACAATTCAACAATTCTAGTCAGCCTCCAAATCCAGATCATGCACTCTTTTGTCAAAGCCCTCCAATCTCTGCCTATCTTGCTCAAAATACAAAGTCTTTCCTACGTCCTACAAGACTGTACTCAGTCTGCTCTCCTCAACCTCCTGCCTCTCTCTGAATCTACTTCCCATACCCCATCACCTGGTCTCTCTACTTCAGTGCCCTCAGCCTCTGTGACAGACCTCTCAGCTAAGGGCTTACACACTTACCCTCCATGTGAAATGACCTTTCCCCTATCTCCTCCTTTCTTTCAATTATTCTTTCTTTAAATATTATCTTCTCATGAGAAGATCTCTGCCTGACCTTCTAATATATAGTCCCCCATTCTGACTTTCCTTGTTTAATTTTCTTCTGTCACATTTATCAACATACTTAATATTTTACTTACTGATTTTGTTTATTATCTGTCTTCCCACAAGTACACATACTATGTTTTTGTCTGCTTTATTGACCATTATATTCCCTTCATTTTAGAACACTGCCTGGCAAATTGCAAATGCTTAATAAGCACTATGAATAAAATGAATGAATGAATGTTGATGTTCAGTTTGCATTTATCTTCTTTCAAACTCTCTTGTTCTTACTATGGGGAGAGGAATACAAGCAGTATATTTCAGGCCTTGGAGGCAGAGAGAATTAGGCAGAAACTGAATAAACCACTTACCAATGCTTGGTTTTGGTCAAGAGTCTTATCCATCTGAGCCTCAGGCTACTCAGTGATGAAATAAATTACCTTTTTAAAGGAAAGGTGAGATTAAATCAGTAAAATGATTAGCAGAGTGATATTGTGATTCTAAATTCAAATCTGAACTCAGAGAATGTTACACTTGATTAATCAGGTCTGTTCTGGAAAGGATGGGGGTGGAGCTGTCATAAATGCTAGAGGATGTCCAGAGCCAAATACAGGCATTCCTCATTTTATTGTGCTTCACTTTATTGTGCTTCACAGATATTGCGTTATTTACAAATTGAAGGTTTGTGGCAGTCCTACGTGGAGCAAGTCTATTGGCTCCATTTTTCCAACAGTATTTGTTCACTTCGTGTCTCTGTGTCACATTTTGGTAATTCTCGCAATATTTCAAACTTTTTCATTATTATTATATTTGTTATGGTGATCTGTTATTAGTGATCTTTGATGTTACCATTGTAATTGTTTGGGGATAATTGTTTTATTGTGATATTCACTTTATTGCAGTAGTCTGAAACCAAACCTGTAATATCTCCAAGGGGTGCCTGTAATCTGTCTTTATGATCAGAAGGTCATACCATGTTTGTTTATTAGCTTGTTTCTCCTTTCATTGCATAGAGATCAGCTTTGAAACCAGTTAAAGAAAATGATCACAACTTATGATCACAACTATGAGCTTTTTTTGGTTTCAAAGCTAAAAAACAAACTTAAAAATGAAGAAGGATTCTTTACTATCGTTAATATCTTTTTTTGTCACATATATTTAATTTTATAATTTTATTTTCCATTTTTGCCCTGCCCTTTCAAATTTCTTAGAGAATTATATGAGTTGGAAGGGATCTTTAAATTATTTTGTCTATATCGTCAATTCTTACAAGTGAGGGAGGTAAAACCCATATTAAGACTTGCCCAAAGACACACATAGCTATTGAAGACCAGGAACAGATCTAAGATGCAGAAGAAAACTAACACTGCCTGCCACATGAGGTTGGGAACATAAGAGTTTTTCACTGAGGAAACTGAGGCCTGGCTGAAGTTATATGAAATGGTCACAAGGTCACTTAACTGGGAAGTATCTCCTACCTGCAAGTCCAGTTCTTTCCCTTATACTATATTCTGAGTCTTCTCTCTTTTTACTAATGAAGGATTACAATCCTGGACTTTGGTCTCCCACTGAGAGGTGCCTTCTTGCTTAATGGGGTCTCCTGGTCACAGTGAGTATGAACTAAATGGTGCTTTGTGAAGATTCCTCGTGTTTTAAATTGACTTGCATTTGTGAGACCTCATTTGAATTTATAACCTAACGAAGTGCCACCATCTATTTTGAAAGAACACAACTCGTGCATGATCTGCCCTCTCCACTCACAGTGCCTACAAAATAATCATTCTTCTAAGGCTTTTATATTTCCTGAGACGAGTTTTCTTCCTCTTGCTTTTTCCTGAATGAGGAAGTGCTTATAATCTCACCTCTTAAATTACATTTTAAGGCCTCACAAACCATAGTAAAGGAAGGGACAGAGTCAGCACTAATTTCATAAACTATCTGTAAGGGAATTAATTACAACCTGACTTATTTTTCTTTCAGAAAGAAGTTGTAAAGGAATCCCATAAATTTTGAAAAAGGAATAAATTCTTTCTCAAAAGGGGTGAGAACTGTAGTAAAATGTTAAAATAGCACAAATTAAAGTTGACTGGCAAACCAAGCCAACCTGTAAAATCAAACCAAGCCAAAGGGTAGTAAATATCACTCTGAAGAAAAATCAGTGTCTTTCCAGCAATAAAACTGATTAAAATATTACATTTAAATGTATACTGTGAAAGACATTCTGAGCCAAAATACACAAAAATTGTACATGTTGATTTTAAGTTGAGTTTAATACGTTTTCTCACACTTAACTCTCAAAAGGGAAAAGATATTAATTTTTTTTTTCTGAAAAGCTGATACGTGCTGGAAAAATAGTTAAATCAAGATGTTACCTCAAAAGTAGGGTCACCTTACTTGTCACCATATGAAATGGAAAATAGTTATTTCTTTATATATGTAATTAAATATAGAAATAGTGTAGTATAAATGTATGTAAGTATATAAAGTGTCATTTCTAAACTTTCCACATAAGGCTTCTCTGTATCATAGTTTTCTCTCACCCTAATAAAATGTTATCTCTCGTTTGCACATGATCACTGAGTAGTTAGGAAAACAAATTAAATTTCACTTTATCCAAAGCAAATTATCGTTTTTGTATGTCCATTGCCAACAACTGTACCATGCTTATAGCAGATTCACTCAAATATCAATTGACTATCTTTAGAAAATTGAATATCTTTAGAAAATTGAATCTGCAAAAGGGATATTTATAATGTGTTCCTAAGTCAAATGATTGATTTAAGATCAGTTGCTTGTCATTATTTAGGGCAATCTCCCCTCCATTTTTTAAATAGTTAAGATTCAATTAAAGCTTCATGAAACTTTACTGATCTAATCTTCACTATAATGTAGACCTAAGGAGCATTCTTTGGAATCGTAAACTGGAAGATGAGCCTTACATGCCGCTAATTACAACATTACTTGATTTCTTTGCATCTCAGTTTCCCCATCTGTAAACTGGGGACAATATATGTACTTATAAGGATGTTGAAAAATTATTATTAGTTAATGCATGTGAAGCATTTGGAACAGTAATGGAAAATAGAAAAAATGCTAATCAATGTTTATTGTAATAATGGTTATAAATGTTATTTTTACATACTAATGATTTGGATAAGTGTAATATCTTTGGTACTTAAAATTCTTATTTACTTATCTTTTTTACTGGAGTATAATTGCTTTACAATGTTGTGTTAGTTTCTGCTGTACAAAGAAGTGAATCAGCTATATGTATACATATATCCCCTCCCTCTTGGACCTCCCTCACACACCCACCATCCCACCCATCTCGGTCATCACAGAGCACTGAGCTGAGCTCCCGGTGCTGCACCACAGGTTCCCACTAGCTAGCTATTTTACACATGGTAGTGTATTTATGTCAAACCTAATCTACCAATTCATCCCGCCCTCCCCTTCCCACTCTGTGTCCACAGGTTCATTCTGTACATCTGCATCTCTAGTCCTGCCCTGCAAAAGTGTATCTTTGGACCTCAGTTATCTCGTTAAAAAAACTGGTGGTTGGGCTAGGTTGTCATTAATGACCTTTCCAACTCTAAAAGCTAGCAATTCTATATCTCTAAAACAAGGTATATAAGGTCTGAAAGATCTATTACATAAATTCTATTCAAATATCTCACAGTGTTCTCCCCATTATTACAAATAATACATGATAGAAGTGATTTAAAATAGTGGAAAGTGCACGAGAGAATTTAAAGAAAGATGTACTTGGCTTCAACTCAACTCTGACAGTAGCTTGATTTGTCATTTTGTCAAGTTACGTATTTATGGCCTGTGATTCTGTATTACAGGTGCACTGTAAGAAGTGAAGTGCCAGTCTATTATTTTATGCCAAACAAAACATGAATGATATAATGATTTTAACAACTTTAACAGATTTTTTTTGTGTGTGTGTGTGTGGTACGCGGGCCTCTCATTGTTGTGGCCTCTCCCGTTGCGGAGCACAGGCTCAGCGGCCATGGCTCACGGGCCTAGCTGCTCCGCAACATGTGGGATCCTCCTGGACCGGGGCACAAACCCGTGTCCCCTGCATCAGCAGGCGGACTCTCAACCACTGCGCCACCAGGGAAGCCCTTCAACTTTCACAGAGTTTTCAAAAAGTTTCAAGAATCTTTGTATTCTACAAACTTGTAGATACTCTAGCACACTGGGGGCCATGGTCAGCACTTAAAATGTTACCAATCAAGCTTAAAATACAATATTTAATGCAGATTATCAACTTTACCACATTCCCTCCAGAAAAACCTCTAATTTCCTTCAAAGTTAATACAGGAAGGGAAAAAGAGATGTCCTAGAGAATCTTTCAACACTTGGTAGACAAAAATACAAGACACAAATTATGTAACCTTCAGCAAGTTCTTTGGCTAAGTTTATAACATTTGGAAACCTCTAATTTGCATGTGCTTTCTTTGGATTTTTAAGCCTGTCCAATTTTGTCTGGATTTAGAATATCATCACTGGAGGTCAAACAAATCTTTTGGAATTTTGGCAAGTTCCACCAATCCACTCTGATGAGTTGGAGCTACACTTGCACACCTATCTTCAGTTTTTAAACAAAATGCCTTAGTGAAAATTGTAGGGATTTATGATGAGTTAAAGGTCTTCTTTGCTTCATTTGATCCAAGATTTGAAAACAGTAAGTGATGTGGTTAGCCGTGAGTGTGGTTTGGCATCCATAAAAGTATTTTATACCCTTAAGTAGGCAAAATCTCTGACTATGGCATGATAGAACTATCAGTGAAATATATTGTGGCAACATTATTACGTTTGAAGTGTTTATTAGTGTTATATTTAATTTACGTCTTTGTGTCCTTCGATGGCTTAAATAAACATACATATTTTATTTCCTTTGAGAGTATAAGGAGTTGTGCACTAAACATTTACTGCTAATTAGTTCATTAATAAAAAATAAAGTTTTTTTGTAAACTGTTGGACAAATTGATGAAAGTAAGAAACTGTTTTTCTCTGAAAATAAAACTACATTCACTTGTGTTTAGATATACAGAAAGACAATCTGGGTATTCCATTCCCTGTTAAACCTGTTTTCTTGTACTACTCATTTTATTGACAACAATTGAATACTTAGAGAAGTGAAGACCTATGCTCTTTATTGATTAATTAGTCCATCATAACTTTTTGTAACCTCAATCATATTAATTTATCCAGCTAAACATACCTTTTTTAATAGCTAAAAGTATTCCTAAAGTAGATGTTATAAGAATATTTTTTCCAGATCTGTGCATTGTTACTTTGAAATCTAAAAATACTTTAGATGTATTGTCAATAGTATTCATAGGATCTTATAGTACTTGGTGTCTATTTTAATGGACCAGTACAAAATAAGTCTAATTTATACAAAAGTACCTCTAGCTTGGAAGTGACAAAAGAATATTTTATAAATGTGTTCCACATATAACTTTAAAAATAAAAACAGATCATCTCAATAAGTCCTATCCATTTTTACTGTGACTTTTCTCATTCAAATGCTTTTGTGAGGCTTCCTATTTATCTGTGAGACTGCAGTGAACTGTGAGCGTATCCCAGAGCCCTTGGGTAGTTCATCGTACTCTTGATCCCCATGCTTCTATCTCTCTGAACAAAACTAACCTGTCCAGGTGACATTCCCTTAGGTACCCATTCTGCTGAACTAGTTAGAGGTGACATGTTACACTCATAAAGAATAAATGCATTTTTACAGATTTCTAAAGTTAATGCCTGCCTTTAGGAAGTGGGCATAAATTTCAGAATCTTTTCATATCGTTTAGAAAGAGTTTCAAGCAGATAAGCTAGTTTATTATTTTTAGAATCATACTCTATTATGCAGCAACTTGCCATCTAATGTGCATTGATCTACTTTGGAGAGAACTGAGATAAATACAGTGTAGAGGTTAGGATGGTTTTCCAGGACGACTTGGGCTACTCCACTCAACTAATGGATGTCTGAATAACAGGAGACACCCATCACATGAACTTTGGACTTGGCCCATGTTTATACAGGGGTTTCTCTGTTTCAGAGAGGGAAAGAATGATGTATATATGGCTGGTGCTTTAAAGAAACACTGGGCTGTCTAGCCAGTTGTTTAGTGAGGTGGGCTGTTGAATCAGTGGGGAAATTTCCAGGTATGGATTGGTCTATCCTTATGTAAGCAGTGAATCAACTTTCGGCCAGGCAGTGCTCAAATGACACAGTTACTGGATGCCATCTCCTCCGCAGAATTTGATTTGTGCACGAAGTTAAAAAGATAGGTGCAGGAGTTACTAATTTCAACCTTTATGAGATTTTGAGAGAAGAAAGATACACTTTTTAAAAGAAAAGCTGAGGCTTCCCTGGTGGCGCAGTGGTTGAGAGTCTGCCTGCTGATGCAGGGGACGCGGGTTCGTGCCCCGGTACGGGAAGATCCCACATGCCGCAGAGCGGCTGGGCCCGTGAGCCATGGCCGCTGGGCCTGCACGTCCGGAGCCAGTGCTCCGCAACGGGAGAGGCCACAACAGTGAGGGGCCCGCGTACCGCAAAAAAAACAAAAAAAAAGAAAAGCTGAACTTGAAAAGAGTGGGACATTAGGAACCTAACAAGCCCTGCAAAATAGCACAGACTTAGTAAAGAACTCACATTCTGTTTTAGGTTCCACAGCTGTGATGATCCAAATTTACCTGTGAATATTCAGCATCCCACTTTCTGTTTAATTCTCTTCCTTCTACCTCAGAGCATCTTTTCCCTTTTCTTCCCTTTATTTTTAAGGCCACTGTTCTAAAACAGCTGTATGTTCTCTTAAAATAGTTCTGATCTTAGCAGATTGATTGTTGAGATAAGTTAACTGTTGTCCAGATACAGATAATCAAAATCTGCAGGAATGACCCTGGATCCTGGGACATGAGTCTCTGGTTTAAATACATTAGGTTCTCCTTAGAAAGGACAGGGATGGATTTCCCATTTCTAAAGAGTTTCTAACTTTATATTAAAGATTTATAAACTACACTGGCAAATACACAAAATTCAACACTCTCCATTTTCCATCGTCATTTTATATAATCCCATATCACGTTACTTATCACATCAACCTTTCACCCTTGTCAAATGGATCTTTTCGTTTTCTCCTAATAAATCACCTCCTAAATTTCTCCTCATTCTCCTTTGTCCTAGCCCAGACTTTCTTCAATTAAAGCCTTGCCCAAAGACCATAAAGCCTTTCTTGACAATCTCTGCTCTCAAAAAGCCTTTCCATTTCAAAACGTCTCTGTTCCTGTGGTTCAGCCCTTGTAATTCAGTCTCGCCAATGGAATCATTTGTAATAATATAACAGTGCCTAATTGTGTACTTTTTATATTGAAGACACTGTTTGGGTGCTAAACAACACATTTTATTTAATCCTCCCAGAAATCAAATGAGGCAGACATTTTTTTAGAAAAGGAGGGGCAGAGACTGGGACCCTCCCCAGCAATCAAAGGCATGCTTATGATGTTGACCACCATATTCCCCTGTGAAGACCCCCATGCGCTATGAGTATTTTATCTTTCATAGTACCCAGTTGTGTATGTATGTTTATTAACACTAAATAGAGACTGACAATGTCAAAATTAAATAGCAATTATATTTGGATATACATAGTCTCATATTATCTCACAATGACCTTGAAATCTGGAAGGAAATAAGAAAGAGTGACCACGAGATTGTACAGAAATTCTGTACATCATCACATTTACGTGATATCTGAGAGTTCCAGAAGAGCCAAATCAGTTAATATTTGGAGGTCCAGGCATTCCTACTTTAGCTTATATTGCAGATACAACTTTTGCGTTCATTTTTAACTCTTCCTTTCACCTTTGACAAGAATCCAGAAAGGTGCAGGATGGGAGACAAAAACAGAAATGATGAGAAGATAATTATATGTTCAACCACACTGAACAATTGCTCCAAGACCTGATATAGTGAGAAGGATGCCATGAATCATGAGGTAAAAGACAGCTTCAGAGTTAAGTGGCTAACCACAGAAAACTGCATGTAAACCAATTAGCCCTTGAGAGACACAGAGAGTCCACAAATGCACAGCATGCATTTTTTTAAACCACTTACCTGGGAACAGGAGATAGTAATTGCAAAAATGAGATCATGAAAGTGCTTGCCCTGTGACCATATCAGGAGATGCTGGCGAAGGCTATGCCAAGAATAAAAAATAAAAATAAAAAAGTGAGTGATTACATACTCCAGATGAATCTCCAATTTACTGCCTAGCCTAAAAATAATTTTCTTGCCCAATTTAAGTCCAACGGTATTTTCAGTGCTACAATAGTATAAAAACAAAGCAAAACAAAACAGTATTTCTTGCTTTCTTTCATGCTTTCCTCTCTTCCTCCCAACTCATACTCACTCATACCAATAACAGGAGAGAACATGTATATAGCATAGGTGTGGGCTGTGTGTCTAAGAAGGCTTTCTGTGAATCTGTTCTATATAAACATTTTTCAGGTAGACGACCAAAGACTTTTGTGAAATGCAAGGGATCCAAACCTTTGACTTTTCTTTATATTTCATATGCAGCATTGAGTTTATTAGAAAACTAGTGAATAGTGAAGTACTGATTCATTAATAAGAAAAATAACACGACTTACTATAAGCCTAGCTGTCATAGGATTTCCGTCCCTGACTCCATCTTTACAAACGCAATATCATTTTAAAAATGATTTATATTTCTTGATTTATATTTCCCTTTTCTTTAAAAAATATTTTTAAATACCCTTGAATCACATTTTCTAAAGCTTTTTACTTTTTTCTTTGACAAAAGTTTGCACTTGCAATAGGCATTTATATGTCATTACCAAATACTGTTCCAAAAGGAAATCCCAACATGGCAGAAAGCTATTAATACTAGCTATTAATAGTATTAAAATATTTAATACTATTTAATATTAATAGTATTAAAGCTATTAATATCTATACATTGTGAAGTTTAAAAATGAGAATTACTTTAGGCAAAGGAAGAATGTGTCTATGAATTCGCCCCAATACACACACTATTGTTGGGGCCTTTGTATGTTGATTGAAACTCAACAAAACTTGCCGTTTAGTATTTATCCATGATAATGAGTTTTCTTTAACACTCAATACCATTGAGCACAGCAAGTGCTTATTGATAGCTGGTTATTTTTGAGATTAAATATATATTCCAACTGGTTCATAAACTATATTTGTACTTTTAACTCCACTTTGACTTAGACACCATAGTCATATGATTTGCAAATAACGTTGCATGGGAAAATTCTTTAGATACAATTTGCCACAAGAGAAAATGGCAAAAACCTTTTAAAAATATTATACATACATTTTTGTGTAGAAAGATCAAATTATATTTTAGTTCACCTATGAAAGATTTAAAATATGTTTGGATATTCTTAGGTTTTGTTGTTTTGTTGCTAATTTTGGAACCATACCATTGGAGAGGTTTTTAAGGCAATAATTTCTTTAGGGAAGAAGTAAAAATAACTAGGTTTTCAAAAAATGTCTAATACAGAAGTTCACCACCTTATAAGTAGATTATTTTGATAAAGTTCATTTATAAGTCAATAGTTTGAAAGTTGGTGCACATGCTTACGGAGATAGCAAAGCTGAAAAAGTTTACTCAGTTTGGCACATTAGAATGGAAAAATAGTGGAAAAGAACATTCTTAAAATACCATTTTAGTATTTATTTCCTAATTCTTGAACTCCTTCATTATTCCATGTAGTAGTGCCTCAATAAATATTTTAAATTTTATGACAAGAAGATTGTTAAATAAAAAATCTGAAAAATAATATCTGCACAGTGATGACATTTGTGGGAGGAAAGGTAAGTCTAAACAAAACCATATATTTATCTATATGCGTAAATACACGTGTGACAGAATAACATCTTGAAATATTAATCTCTTGGTTTCTCTATATTTCTCTTTCTCTTACTTGAACCCCAAGGGCATTCTCAGCCCATAAGGAAACAGAAGCATATGTTCAAAGAAACTGCTGCCTAAGACAGAAGGATTTGGGCTTGTGCTCCAAGAGACGATTTTTCTGCTCACACATCTATTTAAAGTGCATCCAGAGAGAAAGGAATAGGAAGACCAGAGTCCTCCATTGAGAAGGAGGAAACCTCTCAATAGGACCAAGGAGTAGAGTAGAAGGGACTGGGGCTGCACTTCTGCTAGTGCCAGGATAGATCCCTTCCATCCATCCCTTGGAACTGTTTGTAATCCCCCAAGCACAGGGTCTGAGAATTGAACAACACGTGTGGAGATGACCAGAAAAGAAGTGTCCAGAGTCAGTTAGGAATTTCTAAAGATTTGCACAATAGGAAAATACAGGGAAAATACCTAACATGAAATACACCAAAGGGGATAATCTTTATATCTAGGGCAGTTTGTAGAACTAGCAGAGGAGGGAATCAAGGAGAATATTTGCATCATCTCAGGTTTAAAGGTTTTACAACAAGAAACTATTCTTTTAGTGTTTTGTGTAATTCAGATAATTCTAAATCATTGAGAAATTGGAATAAAATATTTTAAAAAGTATTTTCTTGACAGCTGGTTATTTTTTAAAACAGGAAGTTTAGAAAGTTATGAACTAAATGTTTGTATTCCCCTCAACTCATATGTTGAAATTCTAACCCCCAAAGTGATGGTATAGGAGGTGGGCCTTTGGAAGGTGATTAAGTCATGAGGGTAGAACCCTCATGAATAGGATTAGTGCCCTTATAGAAGAGACACCAGAGAGCTCTATCTTTTCTGCTGCCACTGAGGACATTGTAAGAGGACAAGTATTCTATGAACTAGGAAACTAGCTCTCACCAGACACTGAATCTTCCAGCACCTTGATCTCCGACTGTGAGAAAAAAAAATTCGGTTGTTCAGAAGCCACCAGTATATGGTAGTTTGTTATAGCAGACTGTACAGACTAAAACAGGAAGCATATAAGATTTTTACTGAGATTCTAAATGGCTCCTCTGCGTATTGCCAAGAGAATTATAAGTTGTGTTAGTCACCTGTAATTCATGCCAAAATAAATTAATCTCCTTTCCTATGATACAGTCACATCTCTAATCATTTATGATAATATATTTATCAGACATAATTAAGGTTGATTTGAGAGAGATGGAAAAATGTCAAAATTGGAAGAGAAAGGGAAGCAAGAAGGTGACTAAAAAAGATATGTGCATATACCACTTGCTATTTATTTAGCATTTTCTGCATGCCAGCTACTAATGCTAGCCTTTTACATGAATTATATAATTAATTCTTCAAAATAACTTTATTAGATAGGTGTTATTATTAGTCCATTTTACAAATGACACAATTGAAGGACAAAAATCTAAGCAACTTGTCCAAGGTCACAGAGTTGGTAAGGAGGGAAGAAGAGAAGTAAACCTAGAAAGTCTAGCTCTAGAGCTATACTTATAGCCATGACATCATATTTCCTTCAGTTTATATAATAAAAATTTTCATAGAAGAAATTAACTGAAGCCAGATATGGAAAAACAGAAGAAAGTGGAATGTATAAAAGAAAAGATACAGGAGAGAATCTATTTTAGATCAAACTATTCCTTAAATTACCACTAGGTGGCAGTCATGGCTCAGGACAACTTAATTATTGTCAGGAGCAAGAGGGTTAAATAATAGGGCTTGGGGTGGTTATAAACTAGAGAAACTGTATAACCTCATTCAAATGTATGAGATGTTTATAAGTCATCTATGACTCTTAAAGGGACCTCTCTGACTTTGGCTTAAGACAAGTGTGGAATATTATCTATGAACATTTTAATTCTTTCTGTGAACCTCAAAATTTGTTTCTGAAATTACTAATATTATCTTGATAAGGAAATAATCCTGTTCCCAGTATCATGCATGTGTATATATAAATATATAAGTTGATAAAAAGACTCCATCCTTCTACCCCAGGGTCATTATCAAAAAGATGATAATGCAACTCAAGATGAAAGTAAAATGGTAATTATTAGAAATAATTGTGGCATTGGACTATAATCAAGTGATATTTAGCTGGGGAATCTAGAATTACTGAGCCCCATAACCACTCTGACCCCATGAAGTTCCTGAGAAATACTCACAAGAGGGAAACACAAATGATAGACAAGTCCCACCCCTTTGTTACGGATTAAGTACCTGATAATTACCCCCAATTTGGAACTTGCTGGAAGACTGGACATTAACAAATGATTTGGGATCAAGAACTCAGTGGAGCTTCTGTCTTTTTTAGTTCCCTTACCACCAACTGATTTCCAAAATGAAATAAAAGGGTTTATTTAAAAGTCTAAATTCTTCCTGGCCTGTAGGAGCAGATGAGAGCTCCGGATAGCTGGCCTGCATTAAAGGGCCAGCTCTGGGGTCACTTTTTCCTTTGGAGGCAGGAAAACAGCAGACAATGTAGTAGCAAAGTCCAAGAGAGAGAGCCACACCCAAGTGTTGGAACTTTTAGCACAGAGTGATCTTGAAATGTGCAAATGTGATGAATCACTGTTCTAGAAGCTGTTGCCATCAAAATAACATCTCCACATTTTTGCAGGCAGTCAGTATCAAGTGAGGAGAGGACTAAGAATTATGTCCCTCTCCATCACCACACATACAAAGATAACAATATGCATTTTATTGTTTTTAGGCCTATGCTACTCAATACAAGAGCCATAGTCATCAGCAGATATTAAGAACTTGAAAATGTGAATGAGGAACTGGCAAGACTGAGACACTGAATTTTTTATTTAATTTTATTTTAGTTAATTTCCATTTCCATTTAAAACCTGGAGTAGTGTATATGTATAAAATAGATAACTAATGAGCACCTACTGTATAGCACAGGGAACTCTATTCATTGCTCTAAGGTGACCTAAATGGGAAGGAAATCCAAAAAGGAGGGGATATATATATATATGTACAGCTGATTCACTTTGCTGTACAGCAGGAACTAACACAACATTGTAAAGCAAGTAAACTCCAATAAAATTTAAAAAAATAAAAAAAAGTGAAACCTGGAGTAGTGTAAAATATTTTTCTGTAGGAAAATACTGTTTCACTTTAATAGTAGTATTGCATAAGATATTGCTATATTATAGTGAGTATGATAGCATATCCTTTCTAGTACTACAAATATATCATCAATCAAATCAATGTTAGTGGATTGATTCAATTCAGATGATTTTTGTAATGTACTTACATGAATTTTTTATTCAGGCAATGTGAGTTACAGTGCTACCTATGTAAGATGTAATTGATAATTAAATTGAAATATGATTTTAATAATAATGTACTTAAATTATTTTTTGCATTAAGTATGGGCAAATTTTCAGATTTAAACTAAATGCGTACATTTGATGCAGAGCCAGTTTAAAAAGAAAGTAGTATTTTGATGGGAAGAGTAAAGAAAGAAGCTAGAAGAATGTATGTCAAAATTTAATAATGACAGGCAATTATATTACATTGGACAGATGAAAACAAAAAAGCTGCTTGCTTGCTATGTAAAATTTTTTTAACAATAAAATGGACAATATTAAAAGATATTTTTAGCAAATGCATAGTAAATTTGATAATTGAATGAACAAATTTTAAATGATTTTTTAACAGGATCTAAGCTTTTAACCTTGACAAGCTATAAAATAGCTTGGATTCTTGCACACACACAAAAATCAGTTTTAGATCGATGGTAAAAAAAAAAAATCATTATTTCAGTGATGGTAATTTTGTTAGATAATTATGAAAAAAAGACTGAAAAGGTATTTTACAAAAAGTTAAAAATTTCAATTAAATCATCAAACAATTACCAGTAGAACACAAACTTTCTGAAAATATTAAAGATCAATTGATAAAAAAATTTGAAAAATCAAAATCTTTTGCTTAGGTTTAGAGATACTATATGAGATACTTCTCAATTAATATCATAGTTACAATATGTCTAAAAGGACTTTTAAATTTACAAAGAAATAAAATATAAAAATTTAAATTACCTACATGGCTCTCAGTATACTTCTACTGAGCAGCGCTCATCTAAGCTATATTCAGAATAACTTGGGGAGTTGGACTGAGCTCTTAAGAATTTTGGAGTCTCATTTTAATCTAACATCTTTACAATGTTTGATTCCAGAGTACAATCTCAGAATGAAAGACAATGTGGTATATATTCCCCTCTTAACAGAATATTTTCCTGGTTTATCACACCCATTAAGCATAATTTCTTTGACAATCACTTGGGCATACCGTATCCACATTAATTCCCCTCAGATCTGTGACTGCCCTTCCCTGTCCTTCCCCTCTGCACCCTCTACACTGTTTCCTTATGATCTTCTACATGAAACCCTAATCCCCACATCCCCCTTCTCTAGAGTTCTTATCTTTTTTCTGTCCAAGTCCCTAAAAAAACCACTACTGCCCTCTTTTCCTTCCCTTTCTCCATTGCACACACATCTGCTGATGCTAATTGGCTTCCTCTAAGGTCTCTTAGAAGGAATCAGACATTCTAATCAGCAGAGAGGTTATCATTTAGTCCATCTGGTTCTGAAAACTTTAAGAAGTTACTATCTACTTAATGAAAGACATGTCTCCTCACCTTTGTATAAACTTACAAAGAGGAAAGAAAACCCTGTGGGTTCATGCTTCCCTTGCTTCCAATTTGTGGCTCAGAAAAAAATCAGAATTACTATGGAACATGAGTCAAAAAGCTAAACCAAATGGACATATTTATCAGGCAAGGACTGATTTAGAAAGTGTTTTTGAAGATTACCATGCAGAGAAGGACAAAGTTTAAAGTTAAAAACATGATCTGCAAAACTGAAATGTTATAACAAATTAAGTTTGAAATTGTTTTAATTGGTGTGTACATGTGGAAACAATAGAAAACCACCAACTAGAAAATACATCTATTCAATTTTGAATGCACTCAGGCATTTTATGCATTATTTTATATTAGAATTCCAGGCAAGATAATATTATAGCTCTTTAGTAACAGCAAATTTATCCTATAATTAGTGTCTCTCTTTCTTTTCCATAGGCCTAGCAGAAATAAGAAATAACTTTGCAGTGGCTTTCATGTAAATATTCATGTTTATATTATGCTATTTAGGGTAATCACTCCATTTTCTGATTTTTTTTAAATCAGAAAATGCAGAATTCTAAGGTTACCAGTATGTTAAATATATCTATTTTGCCTATTCTTTAGGCTGATTACTTAATGCTGTAAGACACCTACCTCTCTGAATAGTGTGTCTCAGTTTTCTTTTCTTCAAACAGGGATAATAGTAGTTGTCTACCTCATGGTGTTGTTTTGAGGATGAAATGAGATAATGTGCCTGGGACATGAAAATACTGTTATTAGTATCATCATCTTCATTGTACTTATCTAATCACTTTCAACATACTTGCATCCTGTTTCATTAAATATTTCTTAGAACATTTTCCTGCATATTGTTGCATTACATCATAAGTACATCTAACCTTTGCCACTTGAACTCTACATTCCCTGGTAAAAAGAAAGAGAAATAACTTTATTGATCCATTAGTACCATTTTTATAATGCGTTACTGAATATGATAGCAAAGTTTGAGGGTATATCTTTTTTATACAATATACCCCTATTTGAGGAGTAAAAATTGGTTACTGGGCTAACTGAAAGGTCGTTTTTTATTTGTTCTTACTTTTTCTTAGAGTGAGATATGCTTTACAGGCAACTTAAGGAATTTCCAAAGACAATTTTTATGAACGCAGTATTTGCTAATTTCAGAACCTAACTCTGACAATATAGGGGATTTGACTAGATTGGTAAAATCTGCCTCTTGGCAATTTCGCTTAATTAGCTGTGAGTCTCAGTTTAGAATCATTAAGTCTCTTCCTCTCTTGCACAGAAGTGAGAGAGAAGCCTGGGACTTGTCTATGCCTTTAGTGCCAAATAGCTCTGTACAGATTCAAAAAGCACTGGCAAGTACTGAGGATTTTTGAATAAGAAGTGTAATTGAAATATTTTTTAAGACACTAAACTAATTTTTAAAAACTGTCCCCCAAGTTTTGTTGCCTCATAACTCTTAATCCAGACAATCAGTTGCTTGCATTGCATCAGTGGGTACAATAGAGAATAAAGTCAATGTTCAATTTGGAATTTCAAGTTCAAATGGGTTTTTTTGGTTTGATTTTAAGGACTTTATTTTGTTTTTGGTTAAGAGCAAGGCAATATCGACCAAGTTAGGTTTTTGTGAAAAAAAAAAAATTTCTATATCCTAAATCTTCCTTTTTGTATCAAGGATGAAACTTGGGATTCAAGGCATAGAGCTTTGCCCTCCAATTCTATGAAGAAATATATAATAGAGGGTGCTTCCTTTAGGAGAGAAAATGGAAATAGAAAGCACTTCCACCTCCAAGATTAGTAAATGAGGGGCAGTGAAAACCAGGCAATTTAGGTGAGGATGAGAGCTTGCTGCCCAAGGATCCTTGGGTGGGGAATGGGGAGGGAAAAAGGCAGCATGATAGAAACGCTGATCTGGATTCCAGACTGAGTGAGGGGAAATCAAAGAAGATCCAAGCTTCTCTGCTTCTCTCTGCTTCGTGCAACGTGGTGCTAGAAAGCTGGGTCTGTACAGGCAGGTGGAGGGTCTAGATGTGCAGCCTCGGAGCAGCAAGCCTCTCTATAGGCTACGTGTGATATGAAACAGGTCCTGATCCAGCATTTCTGTGAGAAGGAAGAAGTAGGTGTCTGAGAATTAAAAGCATAACTAAATAAGCATAATAACCAAAGGGTCACCATGGTTCAGGGTAAAGATACCACTGCAAAGTCAACAGCCCCAAGGAAACGTTACTGACCCTTTTGAGTCGGGCCCCAACAAGGGTCCTCCTGCCCAGTGTCCTTTGTGCCAAAAGAACAAGACTGAGTTGGGCTCAGAAGCAAAGGAAAGTTTTATTCTTTGATCAAAGAATGGAGAGGCGGGAGCTTACTTTCTAGAGTGCAGGCTCTCCCCGATGCGCCACTGGCTGGGCTGCTTTATAGGGTTCTTGTCAGCCGGAGGGGCAGCGTCCTTTGCCAACGAGGCACAGGTGTGTGGCTCACGGTGCTCGTGCAGCATCTCTGCGCACGGCCCGCCGCCGCCATCTTGCGGTGCCGTGCGGTGCCGTGCGTAGCGCTTCTCCACTCGCCAAAGTGGGGTGCAGCAGTTCTGTGACCGGCACTCTAACCTGACGTGTTAGGTTCAAGGCCTCTACGCGCAGGCCGCTGCACACAGTCTAGTTTCACAGGCAAGTGAAACTAGACGCAGCTAAAAAGAAGAGGTTAGACCTTATCTTATCACCTAGATTCCGTCTTATTTTTCCCGAGGACCCCAGTGGGCTTTGCAGCTGACAGAAATGCCGCTAAGTCTCAGAGAATCAACGCTGCCAGAAAAAAACGTCAAAGTTCAGCGCCCAACTAGCACAAGACAAAGAGTTTGTTAAGCTTCATGGGACCAGTCCCTCTGCCTATCCTGAGGGCACAGACCTTGAGGACCGTGGTCTGCAGGTACTTCAGCAGTGAATGCAGCAAGGACAGAGACCAATGCCGAGATCGTCTGTTATTTCCCAGTCAGCAGGGCTAGCAGAGGATGACGTGTGGATCAAAGTTCCCTTTCCCTTGTCCTCATGAGACTACGTGTCCTCAGATGCTCTCCGAAGAACACGAAAGAGGTAAGAAATCCAAAATGATTATTTACCTTTAAAAGATTAAATTAACCTGAGAAACTTTTAAACCACAAGAGACAAAGTTACCATTCATCGTTTTGTTTAGGGTATTTTTAAAAGTATTTTATTTATTTATTTAGGCTGTGTTGGGTCTTTGTTTCTGTGTGAAGGCTTTCTCTAGTTGTGGCAAGCAGGGGCCACTCTTCATCGCGGTGTGCGGGCCTCTCTTGTTGCGGAGCACAGGCTCCAGACGTGCAGGCTCAGTAGTTGTGGCTCACGGGCCTAGTTGCTCCACGGCATGTGGGATTCTCCCAGACCAGGGCCCGAACCCATGTCCCCTGCATTGGCAGGCGGATTCTCAACCACTGCGCCACCAGGGAAGCCCCAGGGTATTTTTTTTTTTTTTTTAATGAGAGAAATAGAGGATCAAGGGCAAGATGAGGTCAATCATAGAACATAAAGTATGATTTTTGCGTATCCAAGCTGTAGTGTGTGAATTTTAACCTGTCCTGTAGGAGCATCCAAGTGCTGTTCAATCCTCCCCTTTCCTACTATGCAAACCCTGCACTTTCTACACAGCGTAGAATGGAGTCTTTTCGCTAGCTAACTAACTCTGTTGTTAGTAAAGATTAGAATATGTTAGAAATTCAGCACACGAGTCAAATAGAATCAAAATGTTACTTTGAATGTAGAGTAGGAAATCTTTACATATGAATCAGATAAGAGTGAAAAAGAAAAGCTATTCTCAGGAAAACCACCATTTGGGGATGGTGGTTAGATGGCATGGTTATTTAGGCTACCATCCCACAGGTATCTAATGAATAAGGCTAACCCTTTGGCTTGTTACAATAACAGCTTGGCAGTTGGACATCCCCTGCCCCCCAGTGTTCCTGCTGGAGAAGATAATTGACAGTGCCACACACTGAGATCATTTGTATCCCCCAGGGTGTTCTCTTGAAATTTATTTTTAGTTATTTGATGGCACATTTCTCCTGATCCACAATATTTTGCTTTTTTGCCGCTACATCCACATCTAACCAAACCACAAGATGAAGTTTCAATAAATCATTTCATATTCTTGCCCCTTAACATCTTTTCTACTTTAAAAAAAAAATCCCCACTTGTTTGCTGTTCAGATGTGCCTTTTATTTTAAGAAGCTAAAGAGGCAAATCATTTTTAATTGCCCTACAAATATTTACATCCTATACATCCTGTGATTACAGCAATTACACTTATCAGTTTTCCACCCCCTGCTGAAGTAACCACAACATTGTCATGATGAAGAAGAAAAAAATGCTGCAGCACACTTTGAATATAGTGGAAGAAGAAATGCCATACCTCACTAACTTGAACTGCAAAATTATTTTCCACCCTCAGGAGCAATTGGTCTTTTCCCACCACTGATGGGCCACCACTGTTGCAGGATTTAACTGTTACCTCGGAAATACCAAAAAGATTGTTCTATTACAATCCTGTGTCCTGTAAATACTTGAGTTATGCCTGTAATTGCCCTAAAATGCATTGCCTGCTGTGCTTGCTTTTGTCCAAGAGCAGTTTAGAAGGTCAGACTGAGAGCTTTAATAGCCTTGATTACTGGCTGTTACTTGGTTATGGAGTGACTGGCAGAAGAAGCAAGAGTTAATATTTGTATCTTATTTACCAAAGAAATGCTTCTGGAACTCTTTCACGGGATGATGATGCAATTCATTTTGATTCAGATATATATTCAGAGCATTAAGTTGTTCTTGTTGTTCTTGTGTTTATGAAATTTGTAGCAAGTGCAGAACTTCTTGCTTGCAAATAGGCCTTTGTAGTAATTCTAGTAATTTGATGAATCTGTATAAATTCTGCGCCTCAGAGGCCTCTTGGCTCTTTCCCTGGACTCTTGCTCTTGGAATAGGTTCGATTTAGAATCTGAAAATAGCAACACCAGTGCCAGGCTGGTTGGGGAGTATTGTGTGGTTCTGCCAAAGTACATGATGAGCTTTTCCGGAAGGCTCTGGGCCATTTCTGAAATTCGCTGAGAAAGAAGCACACTTGTGTTACATCTGCACGGAACAACAGTGACATCCAGTGCTAATACGGTTGATGCGAAGAGCCCAAAATAGTAACATCACATCATTTCTTGGTAAATGAACAAATATGATGACAAGGGAAATGTGGTTAAGATGAGTGTCTTCACTAATAGCTGCTAACAACAGGGTCAAATGGTATTCAAGGTTAGAGAAAACATTTATGTAGCACGTACTAGCAGAAAGCAGTGTACAGTCTTATGTTTCATTTCCAGCCTCACTTCTGAGAAATACTGACAGGACATGGGGCCCTCAGCACCCTCTCAGCTTATCTCTTGGGACCCTGTCTTCAGTTTTGCCTCTGAGATAGTGGCAGTGCCCTTGAACTCTCAGCGCTCTCTTAGTTTATCTCTCAGGACTCATGTATTATGGAGATAGTGATGCCATTCTACCACTTGATCATCAGTGCCTGGGGATCAGCATTCATTGATTTGCAAGTAATCTTTCCTCAGATGTAAGATGGTTAGAGACACCACCAAAGATATAGAAAAGCCCAAAGAGTTTGTAAATTTATTGGGGTTATTTAAGATTTTATTGCAGGCTGTCTTCTCTCCAGATAAAGATTCACTTCTTGGTGCTCTTTCTGTCATGACCAGCAAGCAATGAGAAGGCCATGTGCCAGTCTGTCTAGTGCTTCACGCCATGTAGGTGCTTACTGTATTGCCCTGTGTTGGAGAAGAACTACTTTCTGATGCTACAATAAAAAACTTTCTCTATTTATTTGACTTTAGTAATAAATATTCCCTCAATAACTATCCCCTCATCAATCTAGGATGTATTGAATACCTAACACAAGCAGGCGCAGTGCTAAGCCCTATTCACACATTATCTTTAATGTTCACATTATCCACATAAAGACGCTTTTGTCTCCATTTTACAGATAAGGAAAATGAAGCTTAGAGGGGCTCAATAATTTACCCAAGTTCCTGAAACTTGTAAGTGGGAATTGCAGGATTTGAACCCAGGCTTTCTGATACCACTGCACCCTCTGTGCAAATGTAGAGCCCTCAGCCTCATGGGTAGCATTTCAAGAACCCTTAAAGGCCATATAGCTGGACCATCCTATTGGTAAGAGCCTGTGATGGTTAATTTTATGTGCCAACTTGACTGGGCTTTGAGATCTCCAGAAAGTTGGTTAAACAGTATTTCTAGGTGTGTCTGTGAGGATGTTCTGGGAAGAGATTAATGTTTGAATTAGTAGACTGAGTAAAGCAGATTGCCTTTCCCAATGTGGATGGACATCAATCAGTTGAGGGCCTAGATAGAACAAAATGGCAGAGGAAGGTTGAATTCACTTTCTGCCTGATTTACCCTGTATATTCATATTTACACTTGAGTCTGCCCATTGAATTTTTTTTTTTTTTTTGGTGGTACGCGGGCCTCTCACTGCTGTGGCCTCTCCCGTTGCAGAGCACAGGCTCTGGATGCGCAGGCTCAGCGGCCATGGCTCATGGGCCCAGCCGCTCCGTGGCATGTGGGATCTTCCCGGACCGGGACATGAACTCGTGTCCCCTGCATCGGCAGGCGGACTCTCAACCACTGTGCCACCAGGGAAGCCCTGCCCATTGAATTTTTACTTAGAAGAATGCTCTCCTCACAAAACCATATATGCAGAAGTTGTAACTGACAGTTACTCTTGGAGTTCAGCTTGTGGAAGATGATAAAAGTTCATTTCAGTGGTTCAGATCTTAAAATCTTAGATAGTGAGTAAATCATTGTGTCCCCAAAAATCTGTCTATGCTGGTGAAGACTTAAATAATGCTTCTTTAATCGACAGCTGCATGAGGCTGTAGAAAGTTTACAAAAAAGTTTAGAGGAGAAAGTGTTACATTTTGTATTGCTGTCATTTTTGTTTCAGTGTATACTCAAGGTCAAATTTTGAAGGGTGGTAAAGATGGAGAGTTAAAAAATGGAATATATTTAATTTGATGTTGATATGTTGGGGGCAGGTAAGGGCCAGGAATTTTGCAAACAGAAGTTTCTTGTTACCAACAATTGAAAAACTCTTCTCCATCATCGCCTCAGAACAGAAGCGGAGTATGCTCTTTATCCAGAATGATAGGTTTAGTCATCATTTTTGAGTGTGTGCCAGCTTTGTTACTCTTGAATTCCTGGAGCAAAATGGCATATGTGGAGAAAATATAGTGTTACAGCCTCTTATTCTTAAAGCTCCTTTCAGGTAAAGCACATCTCCAATTAATTTCCTAGGTTTATTTCATACTTTACTAGTAGGATTATATACGTTTGTTATCCCCATAGTGGAAATATTCAAGCTGTCTTTACTGGGTCCTTGGCCTACCTTTAACTCCAGTTGATGTACCTTCCTCAAAGACAATAACTGATTCGCAGATTGAACGTCCCTTTTTCCTAAATCCCCATTCTAGCAATGCTTTGGCTCTGGTTTTCTTTTCTAGCACGCATTTTAAACATGTATCAAAGAGAAGTTTCTTTGAAAATAAAATGAGTAAATGCACTGACTCTGGAGTATTTATCTGGCTTCAAATCTTGGCTCTGTTACTGGCAAGTTGTGTGACGTTGGGTACCTAACTTACTTGGCCTCTCCTTTTTTATCTGTAAAATTGGGATAAAAACAGTACCTTCCCTGTAGGATTATTAAGATTATACAAATTCATAATTGTGAAGTGCTTACAAAAATGCCTGGCCCTTAGTGAATATTATAAAGTGTTTGCTAAATAAATAAAATAAGGAAATCTTAAGGCGTTCCTTTCACCTCTCAATGTTTTTAGAGTGTGTTTGTGTCTTTTTCTGCCCAACCATTCAGATTGCATTGCTTTGGTTTCTTTGCAATTTATTTCAAATGACATTTTTAAATCTGTAATTTCCCCCTCTTATCTTGGTTCAGATATTTAAGATGATTTTGCTAGGACTGTCCTTCATTGAGACTGAATAATAAAATAAGTCATAATGTTAATAATTGCTAACACTATTTGAGTACTTAATTATAAACCGGAAATGATACTAAGAACTTTACCTAAAATCTCCTTTAATCCTCACAAAAATCCTATAAAGTAAGTATAGCTATTATCCTCATATTAAATAAGAGATGTGAGAGATTAAGCCCCTTTCCCAAGGTCATACAAGTGGCAAAGCCAGGTTAGCAACTGGATTTATCTAAAGCTTTTTATCACCACCCTTTTCTCTCTGTTTAATGCACAGGTAGATCAAAAACACTTAGTTTACCTTTTGACTAGTCATCCTCTAGAAAGATGCTACTGCTATTGATGATGACAATAATATTAACAAAACAACAGCAACAAAAATAGCAGCTCTTTACTGAGAGCCGAGAATTGTCAGGTACTTGTTCTCATTAGGCCTTTAAAACTAATTAAACAAGGAGACCATTAGACTGAGGAGGCTCTAATACTATGGCTGCCTACATAAGCAAACCAGACTCTAAGCCTGTAAATGCCTCGCGGTTACAAAAGCAAAACGCTAAGGATAACCAATCACAAAAAGCCAACTAGGCTTTAAACTCTAGCCAATCAAATAGTGTCCCTTCTTTGCTTCTTCACTTTCTCTATATAGGGGTCTCTGCAGGCTTTTTGTACTCAGAGCACTCCTAGCCATTTCCTGTTTAGTGCTGCCTAATTCTAGTCAATAAATGCCCAAGTGAATTCCTGAAAGTTTTAATATGCCTCAGCTTATCTTTTAACAAGTGTTGAAATGACTTTCGAGGTCCAAGGTGGAGCCACTTTTGTCTGGAGTGCCACATCGGCAAACCAAAACTTATGTAACTTTCATGCTCCTGTAAATGTTCCACTTGACTTGAAACATAGTATATCATTGTTACCTAACTAGGTTCTTTTTGCCTGATGGGCAGCAAGCCACATTTGCAGTAGAGAGGGTTTATACTGTAAAGAGAGGGTTTATTTACAAGGCAGCCGGGCAAAGAGAAGGGGGAACAAGACTCGGAGTCCCACCTCCCAGGGAAGCAAGGGGCTTGGGGTATTTATGGGGTAAAGAATAAAGAAGCAGGGCAGTCCGGGGTATGGGGGGTGTGGGGAAAGGTGACTAGAAAAAGGTGCAATAATAATCATTCTGCACAGGTGTAACTAAGCTACAGGGCTCTGCACATTAAAAACTGGAGGCCTTTAGCAGGATCTGAGGGTGGGGTTTTTGACCTTCTGACATCAGGAGGCCACCAACTGCACGCTAGCACATGCCCAGTTGGAGGGTCAGGGGTCCTATCCAGTCTTAACCAGCTCAACTCAAACTAGACACAGCTGACGCCAAGTTCCTGGAAAACAACTCGGGCAAACATCTTATTGTTTAGGCTGCATGCTGCTAAAATGACCTTGATTAGTGAAGGCAGGTGCAATAGATCTGACTAATGATCACCCAGGGTTTTATCCAGTTAGCCAATCCCCAAAGCCAAGCCACTCCTGGGCCTTTTCACCCCAAACAAGGTTGACTAGTTGTGCCAGCCAATCAGATATTTTCTATTTGTCTTTTCATGGTCTTTATCCTATAAAAGTGTTTTGTTTCGCCCCCCACCCCATTTGCAGTTCTCTGGACTCTTGAGAATGGAGAGTGCCCACTTCATGAAGTATTAAATAAAGTTTGCTTTTATCACCTAAATTGTCTTCTTTAATCATTCTTTTTTAACAGTTTTTGGCAATGAAGGATGAGATCCAGAGCTGACTGCTAGCAGCCTATGGGGCCATGACACATGGATGCGGCGCCCACTGAACCCTTTGAATTCACCGTTCCTCTCAGCAGTACCGTGGGCTGTGGGTAAGTCACTTTCAGATTTGAGCTCCGCTCCCTTGCGTGCAGCTCTCTGATGCAAACAAACTTTATTTTAAAACAAAATTTTAAATAAATATATGTTATTCATGTATATTATTCCCAGAAAGATTCTGAGGTCCCAGAAAGGTTCTGGGATAGTTATATGGGAGTCTGCAGCAGGTGGCAGCCATTAAGGGACTCAAAAAGAAGGAATTCCAATATCCACAATGGGTGGCAGCCATTAGGGGTCTCACAAAGCCTCAGGGCAAGTCTAAAGCATAAACCTCTGGGGGACTTGGAGAAATAAATTAAGACGAGAAATTTGGACTGTTTTGATCATAAAAATCCAAACCTAAATCTAAGTAGGCACCAGTATGACTATTAAAAGCCATCAGTGCTTCCATTGCTGTAAAGAAATCTCATGAAAGCTATAATAAATCTATTGCTAATGGAAATCTTCAAAGCCAAAACCGCAAAAATGGTGGGCACAGATATTTAAAAGCTGTTAGAGTGCTCACCACCTAACTCTAAGACTCCTAGGCTATGATGAGGTGGTAACAGAACCGGTTAGATTGACACTAGGTCACCAGCCAACCTAAAAAAAAAAATTCCATGTAGTGAGGTACACTGTAAAACACCACACACTCCCCAGCCCAGCAACACTTCCTCTTATGTATTAATTTAGCTTTGAGAGAACCAATGCTTAGCTAAAGAAATGGAAACTTTAAGTTTCAAAGAATTAAGCACACTGTCCTCTGGCACATCTACCTATTTTATATCTAAGAACCGTGGTCATGGAAGCTGTGGACATCTACAAAAATGGCAAAATCTTATTGAAACAACCTAAAATTACAATTGCCATTATGGGGAATGTTCCAATTAGACAAGGTTGTTCATTTAAGAAGTGCACTTGAAAGCAAGGGTTCCCAAATCAACAGAACGGGATACCTCTTTTAACTGTCATGTGGAAGCCCCCATAAGTCTTCAAAATAGTTTCATTGAAAGATTCATTGCAAAACGCTAATGAAAAATTAAAGACATAGTGGTACCTAAAATCAAAAGACTATGTAAGAGTGACTTGACTCCTACTACTCCCCTTATTCCTTCTTTACCTGAGTATTCAGTGTCTGCTAACTTTCTATCTGAATTGCTTTTCTACACTGAAAAGACTACAAGACTGTAAACAAAAGTCTGGCGAGTTAGTGGCCTTACAGCTGCATCACCTCCAAAGCCAGAAACCTAAAATACCTGGGCCTCTTCTTTGCATCCTCCTAGGAGTTCATCGTCAAAACACTGGCCCAGAAATTGGTGTCTCATTTGCAATCAACTGTGACATTGGAAAAAAGATTATCCCCAAAGGTTTGGTTAAATCTTTTCACACCAGCTCAAACACCCTCAAATTTATCCTGGAAGGATGCCTGGGTCCCCTTCCCAGGTTGACAGGACTCTGAGGGATTCTCTGATAAGCTGCTACCAGTTATCCCTTTAAATAGCCAAGGCAAAACTAAAATTAAAATTAATGGGAAACATTGCCAAATTCTGGTAGATATAGAGGCTCCATTCTTAGTTTAAACCCCACTCACTGGGGAGCCTGCAGATGGGATCCTGGGAAAATTGGCAAAAGCCAGCAAAGGGTGAGAAATCTTACCAGAGTTAGCTGTGCCCGATCTCTGTAGTGCCTGTTTGAGAGAGGAGGGTAAAATTTCATGCTGTCCCTTCCTTTCCAGATCCAGACTCTTGTGAATTTGGTTGTCAATCTTTTCTCTCCCCAGGACAGGGATAGAAAAGATTTCCATCTTGTTTGTCTTGTTTTGTGTCCTGAGGACTGCTTTCTCCCTGACTGGGCCATGCAGGTTGTCCGTTCTAGTATGTGCAGGCAGCTCATTCTTCAGGGTAGGGGCCCCAAAATATGTCCAAACAGAAATGGAGTTTGCTGTCCATTTGCAGCTAAGGTCTTACCAACTTTTGCCAGCTCTCAGGGGAATTGTCTTGTTGTTCTTTCTTTTGGCTATTTTTGGGAGTGGCTCTGGATCTTCGGAGGATAGCATCCTTTGTACCCTCTTTGGGGACATTTCTTTCATCCACAGGGTCACTCAATACCACCAGGAATGTATACGTTTTTTTTCTGGCTTAAACCTGACAAGATATTTGAAAGGATTTTTTTTTAAAGTATCTCTATGGCCAGAATTTGGCCAAATTGGAAGTCGATATTCAGAGTCTGATATAAATATTTTATAGGCCTTCTCCCCTAAGCTAACATGAAACAGTGTACACAGACGGAAAGAAAAATATCCCAAAGACAAACAGCTTTAAATCTAGAGCATAGGAATCTTTTCATGTCTATCTTAGTTGAAGATATTCTCCCTGATATAAAGAAGCAAATTAAAGGTAATGTAGTTGGATGAGTGGATTAGCCCTTTCATATCATTCAGGTTGCAACCTAATTCTTTAAGGAATTAAAAACAACTGTTCTATAAATTGAGGCAGAGTTTGTTATATAGATCCATCTGTCTTCAAGCCATGTCATGTTACCTCATCTGGGATTCCTTGGTCCCATAACATTTTGAAAAAATAAATTTTTCTATTGAACATATGTTAATGTACATATGTTTATACATCTGGATTGGAGGAATCTAGTGGATAATCTCCTAAGTGGAGTGGTATGTCAAAAGAATGGTAAGTCTCACTACAGGACTTGTGACATTATTATGCTTTTTCCCCTTATGAGTATAAAAATCAAGAAGACAAAAAGTCCTAAATGTAAGACATGAAACCATAAAACTCCTAGAAGGAAACACAGACAGTACACTCTTTGACATCTGTCTTAGCAATATTTTTTGGGTTTGTCTCCTCAGGCAAAGGAAACAAAAGCAAAAATAAGCAAATGGGACTACATCACACTAAAAAGTTTTTGCACAGCAAAGGAAACTATCAAAAAACAAAAAAACAGCCTGCTGAATGGGAGAAGATATTTGCAAATGATATATCCAATAAGTCATTAATATCCAAAATATACAAAGAACTCACACAACTCAACATCAAAAAAACAAGCAACCCAACTAAAACAAAATTAGGCAGAGGACCTGAATAGACATTTTTCCAAAGACATATAGATAGCCAATAGGCACATGAAAATATGCTCAACATCACTAATCATCAGGGAAATGTAAATCAAAACCACAATGAGATACCACTTCACACATGTCAGAATGGCCATCATCAAAAAGACAAGAAATAAGTGTTGGTGAGGATGTGGAAGAAAGGTAACCCTTGTGCACTGTTGGTGGTGTTGTATTGATAAATTGGTACAACAATTATGGAAAACAGTACAGAGGTTCCTCAAAAAGTTAGAAATAGAACTACCATATGATCTAGCCATTTCACTTCCAGGTATTTACCCAAAGAAAACAAAAGCAATAATGTGGGAAGATATATTCACCCATATGTTTATGCAGCATCATTTACAATAGCCAAGATATGGAAGCAACCTAAGTGTTCATCAATAGATGAATGGATGAAGAAGATGTGACATATACATACAATGGGATATTACTCAGCCATACCAAAAAAAAAAGGGAAGGCTTGCCATTTGCAACAACATGGATAGAGCTAGAGGGTATTATTCTAAGTGGAGTAAGTCAGACAGAGAAAGGCAAACACTGAATGATCTCACTTATATGAGAAAAAACAAAACAAAATTAAAATAGACTGATAGATACATAGAACAAATCAGTGTTTGCCAGAGGGGAGGGAGTTGGGGGGGTGAAATAGGTGAAGGGAATTAAGAGGTACAGACCTCCAGTTCTACAAAAAATAAGTCACCAGAATGAACTATATAGCCAAAGGAGTATGGTCAATAATACTGTAATAACTTTGTATGGAGACAGATGCTTACTAGACTTACTGTGGTGATCATTTCATAATGTATGCAAATGTCAAATCATTATGTAGTATACCTGAAACTAACATAATATTGTACATCAGCTATATTTCAATTAAAAAATAATAAAAAAAGAAAAATCCATAATTTTGTTAAATCCAAAAAATAATAAATAAAACCCATTGAATCATTAAAAAAAAAAACCAAAAAGTCAAACTGCAGGAGGCCTCTTTGCTCTTACAGTAAGTGGTTTGGTGGGAGATGTGAAAGACTATAGATCTAGTTTATTGTTTTCTTAAAGCATTAATATTCATCCTTTACTGCCAGCAGTGCTTGTGAAGCTCTGTCACTCTCATTTAAAAATGCTTTTGAGGAGGGCTCCACACTGTCTGCTCTGAAATGGGACCTTGCTATTCTTATTAGTAAACTGTCAGCATGAGGCAGGAACTAACCATCAGTAAGATTTGCTTTTACAAAAATATGAAGTGATTGGAAAACCCCAAACGTCTATACGTCCAGCTTTTTAAATTCTTTATAGTTCTATTTTTCTTGTGCCTTTTGAAAAGAGCATAGCATGGGGTTTTTCATTCATTGTTTTGTTGACTTTTAATTCTCAGTTGAGTTATTCAACTGCTGCATTTGCAGAATCATATCATGAATGTATAGGCTACAAGAGAATCAAATAGCATTACAAAAAGCACCCCTCACGCAAAAGTTTCCATGACATTCAAAATGAGTGCCTTCTGGATTTTTTCCCCATTTCAATACACAGGAGAGCCAGAAGATGGAATCAACATTATATTAAACAAGGACTGAATAAAAAGATCTGTCTTGCTTATTATTTGGTACCTCCATTTCATGTGTGGTCTCCTCAGTATTTACAAATGCAGGATAACTTTTCCAGTCACTTATGCTGCAATCTCCTAAAAGTGTTCATTTGGAGACTTTGTGCAGAGTGGGGAGGAAACACTGAGCAATGAGTTTTAGAAATGAAAAAACTGGACAGCTCAATCTTGGTAATCATAGGGCACCACTGAATCTCGGGTACACCAGAGCTTATCTTGACTAATTTCAAATGTCTATTAGGCCAGGTGTGTGTTGTTTGTGGGAAGAATGCATTTCAGGAAGTACAGCCTTTGAATTGGCTCTGTACAATCTGCTCAGACACTTTCTTTATCAGACAGTCTTCTGCAAAGTTTATTTAATTGAAACATTTCTCATGTACAGAGAGGGAAAAACTGGGGAGCACAGAGAAAGGCATTTACCATTCTTTCCAAATTGGAATCACATACCAACAACCCCCTGGTAAATGACCAACATTCAATGGAATTTTAGTCTGCCATGGGAATCACTATTTTCCAGAATAAAGGATGCACAATTACCTGTTGTCCATGAAGCCTTTACAATTTCCCATCATCCTCCATGTTCTTTTCTATCACGATATGGTACATATTCTTCTTGCAGATCAGCTGTCAGATGGTCTAAAATTACTGGTTTCCTAGTGTATTTACCAGCGTGAGTTCTTAGAGAACAGGAATTCTTTTCTCTAATGCAATACCTAGCAAATGTAGATATTCAAGAAGTATTTGTTTAATAAATAAATGAATAAATGAATACAAATAAATAGAAACAATGCTTCATTTACTTTTTCAATGCACCACTTACTTGCATAGATAGGAGCTAAAAATCATAAAAAGTAATAATAAATAGATGTACTGTTCTTTAGGAAGAAGTTAAGGTACTCAAATTGAGAAAGAAAGACTAGTCCCTTGCCAAATTTTTAACAAGGAAACAGAAATGTCTTAGAAATCTTTGGAGGCTTTTGTTTATAGAGGCAGAGAAAGGGTATGGTATTTCATAGTCGAAAACAAAGTGATTAATATATTGTAACTTTGCAAAATTATCTACATTAAATTCATTTTATATATATTTTCTGGTTGATTTTGATAAACTATTTGTAGTAGAGTTGGAGCTGGGAAGAAATATAAAACTCAGCTCCTTTCTTTAAGATTAAGATTTAGTGTATATAGACATTTATAATTTGTAGATATACTTTGATAAATCTTATAAGTTATAAGATCGATGAATTCTGTAAATCATAGCAAGGTTTTCTTGGGTCAGTCTCCCAAGTAATAGAAATAAAAGAAAAAATAAACAAATGAGACCTAATCAAACTTATTAAGCTTTTGCACAGCAAAGGAAACCATAAACAAAACAAAAAGACCACCTACGGACTAGAAGAAAATATTTGCAAATGATGCAACTGACAAGGGCTTAATTTCCACAATACACAAACAGTTCATACAACTCAATAACAAAAAAAACAAACAACACAATCAAAAAATAGGCAGAAGACCTAAATAGACATTTCTCCAAAGAAGACATAACAGATGACCAATAGGTGCATGGAAAGATGCTGAACATCATTAATTATTAAAGAAATGCAAATCAAGACTACAATGAGCTATCACCTCACACTGGTCACAATGGCCATCATCAAAAAGTCTACAAGTAATAAATGCTGGAGAGGGTGTGGAGAAAAGGGAACCCTCCTACACTGTTGGTGGGAGTATAAATTGGTACAGCCACTATGGAGAATAGTATGGAGGTTTCTTAAAAAACTAAAAATAAAGTTGCCATATGATCCAGCAGTTCCACTCCTGGACATATATCCAGAGAAATCTCTAATTTGAAAATGTACATGCACCCCAATGTTCATAGCAGCATTAATTACAAAAGGCAAGAAATGGTAGTAACCTAAATGTCCATCAACAGATGAATGGATAAAGAAGATGTGGTACATATACACAATGGAATACTACTCAGTCATAAAAAGAATGAAATAACGCCATTTGCAGCAATACAGATAGACCGAGAAATTATCACATCGAGTGAATAAGTCAGAAAGAGAAAGACAAATACCATACATCACTTATATGTGGAATCCAAAATAACATACAAATGAATTTATTTACAAAACAGAAACAGACTCACAAACATATAACACAAACATAGTTACCAAAGGGAAAGGGGGGAAAAATAAATTAGGAGTTTGGGATTAACAGATACACATTACTGTATATAAAATAGATAAAAAACGAGGTCCTACTGTATAGCACAGGGAACTATATTCAATATCCTGTAATAAGCCATAATGGAAAAGAAATGAAAAAGAATATATGTGCATGTGAATATATATATATATATATGAATATATGTATGAGAATCACTTTGCTGTACACCAGAAACTAATACAACATTGTAAATTAACTATACTTCAATAAAACATTTTTTTTTAAAAAGGTCGATGACTTCTGAGGGAACCATGAAGTCTTCACAAAGGGAGAGCATAGCATACCGGCTAAGAGCTTGGACTCTGTAAAAAGATTTCCTGCTAACTCTGCCCTTATAGCTTAGTGTCCTTGGGAAAGTTATGAATCTCTCTGTTCATAAATGTTCTCATCTTTAAAATGGGGATTTGGTAGTAATAGTGCCTACCTCAGAGGATTTTAGTGAGAATTAGGTAATTTGGTGTACTTAAAATGCTTAACATGATATCTGGAGTATAGTAAGTAAGATTAATGACTCTTCTGAACAGAGTAGATAATGTTTGCCTGGAGCAGAGGAAAAGGAAAGGCAGACCAAGAGGCATAGCGTTTGCACGGTTTGGAAATTTAAAGCATGGGATGTGTGAGGAGTTGTAGAATTTAAGGGAATTGGAGCATGTGGTTCACATCCAGCCTGAGGCTGTGGCTGTAATAGAAAGGCAGGCAGCTCTCAGATCAAGTCTTAGCCTATGAGCCCATTACTATGGAATTTTTCTCATGAAGTAACCGCACCCAGAACATTAGCAAACTTTTATTATAATAAATGCTCCTACTTGACTCAGTAATCTTTTTATTTTAAACTATAGCAGATTTTAAACTATTTCATCTACTTCAGCTCTTAGTGCCCTTATTCGGTTGTATTTCCTTTTATTAATTGTTTTAAAACTATATTTAAAATCTTTTAAATAAGGTAAGGTACAAGAAAGGTAAAAGAGAGGAGTTGGGATAGTCCCATTTCAGGGAGGTGATATATCTTCTTCTGGTTAGTTCAGAAGGACACCTTTAACCCTTCTAGATTCTCGTGGTTCTTTCTGACCAAAAACCATATTTCTGAAAAATACCAATAGTCCCTGTGTAGAATCAGATGATATTTCTCTTGAAAAGCACAACTAACCCATTTCTTAATGGGACCTCAGGAACTTCTTTGGAACAATTGTGGTTTGGTGTTTCTCAGGCCTGCCTACGAGGAAGCCTGTTTAAAACAAACAAACAAACAAACAAACAAACAAACATGATCACCAGCACCATCAGCCTCCCCTTTAGTTAATAGCAGGAACTGTGACCATGCTGGATGGAAGCCCATTCATATGTTTAATTTCAAAGCAGTGTTTCCCCACCCTCAAACAGCAGATTGTTTTCTCTGGTTGGGGGAAATGAGAAAGAATGACAATATGAGAAAATTTTCACAAAGCTATCTTTTTTTCAATTTAAAGGATAATAATTTACTCTGAAATTATATTTCCTTTTCCGTGGTTGAAATCTCATCTCTTTAAAGAATTTATGGTGATGAAAGACGACAATAATTAAAAATGTTCTTATGTCCCCAAATAAGATGCTGATGTCCTTATAATGTCCCCTGTCATTTAAAATATTTTACTATTTGGTAAATTCCAAAAGTCTGGGAACTCCTAGAGAATAACTAAACAGTCCTAAACCAATTATGAGATTTCTCTGAGGAAGGCCTAATAAAGGAGCAACTACCAGAATTCTTTCTTCTATGTGCTTTCTTCTAGAAGAAGTCAAATTAAACTGAGCCATTGATAATAATGTTCTTAGAATTCACTGTACATATCTAATACATAAAGCAAAGACACAACCTCTTTTTCTTTTAAAAATAATCTATATATCCCTGCTTTTACACCTTTGCTTGAAGTATTTACTGTTAGAAATGCCATCCTCCCATCTTTGCCTGCTGAAACCCACATCCTATGCCTAGCTCAAATATCTTTTTTTCCCCATGAAAAAGTCCCTGATTATTTCCTCTTCCAAAATCTTGGTATGTTTAACATAAACCTTCTTTATATTTACTTCCTTCTTTTAAGGACATGCATGACACTCTTGGGAAGCAGTAGGTAGTTGTACTGGTTTCCTAGGGCTGTCATAACAAAGGACCAAAAACTGGGTGCATTAAGACAACAGAAAATTATTGTCTCACAGGTCTTGAGGCTAGAAGTCTGAAATTAAGGTGCCAAGAGGACCATGCTTTCTCTTAAGGTTCTAGGGAAGGAACTGTTCAAGCCTCTCTCCTAGCTTCTGGTAGCCTCAGGCATTGTTTATCTTGTAGGCATCACTCCAATACTCGATCATCACATGGCATCCTCCCTCTATGTCTTCATATACTCTTCCCTCTGCATGTCTCCCTATGTCGAAGTTTTCCCATTTTATAAAGACATAAGTCATATTGGATTAGATCCCACCCCAATGACATCACTTCAACTTGATTACCTCTGTACAGACCTGATTTCCAAATAAGGTCACGTTCTGATGTGCTAGGGGTTAGGACTTTAACATATCTTTTTTTTTTGCGGGGGGGGGGGATGCAATTCAACCCACAACAGTAGTCCAGAATGATTAGTTCATGAGGATCCTAGGAGATACTGAGAGATGAGGTCGAAGAGATAAACTATGAACACACCATATAGGCACTTTCTACCAAGCCAGGAGTTTAGATTTGATCTAATTTGAAAGGACTGGAAGATGTTTAGGAGAGGAATGGGTGATATCATATTTAGGTTCTAGGAAATATATCTATTATCTTCATGTCTTTGTATTACTAGCTCAAGATTTAAGAGTCCTAGAGGATTTGAAGGTTTAAGTGCTATCTCCTTGCTACTTAAGGCAGGTAGAGGGAAGACCTAGCCCTTTGATAGCTGGAGGCAAATACTTTTACCAAGACTTCTCTTAATAGTGGATTTTCCTAAAAGAAAAAGTGGGCTGTGTTTAGAAAGAAAGACTGGATGCCAAAAAAAAAAAAAAAAAATTCCTTAACTCAAAATGATTAAAATAGAATTTAATACTAATTCTCATAAAATTTAATCAATTTTGCAAGAATATAGGTGACAACACAACAAGATATGTGTGTTCCAGTTATTTACTGTTGCTAACAAAGTACTTGCAGCAAACCTTAGTGGCTGTGACCTAATAAGAGGTCCTGACATAGAACTCTTAAAACCCGTATAATTTCCTGAGTAATGCGAGAAATAGAAGTGTCTTACACAGAGATCCTGAATCCCTTGGAATTTCCTGGGTAATAGGAACATCTTTTGTTCTAATGAGGCAAATCTTGGGGGCTCCTGGATGAGGACTGGTCACCAGAAAGACCATGCTGATTAGAAGCTTGGCACTTTCAGCCCCACTCCCCATCTTCCAGGGAACGGTGAGGGCCTAGAGATTTAGTTAATAATCAAATATGCCTTCATAAAAACCCCTAACTTATGGTGTTTGGAGACCTTCTGGGTTGGTAAACACATCCACCTGCCTGAAAGGTGGCACACCCCAATTCCAGGGGACAGAAGCTTCTGCGCTCAGTACCTTTTCAGACCTCACCCTGTGTACTTCTTCATGTGACTATTCATGTATATCCTTTAATAACATCCTTTATAATAAACTGGTAAACATAAGTGTTTCCCTAAGTCCTGTGAGCCTTTATAGCAAATTATTGTCACCGAACCAAGTTCATTTTGCCCAATGCACAGTAAGCCGAAACACTGAGATTCTGAGGTTTGCAGCAAAGAGAGGGCTTATTCGCAAAGCAGCCAAGCAAGGAGACAGGAAAACAAAACTCAGACCCACCTCCCTGAAGGCAAGGAGCTCAGGGTATTTATGGGGTAAAACTGAGGCATGGGGAACATGGGGAAAGGTGATTAGAAAAAGGTACTGTAATCATCATTCTGTGCAGGTATAACTAAGCTACAGGCCTCTGTACACTCAAAAATGAAGGAACTTAGCATGATCTGAGGGTGGAGTTTTCAGCCCTCTGATGTCAAAAGGTCATCAAGCAGACATTGGCCCATTGCCAGTTGAAGTGTTTCTGGTCCTATCCAGTCTTAACCAGCTCAGCTCAAACTAGACACAGCTGACCCCAAGTTTCTGGGCAACAACTCAGGTAAATATCTTATGGTTTAGGCTACAGGCAACTTGGAGGATATGAAAGTCTTTTGTAGCAACAATTAAAAAGACCTTGATTAGTGAAGCCAGGTGAAATGGATTTGACAATCATTACCCACTGTTTTATTATTGGATCTGAGGAGGGAATTGTGGAAACCCCTGATTTAAAGCTGGTGAGTCAGAAGCTCAGGAGGCCCAGAACTTGTCATTGGCATTTAAAGTGGGGGTTAGTCTTGTGCCCTTAACCTGTGGGACCCATATTAACTCCAGATAGCTAGTGTCAGAATTGAACTGAATTGTTGGACATCCAGCTGGTGTCCAGAGAGTTGGAGAACTGGTTGCTGTGGTAAAAAGGAAACACACACATTTGGTGTCAGAAACGTTGTGAGTAGAGGAACAGTTTTCCTTTAGCAGCTTAAGACAACCACCTTTTTATTATATCTCACAATTTGGGGTCAGAAATTTGGACAGGGCTCAGTTGGGTGATTCTTCTGCTCCATATGCTATCAACTAAGGTTACTTGGTGTTATTGATCTGGTAACCAGACTGGCCATATTTTAGTGACTTGACAGGAATGAATAAAAGGTTAGAATAAGCTGGGACTGTCAACTGGAGTGTGTACCAGTGGTCTCTGTCTCTCCAGCACAGTGGTTTTAAAGTAGTCAGATTTCTTATATAGCACCTCAGGGCTCCCAGAGAAAGAATTTCAAGAAGCTTGAGGAAGTTGCAAGACTTCTTGATATCTAGCCTCAGATTCCCAGGGTGTAACATTCTATTGGTGTCAAGCGAGTTACTAAGGGCATCCTGGATTCAAGGGGAAGAGAATTAGACTCTACCTCTCAATGAAAGGCATAGTAAAGTACGTATAGACATCTTTAATCTATCACAGTGAAAGTTAATATTAGGATAGCTGCTACTAAAAGTCCTACAATAGTTTGGCAGATGTTGATAAAGTTTGTAATTTTATTTCCTTTATTCCCAAGCAAGTAAACATTTAAAGGCTAATCAAGTACTTAGCTGTATAATTATAGTATTGTGCACTGATGATAGGTATTCATAAAGCTATACCTGTATACTGGAAAACATTAATCACAGCTCAAGATTTTAGCAATTTTGAGTTGGTAGCACTTACTTAGTTAAGCTGTCTTTTTAATGTTTTGAAAATATCTTATGTTAATATATTTCCCAATATAATATAAACTACTCTAATAGTATGAGAATCATCAATAGAATGCTATCCATTTAGACAAGTAATTAAAATGTTAGATGTGCACAGACATATTTCAATCAGTATTTCAATATGTTTCTCTTTGGACATAAAGCACAGTTTGAAAAAAACAACTTTGGAGGTGTTGCCATAATTAGTTAGAGACCATTGGGAATATTTTAAAACCCTACTCTGCTATTTTCTTAGTTTAACATAGTTCCATAAAACACAAATAGCAGTTTTATTGTTGCTCTTCTGTTGTTTTACAAGCTTAATGTTGGCAGCCAGGGTCATGATGCAGTCAGCATTTTCAGACTGACATGCATGAAAACATTAGATCCAAGAAGAGAGACTCAGCTTCACTGATACACTGTAGTGTTTTGTTTCGGGAAATGCCATGCTGGTGGTTATAAAGGATGAAGTCATATATTTCTACCAACCACATCCTACCATTATGGTAATTCTAATTGTAGTAAGCTGTGGAATCAATGGAAGAGAAAAAAATAACTTCCTTCCAATAAAATAAGAAACAAACAAAATAAAACTTTAAATGTTTGTCAGCCTTTTGTTTAATAACACAACATTACACAAAAAGGTACATTATGGTTCTGCAAGAACAAAGGAATGGTAGAAATGTACCAGTTTTTAATTGAAGATATCTGAATATATACAAAGCTATTAGTAGTAGTATTATTAACATCATCACTTTGTATCGTTATTGTCTCAATGGCTCTCTAGTTGTGGCTAAGCAACCTCCACAATTAGTTAAGTCAGCAGTTCATCATGCTGCCTTTCACTAACTACCATTAACTATTTCTCTGCCAATATATACTCTTATGCTATGGACAGCCTATTCTGTTTTTTTTCTTACCATTGAATCCACAACATTAGAATTAAAAGGTAAAATTGGGACCACTCTGAAATTCATTCCCACCTGTGGAATCAAGATTTTTCCCAATTCTAGGTTCAATAAGAAAATAAGTACTTGCCTTATCATGGTATGAGTTTACATATTGGTCCATTTCACAATATCAAGTCCATAAACACAGAGAAGGGATCTTTTCCTTTCTCCTCAGGTCCATGATTTAAAAGTGTCAGATTTATTCATTTAGTACTTTGTTTCCAGTTACTCAGTATACGTAAGGCCTTATGCTATTATGGGTGTTCAAAAGATGAGCGAAGGGCTTCCCTGGTGGCACAGTGGTTGAGAGTCCGCCTGCCGATGCAGGGGACACGGGTTCGTGCCCCGGTCCGGGAAGATCCCACATGCCGCGGAGTGGCTGGGCCCATGAGCCATGGCCGCTGAGCCTGCGCGTCCGGAGGCTGTGCTCCTCAATGGGAGAGGCCACAACAGTGAGAGGCCAGCGTAAAAACATGAGTGAAAAATGTCTGTGACACATGGGTTTATAGTAAAGTCAAAAAGGAAAATATATACATACAAATATTGTAAGTGGTGATTTTATTCTTTGAATTTGCTCAAATGAGCCCTTAATAGATTTTTCTTCATAAGGTTTAAGAAGAATCATTTGACCTATTCTTTCAAACGTTTACTATCTTGTAAAATAAATGTAAATTTTGGTTCATCATGTTGGGATTACTGTACATTCTCAATTTCAGGTCACTAGATTTAGCCATAGACTCCAATAGATTAATGTTCTTTTTACTTTAAAGTTATATTTTATCTCCATCAAGGATAAAGGTAGTTGCAGTGCAAGTTATAATACACCTATAATAAGGAGGTATATTTTATCCATATTGAGTTTTTAACTTTGTATTGTGCTAGGATTAAATACATAAACTATTATAAATTAGGAGAACCTACATGATTGGGGCTTGCAGTGGTTAGATAGTGATATATGTGAAAAACTACTGTCCAGAGATGTTTAGCGGTATTATGAGTAAGTTATTAGTGCCATAATGGGAGGAATCTATTTTCGGCTCTGACTCCTTTCCACAAAAGAGAGCAAATGTAACCCTCCCCTTTGCTACAGCATATGACGGACTCCAAAACATGGCAAAGATTAGTCACATAGAAGAGCCGGGATGTAAAGAGAGAGTCATAGGGCAGAACAGCAGACAGAAACCTTTCTTTTGGTACCAAGTAAAACAGCTACCAGCATTTTGTTCAAGATACTGGAGAAAAGCAAAACCTTACAGAATCATTTGCTAAAATGGAACATAAAGTAAATTTTGAGAAATGTTATTTACAGGGAGAGAATAATCTTCGCATGGTCATAGAGGTCCTGATACAGGGATGCTACAGGTTAAACACAGATTCCCCTGGAATAGAACTACAATTAGAAACCATTTTCTTAGTCATACTTTTCATGATGTCTCTACTGTGGAGAAAAATAAAAGTTGTCTTCAGGCCCTAGGGTAAATACACACACACATACCTGTATTTTATGTAATAAAATTCAAGGGATAAATGGACTGCATATCCCAGGAAACTTTCCTTTGGCTCCAGGGTCACATGTTGGGAGGGTTTGGTGAGGCAGTGGAGCTTGACAGTCATGAAAATGGTGGAGATACTTTGATTTCTGTGATGTGACTCCTTTCAAGAGAACCCGGCAAACCTTCAGCAGAGTGAATTCTCAAGATCCTTCTGTCCAACTGATGTCTTTTATGGAAATCGGAACAGTGGAAATAAGGCAGCAGATGCAGAAGCAGAAATGGGAAATTATAATGGAGAAAAACATAAGAATTTAGAGAAAATATGGGGAAGGCTTTGAATTTAAGGGTAGGAGACCCAAACATGCATAAATGTCTCATTCCAGAGTTATAGTTCCATCATGCTCAACAAATCCCTAAGTGTCTATGTAATATCTGAATTAAAGCACCTCTACCAGACTAGCTGGGTTCGACCAATTAGAATAAACATTCTAGTACCCAGAGTAAGTCAAACCAGCTAAATAATAACCTTTCCAGTTTCCTCTTTTAAAAATACCTGATTCTGCTACATTTTACATTTTATTTTAAATTGCGAGACACCTACATGCATGCCTAAATTGGCAAAAACCTTAATTATGTAGAGACTTAACATTTATTCAAAACATAGGGGTATTATATCTTGCAATATTTTGGTTGTATTTCCTTGCAGAGCTGACCTCAGTTTTTCAGTCTTGTCTTCTTACTTTTGCACCTTAACCTTTTTTAGAGAACCTGTCTACCCAGCCTTCTTTTATTCTTCTGTGCAGGGGAACACAGCAAAAATAGCAAGACAGTGTATGGGTAAATTAAAGAATTATTTCAATAAACATGTGTTCATAGTCAACTAATGGCAGACACAAAGTGTGTCCAAATAAATCAGGGATATTCTTTAGAGTGCCAAGGAGATTGAACAATACCCATCTTCAACTGCTTTGAGTCTTCAACACCTACTGTTGCCTATTATATACAGAAGGTACTTAATACGTGTGCAGGCATTGATTTGTGTTGGATTCTATGGGACCATCCCTAATTTTTTTCTATAAAGATGATTCATTAGAGGTTTGAGTAAGTGTGATTTAACGTAAAGATAAACATATAAGACTTTTATGCCAATTTTTCTGAAAACTAAAGAGTACAAGCTCCATTCCTTCTGCCAGAGCCCATGTTCCTTCCCTTAAGGCAAACAAGATATGTGCTGAGGACTTGGTTTTGCAAGGGCCTGCTTCTCTGAACATAAGAAACATTCTTAAAAATAGAAAACATGGGAATTTTTTTTTCCCATTAGCTGAAACTAATGTGGTTTGTAGAAACTGCATGTTATATATATGTCCAGTTGTATATTGTTTATACGAAGTTTTGTTTGGGGAATATTTCATATGTAAAAAATATTGAAATAGTTGGTATCAGATATTTACCTCAAAGAATAAAAACTCTGGTGTTTCATGAAAAATGCAATAATTTCTACAAATTTACCTCTATCTGAATTGGTTAAAAGTGCCTCCATAACTGACAAAGGGACCAATCAGATGACAAGCATATTGAAGCAGACACAGCTGAGCCTCTAATCACATGGGACCCCCAAAGCGCTTAGTGTATGGTAACCAGTTAAGGCAATAGTTGTTGTGGTATTATACAAACAACAAAATGTGAATTACCTGTGGTTAGTAACTAATAATAAAATGATTTTCTACTCATGGCAGAGATGTTTTTGAGTGAAAAAATCCTGACAATGACAGAAAAGTTGAAACAGGTGATGTGAAAGACAAAAGAGAAATTTTAGAAAAATGTAACTGCCTTATGATTTTCACCTACTTCCAGAGATACTTGTGTCAATATATGCACTGAATTTTGGCTCAGCAAAATTGGTAAGAAATTGAGCGTGTGCATAGAGTTATATCTGGCATTGTGCTGCAGAGGCTGTGACCCATGCAGAATATAATGTGGTCTAGAATTCGTAGAATACTACTTGATGCTCCATAGTTGGGCAAGACAGTGGCCCTGTCTGGATGTTTCATGCCGGAGGCCTTGCTACTTACTAATACAGCAATGTTAGGTGCCATAGTACCATTGTATTTTGTGCTTGCTTTCTGTGAGAATTGAAGGTATAAGACAGACCTGTGCTATCCAGTATAGTAGCCACTAGCCACGTGTGGCTATCGAGCACTTGAAATGTGCCTAATCCAAATTGAGATATGCTGTAAGTGTAACATACATACCAGATTTTGAAGATTTAGTATGAAACAAATAATGTAAAGTATCTCATTGATAATTTTTATTACGTGTTGAAATGATAATATTTTTATTATATTGAGTTAAATAAAATATACTATTAAGATTAATTTCATCTGTTTCTTTTTACCTTTAGAAAATCTAAAATTGGATATGTTGCTCACATTTGTGGCGCATATATTTCAATTGGACAGAGCTACTGCAGACGGATGGTTGTGGTAGAATATTGAGAAAAATAAGATGTGAGGATAGCATTAATAGTTTTGGGTGTCACATTTTATATTTTTAAGGTTTAAGGATTTTGAAGACATTAGTAAGTATAGTTAACAAGAAAAGTATAATATAATTGAAAGAATGCCAGTAGAGTCTAAATTCTGTGTTATTGATTTATTAATTATGGCTGGCAAAGTATTGAACTATTATGCAGGCTTTTCTGTTAGATCAAGGAGAATAAAAATTTTTAGGAAGAATAAATTACAAACTAAGTTAAGTGAATTAAAAAGTGTATAATTAGGTATACAATCAATTGATGTGATGGAAGAAGTCAAGATTTTCATCTGTTCCAATTTTGAGACATTTGAGCCTTTTAAAAACATGCAATCATGATATAAATGATACATATCAATTGTTAATTCATATAAAATTATGATATACTTCAAATAAGGCATCTTCTCATTGAAATTACTCCTATAATTTAAAGCTATATAGTATATGTGGTAGAAAAAAAATACACGATATTCTTCCTCCCAAAGATGTTCTTGTACTAATCCCCAGATTCTGTGAATATTTTACTTTAAATGGCAAAGGAAACTTTGCAGATGTAATCAAATGAAAGATCTTGAGATGGCAAGATTATCCCAGATTATCCAGGTGGGCACAATGTGTTTTTACAGGAGGAAGGCTGAGGGGTCAAAGTCAGAGAGCACAGATATGGCAACAGATGCAAAAAGTGAACTAATGTACTTTGAAGATGGGAAAGGGACCCCAAGTCAAAGAATGCATGCAATCTCTAGAAGCTGGAAAAGGCAAGGAAATGGGTTCTTTTCTAGTCTCCAGAAAGAATGCAGCTCTGCTGATACCTTGATTTTGGCTTGTATGACTCATTTGGATGTCTCACCTCCATAACTGTAAGAATATTAATTTGTGTTGTTTTAAGCCACTACATTTGTGGTAATTTGTTACAGAAGCAACAGGGGACTAATATAGTAAATGACTGTTGCTACCCTTTTTGAAAATTCTAGTAGTTATTTGACATATTTTATATTTCTTTCTCAAATTGGGGATAAGATGTACCCTGTCTGCTTCACAAGGTTCATGAGAATATTTTATGAGTTGAAACACATGGAATGCTTTAAAAAATATAATACACTACATAAATACGTATTATTATTGTTTCAAACACAGTATTGATTTATCACTAATTTGGAAGGTGATCCCAGGAAATGTGCAGGGAGTAGGAAGTGAGACAGACAAGGAAAGGTAGCTAATACAGAGTCAGATTTGTTATATAACAATTTACTACTGTGAGCTTGATGCTTCTGGGTAAATCTGAGAGCCAGTGTAGAGCAGAGGTCTCCGAGAGATTACTTCTGTGTAGTGAGGAAACTGAGGTATTTGTATGTCAACACCATGGTTCAGGGTTGCTTCCTGTTACCATTAGTTCTCTGGAACTTCTGGCCTACTCTTGGGAGAGGTGACAAGGACTCTTTCCTTGACAAACTTTAGTCAGGTTCCTCCGGGCTTGTTCTTGGTCTGCTGAGCCCAGTTTTGGCAAGAACCCTACTAAGCCAGTCCAGTGAGATAGACTAGATATTCCAACCTTTGATATCTAATCAAGTTCATCTTCCCCCACCCTTGATACCTAAGTTCCTCTCAGTAACTTTCTATCCACTGACCCCTTTATCCTGCCCATTGGCTATAAATCTCCAGCTGTCCCTATCGTATCTGGAGTTGAGCTCAGTCTCTCTCCCCTAACTGCAGTAGTCTTGACTCCTATTACAATAGACTTGAATAAAGTTTTCTTTGTCTATATAACTCCATCAGGTGCATTTTTCTTTGACACAGGCATAACCATCTCAGGCTACCAGAAAAAGCCCTCAAACAAAGAAATGCAGGTGTTGGCAATTAGAAGTTGGGCCACAGTGCATTGAATTGCTAAGGGCAAGGGGATATGGGCAAGGAACTGACACACCATCTTCCTTCTCAGAGACTTAATGGTTTTAAAGATAATCATTATCCTTTTAATATTAACAATGTCTCTAAACTTCAGTTTTCTCTTCTGTTAAGCAAGGATAATAATGTCTACCTTGTAAGATTGGTGAGAAGATTAAATTAAACAAGCATATGAATTCCAAACATCTAAAAGTTTTCTAGAATGCTTTTTGGTCTTTAATATAGTTTGAAATTTGATTTCAATTTTGAGCTAAAACAGAGGATTGAAGAGTCAAATGAAGCTCACATCAGTCAGAGATTTTACCAGTATTAAGTTTTACTAATAATTTGAAGGAAACCTATAGCCCAAGGTGAATGGCCTTCTGCCTGCCTCCCTGCGCTCATCTCTAACCTGTCTCTTCTTTGCTCCAATCATTGAGCCAGTTCAGCCTTCTTTCGTTTCTTAGAACTGCCAGCAGGCCCTTCAGGGTCTTTACACTACCTTCTCTTCAGAAGACTCTGGGTTTTTTGCTTCTCTGCTTAGCTGCATCCTTCTTGTCACTCAGATCTTAGCTTCTTGTCACCACTTCAGAGAGGTCTCCTAACCACCTACTTTAAAGCAGCCACCAGTAATTCACTATCACAACATCCTAGCTTCTTTTTGTAGTACTTATTACTATCATATTTTTCTTGTTTAGTTTTTCGTTGAGTTGTGATTGTTTGTATCAGCTACCCCATCTCCACCAAAATATAAACTCCATTAGAGCGGGCATTCTGTCTGTTTCCACTAAACACCTCTGGCACCTAAAGTGTCTGGAACATAGTGAAAATGCAATAAACATCTGTCAGATGAATGAATAGTGTGATAACCTTTCTCCTAAAAGTTGTTAAAACATTGTAATCTGAATTTGCTATATTTATCTTACACGGGTTATATAATTTGAGCTATTAAAAATACTACAGCATATTTTAGCATATAAGATATCATTACATATTTTCATTTACTTAATCATACTTAATCCTGGCCATATTGCTCCCCGAGTAATGAGGAAACGATAACTTAGAGCTAGACCAGTAGTAATAAGAGGTCTAGAAATGAAAGACGAATAGATATCAGACATGTTGAAAAATCAATTTTAAAGGGCCTTTTACAGATTTGTTGTGGAAAGAATCTCCATATTCTCATTTAATCTATATGCAGTTCACAATGAATACTGTAGAATTTAGGTAACTAATGAGAAAAATATAGTTTAAATATTTGCTTCTAAGATTCTCCACAATCTCTTGGGTTGAATGGGGATATGCAGCAAGTTATAAGTATACTTTGGGGAAATTTTTGAGAAGATAGGCATATATAGACTCTAAATTATTGAGTACTTCATGCTGTTTCCTCATGATTACTTTTTAATATAGTAAGGTGGCATAGCATAATGGTTAAGAACCCAGGATGTAATTCCAAACTGCCTGGATTTGAATTCAGGTTCTGCCACTCACTAGTTGTGTGGCCTTAAGTACGTTACACATCCTCTCTGTGCTTCAGTTTCTCCATCTGTAAGATGAACTAAAATAACATTTTTCTCATAGGTTGATGTGAGGATTAAAGGAGATAATGAAGGTGTTATGGACTAAATGTTTGCATGTCCCCAAAATTTGTATGTTGAAGCCGTAACCCTCAACCTGATGGTGTTTGAAGATGGGGGCTTTAGGAAGTAACTAGAGTTAGATTAGGTCATGAGGATGGAGTCCTCACAATGGGATTAGTGGCTTATAAGAAGAAGAGCTCTCTCTCTCTCCGCCTATGTGCACCTAGGAAAGGCTATGTGAGAACATAGCATGAATTTGGCCATTTACAAGCTGGGAAGAGAGCTCTCATCAGGAACAGAATCTACTAGCACCTTAGTCTTGGACTTCCCAAGTTCCAGAACTATGAGGCATAAATTTCTGTTGTTTAAGCCTCCCAGTCTGTAGTATTTTGTAATGGCAGCCCAAGCTAACTAAGACAACAAGTAAAGCTTTAGAACAGTGTCCAGTATATACTAAGCACTCGATAAATATCATTAATTATAATCATAGGTAAACATATCTATGAATGAAACATACTAAGATGAAACATGGTAAAGAAATAACTTTTTCAGTTTAAACTGGTGAGAAAGGAGTTGAAACAGCTCGCCTGTGACCTATTCCTCTCCTGATAACCATGGTAATATTCCTGAAGTAAGAAAGAAGGCAGGTGACCAGTCTTATCTTCTTGGAAACATGGTACTTGGATCTCTGGGCAGATATACTGATGATACATGCTGAGAGGAATATCCTTATATTTGGAATGCTTTTAACAGTATGTTCCTGGTTTGGGATTGCTCATGCTATGAATCATGGCTCCTGAGAAAAAATCATGTAATCTTTATGCTCCCAATAAATGAGCAGTCCATGTACCACTTAGAAACCTCATATATTATTCTAGGCCAAAGAGCTTGTGTCTGATGCAAGATAAAAGACATGTGTAGCCACATGTGTGGACACACGGGTGTCCCAGACTTTTTCCCACTTCTGTGCCTCACAATTACATGTTTTATAAGTAATTGGATATCTTTTTCAAGTGTGATGGTGAGCCATACCACAGTAGGACAATGATATGATCACATGTGCATTTTAAAGCTCACCCAGGCTGCTATGTGGAGAATGGATCACTGATGGTGTCAGTTGAAGCTGGGTTTGGCTGCATATAATAGAAAACCCCAAAATAGAAGCTTAAATGATAGTTTTTTGTTTTGTTTTGTTTTTTCTCACTAACACAATGTCCAGAGGTAGGCAGTTTGAATAGCTGTAGCTATCTTTGCAATTCCTTTCTTTGTTTTTTTTCTTCATGGTCAATATTAGCCCCAGGTTATCAGGTCTTTGTTCAATCTAAGTGTTAAAAAACGATGAGTTGTGCCTTATTAAGCAGCTTTTTCAGAAATCTCACCTAAAAACTTCTACTTACAACTCACTGGCCAATACTTTGTAGGTGGCCAACACTACTTGCAAGGAGGACTGTTTTTGACTTTTGAGCTGGACACATTGCTGCTTCCATTGAAATTGTGGTTAGCTACTCATTTCTCTAAGTTTCTATTTACTTACCTGTAAAATAATAATAATAAGAAGAAGAACAATACTAATAATGATAAATAGTTACTTAATTACGGTGAGCCTAAAGGTTTAAATGAGATGATACAAGTACAATGGGTAGCACAATGCATGGAATGTAGCTAAGTTCAATAAATGCTATTTATTAGAATGTAAGCTCCATGAAGGTAGGACTCAAGTCTGCTTCATGCAAGTGTTTAATAAATATTTGTTGGATATTGAATAAATAAATGCAGGAGGTAAACTCTCATGGAGTTTAGAGGGTATGACTGTGGTTGCACCACAGTTGGTAGAGTGTATATGTTTGTGTTAAAAATAAATACATGAGGGGAAAAAAGCACCAACAGAGTGCTTTACAAACATGTAATTAACTGAGCCCAGATTAGGCTCTCATTGCATTCTCTGGATTTTTGGAAGAAAATTCATTGCTGGTAATGTTGTCCCTGGAGTATTGCCAAGATGCAAAAATATCAATTTGTTTCAAATGATGTTCTGTAATGCAAAAGAAGAAAGAATGTAACTTAAAATTCAAGGGTTCTCAGTTAGTGAAAAAAAAAAAAAAAAAAGCCAAACACCTCTGTACAATTTTAGATTTGTTTCACTTTGGGGAATAATTTACGATCAACTGAGAAAAAAAGCAAAACAAAATAAAAAACTGACCATTGTCTGTCTTATTAACCTGAATTACATTCCCAAGAGGTAGGTTGTTTTTCATAAGAAATATATCAATAGCTCCTTAATTATCAAACTATTTTTATGAGGTCTTAGTTGGTTTTTTTTTCTGCCTTGAATAGCTATGTAGAGGGGACTGCTGACCAGTTACTAGCTTTTTTTTATATAAGTCTAAATTTCAAGCTCTATTTGTTTCCCTTTTTTTCTGTTTCATGCCATTACACATTCATCTTACAGAAGCAAAAATGATAGTCACTGACCAATTCTGAAAAAATTAACTTTCTAAAGCCCAATTAATAGATAAGGTTTTTTGAAGCAGAGGAACAAAGGTATAAGCATTCCTATCTTTGTGGTAGAAGTCATAAAGGAAGTCAAGGAACTTATGAGGAAGTTCTTGAAGGTCATGCAAATGCACTTAGATTCTATTTTTTGACCATGGGGAACTGTTGAAGGATTTTGAGCAGAGATAAAATGCATTCCAATTTTTAGGCTAGAAGTACAACTCTGCCTGTAGGAGGAGAAAGGATGATGGATTGAGGTAATCATATGATAATAGAAACAGAGTTAACTAAGAAGGACATTGACATGGTCAAGAATGGTGCATTTCTGACTTAGGGCACCATTATTGGTAGATGCTTGTGAGTGAATCTGTTTAAATTATATTTTGATAGTAGAGTCAACCATCCTGAACAGAAATTAGATAATGCAGAAGTGAGGAAGAGGAGGAAATTAGGGAGAGCTCTAATTTTCTACAGGGAAAAATTAGATGTGTCATTAACCTGAATAATGAAGATAGGAATAAATTTGAGGAGAAAGATACGTAAATTCCAGATATAGGAAATATCCACTGGTGTCCAGTAAGAAGTTGAATACAGTGTTTTAAAATCCAGAGAGAGGCTTGAGCTGTAGGTATAACAGCCATGGGAGCAGAATATTATGTAAAGTAAGTTGAGAAGAGTACAGAAGAACCAACTTTGTGGAACAGTGGAGCATGAACAAGAGTTGCCAGTTTACAGGGGAAAGGGATTCCCTGGCAGAGCGAATGGCCTGTGTAAATATGTAGGTGCGTAGAACAGTAAGATAAATGTAGGAACTAGAAGCAGTTTCATACCAAAATATTGTGTGTGAGACTTAAAGAGGCAAGCTGTGTCCAGATTTTAAAAAGGGAAATCTGGTATGTTAGGTATTCCAAAGAGCTTGGACTTTATCTTGCAATTAATGGGAAACCACTGAAAGGTTTTTTAACAGGGAGTGATCTGATACCATCAGGCAATTATGAAGGATGGAATGTGGGGAGTCTGGCTGGAAAGAGGGAGACTAATTAGGAAGCTCTTGCAATCACTTGGTGAGAGATAATAAGAGTGTTTACTAAGATAGCAGCAGTGGAAAAGGATGTGAGGACAAAGAGTGGAGATATATTTAGAATTAGTTGGATGTGAGGGCAGAAGGAAAGTGAGTGGTCAAGGATGATGCCCAGTGTTTTTATTTGGGGGAATTGGATGAATAAATAGTAACATTATCAACTGTGAAAGATAATGGAAAAAGAAAAGGAAAAATAGGCTGAGAAGATATAGCCAAATAATTAGGAAGAAATTTGAAAAGGAAGTAGTATGGAGAACATCAAGATGGTAGAGAGTTTCAAGAAGTGGTCAGTAGTGCTAAATGCTTTTAGTGGTCAAGTAATTTAAGAACTAAAAATTTTCCCTCTGATTTAATGACCAGGAGAAGAGTTTCTGGGTGAAAGCAGCTTCAGTGGGGTGGTACGGACAGAAACCAGACTGCTGTGGGGGGAGGACAAAGGGAGGAAGTGGTAATACTCTAGATACCTTCTTCAAGAAGCTTAGAAAATAATAAAAGAGAGACAGAGTCAAATAAGAAAGTGAGACTATAAAATAAATCCAGTTTTTAAAATTTTCTTGACTGGGTGATAGGTTCTATACATATGCTACATATATTATATATAGGTGCTATATATATATATGCTAATATTTTTCTGAAGACTAAATTAAATCACTTAATGTACAATGGGAACAATTTAAGTAATAAAAAGTGGGACATAAGGTAATAATATTAAATAGCATCACTTATTACAGAGTGAATAATTTAAAATGATAAAATGTGGATCATAAAAACAATAATATTAAATATATCTATCACTAGCAAACATTAATTATATTATTGTCTTACTTTTTAGAATATTTCAAACAGGTAATATATTTCAAAAAATTTTTCAAAAATAAAATCCTGCTTAAGAAGAGGAAGTCCTCCCCAACTGCTTATATATTCCATATGTTATTTATTTTTTAGCAATAGGATAATTATTTCCAGACTCCTATTTAACCTCTGAAGCCCTCTGGAATGTTTACTTTACTTGGACTTTGTCTTATTGTTGTGGTGCTAAGTATTTCTTTTAGTGGGATTTTGGATACCTAGGATTAACAGTCATAAAACAGCAGAGTTCTCTCATCAAGCAAAGCAAATCCCCAACAACTTCACGGCTTAATGAAGCAAAAATGTTTCCTTCTTGTTTAAAAACAGAATATCAGCTATGTTGGAATAATGTTCTTCAGGTTTATATTCTAAACCATCTCCCAGAAGCTTTACTTATTCATTAGTTCACCCATTACACAATTCTTATTTTGCATCTGTGTATACTATGTGTTCAGATGCTAAAGGATACACCAAAACAACATATATAAAAACTCCTTACCTTCACAGCTTCCAGAATTTCTTAATCACAAGTTGGACCTCTAACTTTAGGTCCTGCATAGATGCCCTCTACACCCCTGGGCAGGTGCCCTACACATGCTGCTCGTTGTGAACATACTCCTCTCAGACTTTGACATCTCACACTCAGCATGACTCCCTTTCTTATGTGAATACTGTCAAGAAAAAAAAATCGTTTACATGACTCAAATAGAGGTTAAAGGCTTGATTCAGCTGGTGCACATCCAAAAGCACCTGAGGAGCATCAAAGTAACTCCCCTAACTGCTGCAGGACTGGAGTTTTATAGGGTGAGGAGAGGAGAGGTGTATGTGTACTTGTGATCCGGCTGAAGTAGAAGTTTTCTTCATCTTTAACTGCTGCAAAACCTTTAGTGGAAAAGATTGGAGATTGTTCTGATTTTCATGCTTCTTGCTAGAGATCATGGATTCAATTACTTCCTGGCAGCTGTCAGAACAGTTCTTTCAAAAGATAGTTGTGCAATTTCTGCAGTTTTTTTTTTTTTTTAAGGTTTAGAAGTGGGGGAAGTAGTAAAAATAATGCGGGAGGGGTGGAGAAAGAGAGGAGGAAAACAGCTAGTGAGGCAAGGGCTGAAACAAGAGAATCTGGGGTCTGTTGTGATCCTTTTACCGTAACAAGAGGATCACCTTGGTCAGCTCTAACTCCTCATGCAGGGCAGCTTCTGTATGGATATTCCCTACCCTCTGACTGAGCTCCAGTAACCCTGTCCTGAGCCAGCTTTCTTCATCCTCGAAGTCACAGATGCCTAACTTGCTCTGCCCAAGTTCAGCATAGGCATTAGGAGAAAACTGTTCCAGAAGGGAAGGGAAGGGGAGGGGAGGGGGAGGGGAGGGGAGGGGGAGGGCAGGGAAAAAAGGAAGAAGGTAGGAAGAGGAAGCTTAATTACTTTTATTAAACTCTCACATCACTGATATGTCACTCCCCTTTATAAAACTTCAACAGTGCCCTTGAACTTTCAGAATATAATTTAAGGTCAATAATTTATATAGTCAGAAAAATCCAGATTTCTAGTTCACTCTTTGCCACTTAGTACATTTATGCCCTTGAGGAAGATACTTTATATACTTCATCTCTCCAACCTCATCATCAGTTACATATATATCATTGTAATAGTAAAACATTTTTGGATGAAAATTATTAGAAATATAAATCTAATTGGTTTACAAAGAAAAAGCAAAATTAGTGGCTCATAGAACTTGAACACGGGAAAAGAAAGCTAGTGTCAGGAAGATAGGATCCAAGGACTGGATCCTTCTCAGAGCTTTGTCTTATTTCTTCTCCTTTTGTGTGGTGGTTTTCTTCTCTCTGACTGTAGTTAGGTTTTTTCCCCTGTGAAAGAGATTAGGGCATGGACATCCCTGAACTTGCAACCGACCTATCTACCAACATCAGAGAGAAAATGTTCTTTCACCTGTCAGATGCAGCCAGGAAAACAACTAACGATGAATGTAGATTTTGGGCTAGTTTTGGCCACTTACCCATTTCCAAGTCAATCTCTGTGGCCAGGAGTATGGGGCATATGTCTACATTATTTACTCACTCTTGTGGCCAGGATAAGTTGTCAGGTACAGAGCCTTGCTGGGAAAACCAAGACAAAGGTATCTACCCACCTTGTGTAATTTCTATAAGGATTAAATGTGATAATAAAAATGCAGCCATTGTATTAAAAAATGGGACTTAATAGAGAGCAATCATAAAGCAACTCTATTCCTTTTCCCATTGCCCCTAAAGTTCCTCTTGGACTAGTTTTTCTGTTTTCTCTGTACTTGGATTAAATTTAGGTACGTTGTACAATTTTTCTCACTGATTTTAATCATAAGAAAAATCTCACTTTAGTTAAAATGCGCATTATAGTATAATGTAGTACGTAACTTCAAACTTAATCAAGCCTAAAATTCTATTCACCATAGATAGATGGACGGTTTGTTTTCTCTTTCTCAGATTTATTCTTCTCACCCACTAGCTGTCTGTCTTAGACCATTCAGGCTTTTATAACAAAAATACCATAGGTTGGGTGGCTTAAAGCAGAAATATTTATTTCTCACAGTTCTAAAGGCTGAGAGGTTCAAGATCAAGGCTCTGGTAAATTCAGTGTTTGGTGAGATCCAGCTCCCTGGTTCATAGATGGATGTCTTCTTGCTGTGTCCTTGTGTAGCAGAAGGGATGAGAGAGTATTTTGGCATCTTTTTTATAAGAACACTAATCCCTTTCATGGGGACTCGAACCTCATGATCTAATCACCTGCAAAGGCCCCACCTGCTAATACCATCACATTGGGGGTTAGGATTTCAACATACAAATTTTGGGTGGGCACAAACATTCAGTGTCCATGATTTCTAATCTCTGAATTTTACCCAAACGAAAAGGGGACCAGGGTAAAATAGGGCAGAGTGGCTGGCACTGCTGTAATATGGTTGGTCCCATTACTGAGCATAGTGCAATAGAATCTTACAGGCTCACAAGATTTCAAAACTTTATCATAAGTGATTTTGCACATTCCTCAGACATTGCTCTGCAAGGAACTTCCAACTGCAATTCTATTGATTCTGAGAATGCCTTTTGGGGTAGTTATTTTTAAGTTCCCTCTCATTCTTCAGGCTTTCCTAGCCAAACTTCTAATGAATCGCTTGACCCCTCCCAAAGGTCCTGTGGCCTTCTTGAATGCGTTCCCTTTTAAGATAGTCTAGGTTACCTCTTTCTCATTTGGCCTCAATTTATTCTATAGCAAGATCAAGCGGTAGAACTTAACTCTAAGAACATCATACACATGACTTTCAATACAAGTATAAAGTGAACATATGTGAAAAAATGTACTTAATAAATTAGTAGGAACCAGTAGAATGATAAAGCCGCTTCAGAATATTTGAGAAACTGAATATAGATACTGAAGAAAAATGTCAGACAAGATTTGGTAGGTTAGATACAAAACTAGTTAATGTCACTGCAATCTCTGGGGTTGTTTCTTCTAGTAGACAGAAATGATATGTATATACTGAACAAAACTCTGCAGGTAAATATATAATTTCACAGATTCTGGATCTTAATGACAAAAGAACACTCTCGAAATTATTAAATAATCCCGAGGTGAGCCCTTTGTACAATGTGTCAGCACAGCATGGAAAGGACTTGCAGTCCTTCTTTTGCATTGTTTCCAAGTTTTGTATAATTTGTCCAAAATGTGTGTTCATCCTGCTGTCATTAATGGAAATGCAGTTTCCCCCACTGCAGCCCCTACATTTCTCTTTGTTCTGTTTTTTCCAGAAATCTAGTCAATCTTTGTGCACTAACCTCCAGGGGGCACATATTCTAAATGATATTGGGTTGGCCAAAAAATTCATTCGGGTTTTTCCACATCTTACTGAAAAACCCAAGCCAACTTTTGGGCCAACCCAATATTTTCGGTCCTTCTCAAATGGAGAGAGAGAGAGAGAGAGAGAGAGAGAGCGAGAGAGAGAGAGAGAGAAAGAAGTTCCCATAGCCTCAGTCTATGGAACAGGCTGGGTTGGGTATCATGACTGGGAGCAGAAGAGCTTTCACCCTCGCTTACTTTGCCCTGAAAACACTTCGCTCTAGGTTGTGGGAGTACTTGCTATCTATTCTATTGGTCTTATCCCTTAGTATTCTGGCTAAACTTCTAGCATTTAACGTTCTCTTATGTGTGAAGTGCTCAGTACAGAGACCCAGTGACCCTGAGGGTGAGTGCCTCCTTAAATTCTGTACCCTGACAGCCTCTTTGGTCTCACCCTAGTCCCAGACCTTCTCAGTAAAGTACCTGGTATTTAATAAGTGCTACATAAATTATCATAGTCTGAATTTTATTACTGTTATTATTGTTGTTACTGCCAAGAGAATAAAAAGTTTACATTTTTTTTTAACTGGGCACACATGACCATTTACAATATTTTCTGAGATTTCCTTTTCAGACTCACCTTCAGTGATTTTTTTTTCTACCAGTCCTCTTTCCCATGCGCCAGCCACACCAGAGTAGTTATTAACATAGACATAATTGTTAAGAGCATGCAGTTTGTGGTCAGACAGAATTGAATCTGAATCCAACTACACAAATTACACTTGGGACCATGGACAAATTACTTAACCCCTGGACGTTTCAGTTTTCTTATATCTAAAATGAGGATAGTAGAAAATGTCCTCAAAGGCTGTTAGAAGATTGAAAGAGATAATGTACATGAAAGGCTTGGTGTATAGTACATGCTTCATAAAGGATGGCTATACTTTTTATGACTAAATTCTTGGCGTTTTTGGTATCTTTCTTGATCTTATATATGTTACTACTTCTGATTCAAATGATTTACTCACCTTCTCCATTCTTAAGAGTTTTACTTGTCTTATAAACACATCTCAGATATGGCCTCATTTGACTTTCCTTTGTTCTAAAAGAACTTTTTACCTACTCTATTATGGACATTGTTTCATATATCATAAGTTATTCTTAAATTGGAAACCTTATTAAGAGAGGAACTGATTTCCTTATTTTTTGCATTGTCAGAAGGCAATACACAGGCATTTTATAAAGTTTATAGAAGAAAAAAGGCAGAATATGTATAAAATATAAATTATATAAAAGCTATTTATTTCTAAATCTCTAAATCTTAAGCTATTCATATCTATCTATTTATCTACCTATCTATCTATAGTGCCCCCATCCCACCCCCACTCACTTTTAACTCTCATAGAACTTTGTTCTTATGTGTCTTCTGGAACTACATAGTCTGTCTTTTATTAATACATTTTATATACTTATCTGCCTTTATGTTGTTATAAAACAATTAGCATACTAAGGAACCCAACTGACTAATTTGTTTTCCTTCTCAATTGATAAATGAACCTAATATAAAGTATAGGGATGAGATTTAAGGCCCCTGTAAATAAGCCACATATTCTTTGTTATGCCTTTCACAACTTATATCTTTCATCATTTTAATTTCTTTCATTTTCATTGATCATTTGTAGCTTATGACACAATTATTTAGGAATCAAGATTCAATTTCTAGTCCGTGTTCTGGTTGTATGATTTTGGGCAATTTGCTCTCTGTGTCTCAGGTTCTCGTCTATACAAATAAGAGAACTTTAGTCCGGTTAACCCAGTGCTTCCCAGACTTATTTGACCATGCTACCAGTTATCTTCAAAAATGCATATTAACACTCCATAGAACTTGCTTCTGGAGAATACACTTTGCCAAAGAGTAGTCTAAAACATCAAACTAATGATTTAAGTCACAAGAAGCAAAAGTAAGAAATAAAACTGTTGAAATGACACACAAGTGGCTGTTTCTAGACAATACGTTTGTACTCTAAAATTATCTGAAGAGAACTCATTAAAAATCTTATAAGAATTAAATGAAGTTGCTATCTGAAAGATAAATATATAAAACTCCATAATTTAACTTTTGCTTTTTTTTTTGCGGTATGCGGACCTCTCACTGTTGTGGCCTCTCCTGTTGCGGAGCACAGGCTCCAGACGCGCAGGCTCAGCGGCCTAGCCGCTCCGCGGCATGTGGGATCTTCCCGGACCGGGGCACGAACCCGTGTCCCCTGCATCGGCAGGCGGACTCTCAACCACTGCACCACCAGGGAAGCCCTAACTTTTGCTTTTAACTATTTAGAAAGTATGATTGAAATATGCCATTTATAATAGTACCACAGATATAAATATTTGGAAATAGCCATAAGAAAAAAATGTGTGGGAAGGTCAATGTGAGGAAATTGTGCTGAGAGTCACTTTAGAAGATATGATTAGATAGAGAGAAAATATGATCCTGATGGAAAGATTGATATTATAAATATATCAAGTCATTACAAATTTATGGATTTAATGTCATTTCCATTAGGCTTCAAATGGTTTTCTTAGGAGAAACATTGATGAAAAATGTCATTATTACCACTTAGTAAATCCTTTTTATATGCCAGGCACCTAAATTTAAACATTTTACATAAATTAACATACTTAACCATAATTATAACCCCTTGAGGTAGTACTATTATTATGACCGTCTTAAAATTAAGAAAGCTGAGGCATAGAAATTATGCAATTTGTTCCAGATTACATAATTAATAAATGGGGCTGCCAATATTCAAACCCAAGCAGACTGATTTTACTTGTTGAACTTCACCTACAGAAACAAACTGGGAAAAAAAAATCTACAATTTTCTTAAAAGAGTACAAGGAGATACTTGCTTTATCAGTCAGATATATAAATATACCAGAAAGCATCAATAAATAGATTTATATCACATACCACACATATGAAATCCAGGTGGAATGAGAATTAAATGGAAAAAAATAAAACAAACATACAAAAGTAGAATTATTGCCACCCCTAGTTCAGGTAAGACTCTCTACTTCTAAATGCAATTAATAGATTAATACAACAGATATTAACAGAGTGTCTCTTATTTGCCAGGCAACTGCTAAGGCATTATGTGTCTGAAAATGAGCAACAGAGAACCATTCTCTTCTGAAAAGACATAGACCTTAACCCAAATGGATGTTAATTCAATATTAATTTTAATGACTATATAATTATAATTCAGTTACTCTGGCAGGTGTTGACCAAAATACCTGACAGACTGTATCCTCAAGGAAGTGATATTGGAACTGAGTTGTAAAAGTGTGAAGGGCATGCATACCTTTGGAGGGGTTGATAGGAAGATGTGAAGGGAGAAAATGTAAGAATAGGGGACAGCATCTGTAAAGACCGTGGATGGACTGAACCAGGCCTGTTGAAAGCTATGCGGAAAGACTAATAGGCCACAGCATATAAGGTGAGGTAAATTGTGTCTGGAGTGAATTTCTGAGTTTATAAAAATATAAGATTTCAAGTATATAAAAATGTAAAAAATTCTGCATGTTAAAATCACTTATACTAAAGTACAAATAACAAATATTTGTCAAAAAAGTCTTATTTATAAAAAGTATGTGTAAATTATCTAAGATATGTACCCAACTCTACATATAAATGGACAAATAAAAGGAAATGAGCAGACACCTGGACAAAGAGAAAATATGCAAATCTAATGAACATGGAAGATATTTAATCTCACTTTTATTGAATGGATTAATATAACAAATTTACAAAGATTTAGTAAGGAAAACATTAATTGGTGCAGGTAAAAGTGAGCTGGAATAAGTACTCTGCTAGTGAGATGGAACCTCTTTTTAGAAAGTATTTTGGCAGTATATATCAAAGTCCTTAAATATTGTGAATACTATTTGACCCTGTGATTCTATTTCATTTATCAATCGATCCATCTATCCACCCAAATCTAACTGGGCAGCTACTCTGTGTAGACACTAAGGAGAAAAACTCCATTACAGGAAGGAATGGAATAATAGGTAGGATAATGAGTAGAGGCATTTCAACAAATACATTACTTATCACAAGTTGACACCCAAGTGTTCTCATGCAATTTACATAGAGCTATTGTAAATAAAGTAGAACTAATGAATACACACACACACACTCAAGGTGGAATTGGGAAAATTTTCTAGTTTATCATTCAACTGACTTTTAGGCAGTATCTACTGGTTAAAAAAATACTAGAAAAACAAATCAATGTTCAGTTTCATCTTATCATGGGCTCTTTTGAGAACAGAATTAAACGCTTTACTTTTTATTTTCTTTGAAAAATAATTTGTATGTGAAGGCAGAGTTTAAACTTGTTACTGACAAAAGAAGCTTCCCATTGTCTGGAATCAATTATATACTTAAATAGATGGAATGACATTCATGGTAGGCAATTTGTTTCACATTCCTTCTCAGTAAAGAATAAGTTTTAGTCATCTGGATTTACAGGGTAAGACAATAGAGAAAGGATCAATCTCTTTCTAAAATACTTCTATGTAGAACTGTACAGATTTAAAAAGAATATATGTTCTCTTTTGAGAGCTCTGAGGGACTATTTGACTTCTCGTAATTTATCTAAATCAACAGCACTTCACTTGACAATTTGGAATTAGGGTAAGTCTATGAAATGATTTCAGTATAAGAAAAAGTATGTACATGGTTTGTCTGTTAAAATGTTTCTCATGCCTGAGCTTCCATTTCAACTGGAGCTGCCACCATAGTCCAGATGCATATCATTCACATTTAAGATTATTGTAAAAACTTAACTGCTCTTTCTCCAGTCAATCCGCCTTACGTACTGCCACCAGATTAATTTTGCTGAAACGTATCACTTTTATTATGTCACTCTCCTGCTCAAATGTTCTCTATCATCTGCAGGATAAAATTCAAATTATTTTGAAAGACATTCATAATTTCCTCCCATCCAGCCTCAACCTACCTTCCTTAACTTGTCTCCCACTATTCATCAGCATAAATCTCTAATCTTTATGCTATCTCATGTCCCACATGAATTCTGATTTTGTGCCTTTATTGTAGTTCCATTTTTTGTGGTGTATTATCTCCCATTGCTGCTGTAACAAATTACCACAAAATTAATGGTTCAATACAATACAGATTCATTATTTTATAATTCTAGAAATTAGAAGTTGACATGGGTCTCAGAGGGGCTAAAATTAAAGTATTGGCAGGATTACCTTATAGATGCTCTAGAGGAAAATCTGTTTTCAGTTTCTAAAGACTGGTCTCATTTTTTACCCACTGATCCCTTCCATCTTCAAAGCCAATGATGTCTGGTTGAATCTTACTCCCATCACATCACTCTGACTGACTCTTCTGATTCCTTCTTCCTCATTTTGGGACCCTTGTGATTACAATGGGCCTGCCCAGATAATCCAAGATAATCTCCCTATTTTTAAGATCAGTCGATTAGCAAACTTAATTTTATCTGTTACATTAATTCCCCTTTGCCATGTAAGGTAATATATTCACAGATTCTGGGGGTTAGGGAGTGAATATCTGTGTGGAGCCATTTCTGCCTGCCACAGATGGTCTGGTCATTTTTCTCTTCCTCTGTAAACTATAGTTATTCAGTTATTCTTCAATGCCCAGTTCATCTCTTCCATGAAGCTTTCTCAGATTACAGTTAACCACAGCAATTTCTCCCTCCTCTCAACTCTTATAAAGAGTACCACACTTATACACTGACAAGACAAGTTCCTGTTTGGGTCTTGTGTTTAAAGGGTCCACCCTGGTCCTCATTTGACCTTGGCCTTCCTCAAAAGCCAGGAGTACACAGGGCAGAGGATCCTCCATTTTTCTTCCTATCCTGGACCATGACCAATGACATGGGTGAACCAGCCCATAACATTCTTTATACTAAAACAGTTAATTCTGGTGTACACGCTGTGTAAACTTTTTTTTTTTTTTTTTTTTTGTGGAGGCCACATAGCTTGTGAGATCTTAGTTCCTCAACCAGGGATTGAACCTGGGCCCATGGCAGTGAAAGCATCGAGTCCTAACCACTTGTCTGCCAGGGAAGTCCCCATGCTGTGTAAACTTAATGACTATATTTTTCAGTTGGCTTTTGTTTTCTAACATCTTGAGATCTCAGTTTTCTCATCTCTATAGAAAAGTAGTTATCCTGGGTTTGACATATAGGGATTCAGTACGTTCTGTGGATAAAAAAGTTTTTATAGAAGTGTTGGATAACTGACCTTCCTAGAGTGAACCTTCCATATTATTAAAGTTGCTGGATGTGCATGTGTCCAATCCTAAAGGTGTTTATCATAAGTAGATAATAGAGATGCGAGTAAAGATTTTCATACGAAGAAGCTCATTGTAGCATCATCTCCCAAATCAGAAACAATCTAAATAGGAGATAAATTTTAGTAGATCGATATGATAGAATAGTATGCAGCTATTAAAAGGCATATTGTTAAAGATTATTTAATAATCCAGGAAATGTTTATATATATATTATTCAAAGAAAAATGATACAAAAAGAATATTAAAAAAGAATTACATATATATGTATAAATTTCAAATAAAAAAGTTTATGTTAGTATGTTAAAATAGTAAAAAGGGTCATGCCCAAGTGTGGGATTATAAGTAGTTTTTAAATATTTCTTCTTTACATCTTTTCTTGTTTTCCAAATTTCTTCTAATTTAAAAATATTTTTTAGCATCTGATAAATTATTTTAATTTATAACATATATAAGTAAACTACAGAATATTTACTCTTTTTCCTTCATAACAAAATTGTTTCCTTCATAACAAAATTGTTCTAGAATAAGTAGTTGTTCTACAATTGTTCTAGAATAAGTAAGTTTAATTAACATTTACTGGACATTTACTAGGCCCCAGACACCATGCTGGGGACCAAAGGTAAGACATAGTTCATGCCGTGAAGGATCTCATCCTCAGTAAGACAATTAGACAAATGTATTAGTTTGCTAGGGCTGCCATAACAAAATACCACAGACTGGATGGCTTAAACAAGAGAAATTAATTTTCTCACAGTTCTAGAGGCTAGAAGTCCAAGATCAAGGTGTTTGGCAGGGATAATTTCATTCTGAGGTCTTGCTTCTTGGCTTGCTCATGGCTGCCTTTCTGCTGTGTCCTCACATGGTCTTTGGTCTTTTCTCTATGTGTGCACATGCCTGTCAGTATATCTCTTGTATGTCCAAATCTCCACTTCTTATAAGGACACAGGTCAGATCAGATTAGGGTCCACCCTAACAACCTCATTTTAACTTAAATACTTCTTCAAAGGCCCTATTTCCAAATATAATCACATTCCGAGGTACTGGGTCTTAGGGCTGCAACATGCAAATTTGGGGGAAGGGATGAAATTCAACCCACAACAAGTTAACAGCTAACCTCAATATTTACTTATTATGGCAACATTGATGCTATGTACAGGTATACTACTCTTTCAGAGGAGGGAGAAATAATTCTTTTTTAGGAGGTGGTCAGTGGAGGTTTCATAGAGAAGGTGACATCTGAGAAGAATTTTGAAAGATGAATGAGATTTTGCCAGTTCCATATTGATAGAAACAGGTACTGTAACTGTAATTGATTCATATAGCATAATGCATGTGAAAAATTTAATTCTTACAAAAGATCAGAAAGCATAATTCTACTTTATGTCCTGTGGATTTCATTTCTTTTGGTCAGGAACCCACTGTCCTTGGGTAAAAATGAGTGAAAGAATCCATCTATCTTGACAATGCTGATAATGTCTTTGTGTTTTCTGGATAAAGACTAATATCTGAGTGATTAAGCTGAAACAAGAAAATAAAAACTTCTTGGGTGAAGTAGCTCCTTCTACAACTTGTGCAGCCAGGTATGGGGTAGTTTTTGAGGTTCACAAAACTCATAAAGCAGGGATGTGGTGGAGTCAAGGAACCTGTATTTCTAAAAAGCTTCCAACAGCATTCTGATGGTATCCAAGTTTAGAACAAAAGTCAAAGTATTGCTGGACCTCTCATCAGGCAGTAGCATGATTGAGGGCCAAACCTCCCCATGATGATTACCCTGGCCCTGAAAAATATTCGTTATCTGCATGTCTCTTGAACCTCAAATACAGTTTAGTATCTTGCTTTGTTTAAATATTGTTACTTCACGTGTAGATGATTTCTTGACTAGACTGTAAGCCTCTCAAAGGTGAGAACCAAACCTTTAAGTTTTTCCACATTCTCTAGAGTTCCTTCCCCTGTGCTGTACACAGTAGGTCTCAGCGGGTACGTAGAGAAGGAACACATGCACGAGTAAGATTGCCTTCTTGCCCTCACATGCAGATCTGCACCTTGCACTAGAGAACTGTCTCAGACAAAGGCAGTATTCTTTACAAAGACATAAGACATCCTCAGTGTCCATCAAAGCATCTGGAATTATCCTATTTCCTTAGATGTTTTTCAGAGCTTTATCGCTGATTGATAACATCTTTTACTGCCCTGACTAGACTGTCTTATACACTTAACAGGCCAAGTTCTCACATGTTTCTGTGCTTCATGTTCAGAGTTATACTACTCCTTTTATCTATTACAGTAAGTTATACCTGTCCATTATCACACTCAAGGGAGTATTGTTCCTGACAGACGTTGTCTTAACACCGTATATCTTTATTATGAAAAAAAAAATTTGAACATTGATCAAAGTTAGGCCGCACATGTATGAAGGGTTCCTGGAACACAAGTGTTTTCCTCACAGAATAGTTGAAAACAGATGAACAAGAGGTCTGATTGGTCATCCCATAAAATTTCTGTCTAATGAATACTTTTTCACCTCAACTGAGAAACAGTTACACTTTTGAAATTTTAAAAGACAGCAAAGATATCTATCTATCTATATATCTATGTCTATCTATAGATATATATGTATTAGTTTATTCATCATATATTTATATTAAATCTCACAAAGCAGGAATTCACTAGCATATTTTATCCCAATTTATCCTGAAACCTGGCTTAATGCACTTCTGTATGAGTAGGTTCATTGACAGGTCAAACAAATGACCTTCACTTTTTTGTATAATTTCTAATAAGGGAGATCTTGGGAAGGTACACATTACTCTGATTAGTAGCTCTACAGATATTTGGAAAAAACACCCAAGAGATTTTAAATGAAATAGTAATTTCAAAATATCAAATTGATTATATTAGCACTGCTTGCAATCTTACCACATTTCTCCAATCTCAGTCTCTCATTCTCTTTCTCTTCTCTTTCCTCTCTTTATCTTTCCCTTTCTCTCTTTCAACTAGAGAATATTTAAATATTTTCATCTTCCTTCAAATGTCCAACAACCCTTCATTATGCTCTTTCTCAGTTGGTGACTTTACTTCTTCCACTGAAACACCCTGTTAACCTGCATCTGTACCCACATACTCTGCCTTTCTTCCTGTTACTATGGATCAACTATCCATGTTTTGATATAAGGTTGGACCTTCTACCTGGGCAGAAAATCCCAGCCCTTCCCTCCTCCTCAAGTATATTAGTATTAGCCCCTATTTCTTTGCATCACCAGTTTTCCTGCCTCTACTGGATCATAACCATCAATCCACAGATCTTGAATACGTTCTCCCATCTTAGAAAAGCAAAAACTCTTCCCTCGATCTAACCTTCTACTCCAATTACTGCCCACATCTCTCCTTTCTCTAACAGCAAACCTCCTCAAGTTAGTTGCCCGTACTCACTCTCTCTCTCTAATAGCTCTCCCACCATTCTCACAAGAAAATACTCCAGTCAAGCTTTTAATCTCCACCACCCCACTGAAACAACTCTTGTCAGCACCACTATTGAACTCCATGTTGCTTATGTGAAGAGTCAGTTTTCATTACTCATCTGACTTCATCTATTAGCAGCTGATGAATTCCTTCCTGGTGATTAAATTTCTTCACTTGGCTTCCAGAATGCCAGTCTTTGCTGGTTTCTATCCTATTTCACAGATGTTCCTTCTCTGTCTCTTTTCTAGGCTCTTATTTTTATTTCTCTGACCTCTAAAGTTGAATTTCCCCAGGGCTAGTTCCTGGACTACTCTTCTTCTCTACATACACTCCTGTCTGTAGTAAACTCATGAGTTTCACAGCTTTAAACACCACCAATAGATTGGAAACGCCCAAATTTATATATTCAGCCTACACCTATTTCTTGAACTCCAGACTCTTATTTTCAACCTAGTAGCCCCAGTAATCCCTTTAAAATGCAAATCAGCTAATGACATTTTTTTTCTCGTTTTATCCATGGCCTTTCCTGTCACTAAGAATAAAAGCCAAAGACCCCTCAATGGCTTATAAGGCCTTACCTGAGCTGATCTTCCCATTGCCTCTGCTCCTTGTTTCTTCATGCTCTCCCTATGGTAGCTCACTCAACTCCAGCCATGCTGGTCTTCCTCACGTTCTTTAACTTGGCCAGTGCATTTAAGCCTTAGGGCATTTGAATTTAGGGCTCCTCCAGATATCTCTGACTCACTCTCCAGCTCTTTAAGGTCTTTAGTCAAATGTTGCCTTCTGAGAAAGTCCTCCCTAATGACCCTCTTCATCATATGCCTCACTTCACGTTTAGTTTTTCTTTACAGCACTTATCGCTATCTAACATGCTATATATTTTAATCCTGTATTTATTGTATATCTCCCTTCACTAGAAAATAAGGTCCGTGAAGCGGGGAGGGATAAATTGGGAGATTGGGATTGACATATACACACCACTATAAATAAAATAGATAACTAATAAGGACCTACTGTATAGTATAGGGAACTCTACTCAATACTCTAATAACCAATATGGGAAAAGACTTTAAAAAAGAGTGGATGTATGTACATGTATAACTGATTCACTTTGCTGTACACCTGAAAGTAACACAACACTGTAAATCAACTATACTCCAATAAAAATTAAAAGAAAAAAAGAAAAGAAGGTCCATGAGGGCAGGAATTTTTGTCTATTTTGTTGTCTGCTGCTGTATCCCCAGCACAGGGCACTTGGCAAATACTATGTGTTCAATATACTGGTGTTTCCCAAAGTGTAGTGCCCAGACCAGCAGTCTCAGATTAACCTGGGAACCTTTTAAAAGCATGTTAGAAATGCCAATTCTTGGGTCCTACCATATTCCAACTGAATCTGAAAGTTTGGGGACACGGTCCAACAATCTGTATTTTTATAAGCCCTCCAGGTAATTCTTATTTCTGCTAATGTTTGAGAGTGACTATGATGAATATTTATTGAATGAGAAAAGAAATAAGGAAAACTTCTATTCCTATTACCCTTTTAACAAATACAGCAATGAAAACTTTGGGGTTAAAATGTCATATAAATAAATGAGTAAAATCACTTTGTAGAATTTGTTTTTCTGATATGAGTCATAATAAACCTAATAAGAAAAAGTTCTAGTTTATCATTTAGAAAATGAAAAACCCATACATTATCCTGAGCCATGAATCCAAATCTATTGAAAAGTGGTAAACTTAGGTAGTCATAACTAAATCTGTAAAGTTAATTTATGGTTTTAATTCAGTTTTAGTTGAAACTTTGTTAAAAATTAGTTCCAAGAGCTTTGTCCAATGATTTAAAAATTTAACAAAGCTGTATCAATCAACTTACTTCCCCTGGTCTTTCTTTATTCTTGGACTTTCAACTCTAATTTTCTTAGGTTAAACAACTCTGTATATCTATGTCTGCTACGTCCAATCACATCACATGTAAACATCTATTCCACATTAGAAGCCTGGGATACACTCTCTGCCTTTAATGAGATGAAGCAGAGAATATATTTCAGTTTGTAAAATCCCACATACTCTGTGATTATGAACCAAGCTGATAACTTTCTCCTCTGCTGTCTGGACATGAAGTTGCTATGACCCTTTTTAGGGGAACAAGTGTCCCTGTTAGCCCAGGAGAATCCCAGTTTATACTTGATATCCTGATTTAATTATTAATAGTATCCTTTATTGCCAAAGTGTCCTGGTTTGATGATAAATTATATGTTCACCCTACTTATTTTATATATAATTATATATTATGTATATATACATATACATATACATTGGCAGGCGGATTCTTAACCACTGCACCACCAGATAAGTCCCATGTCATGTATTTTTTTAATGGAAAAATACATGTTAGTTGAGAGGAATGTTCTATTTGTAAAACAATATATCGGATACTTCAACAGTTGTTGATATTTCAACAATTATTTCAATTTTATGATCAACTGAGTAGTTCATCCAGAATCACTCTATGTAACATAGATGTTTGTTTACTTGATTCATTATCATAATTTGCTCAACTCTAAATCGCCTATATATTCAGCCTGTTTCTGGCAGTCTCTTCGTTATAGTTGTGCCAGCATCCACTCTGACTGCTATACCCAGAACAACTGCATGGAGTTCTGCGTGTATAACAAAAATGGCTGGCGTAAACACATTGACCTTGGCATGACACTCCACGTAGGTGGTTTGTATACATAATCATGGCCACAGCCTGCTTGGCTTGTTCAAGGTCATATAATGAGTGTATGTTTAGTTACCACTTAGAGTCCTTCAGTTTCTAGTCTGGATTTGACCTTAAAATAGGCAATCCGAACACTTTTTTTGCTTTCAATAAATGCTGTAAAAGTAGTCTCAGTTTTATAGAGCACATTATTTTGTAGGATGGGGGGGAGCAGTTGCATTAGCCAGTCTCTTTAATAAGTTGCTTTACAACAAGGGATGCACATATTTCTAAGAGCTGTTTTATTCTGGGCTGGAACATATGTCAGGTCCAACATGATAACACATCTTCACCATCTTCACTAAGTGTCAGTTTTACACTATCATTTGTTGGAGGATATATTAAGACAAAAGAAATACATTATAGAATGGCATACAAAATCCATATAAGGTTTTAAAAATATGAGCCTTCAAAAAATTAAGTCTTGAAAGTCTGGTTTCAGGATAAACAGTCAGATACTTCAGGAACAGAAGTTTCTTCTATTCTGGGTTCTAATTATGGGTATTTTGGTGAAAAAATTTGAGACTGGCAAATCTCAATGTCAGAGATTTTTCCATCTTTTTTAGCAAGTTAGATATTTTTGAATGCTACATTTGCTCTATGAGAAAAAAAGGGAGCCCTAACTAAAAACTGCTCCATGTCTGCATTGGAACAAATCTCAATGATCTCTAATCTATTAAAAATAGATATATTCAGTAATTTACAAAAATATGTAACTTTATTACCAGCTATACTGTTTGGCTGTTTACTATTTAAAAAGGAAAAACCAAGCAAACAGAAAACTCTTGTCGCACAATTCCTTTTTTGAATTTCCACCAAACTCTGAAATATCTTTATGGTGCTTCTTTTCTAACTAGTGCTGTATATTTATTTAGTTTTTCTTAGGGAGGGACTGTGTCAGATATGTATATAAAAAATTTTGAACAGTTAATGCTCAGTAAGCTTTTAAGAATGGCTATATTGTGAAATAGAAACTTGAGTCCTGATTGTGTTACAGATTTAATTATTTAAAGGCCCCTGATTGCTTCACTGTGGCATAGATTCAGTGTTCAGAGGGTAAACAATATATTTCACCGTCATTTTTCAAAACGCAGAGGTGATTTTTTTCCCTGAGTCTATAATCCCAACAGATACAGGTTTTTGAAGGATTAAACACACCTCTTCTCTAGTATATATTTTTAATAAGGTGAACTTAAGACATGCTCATTTTTGTTTCCAGAGTATGACAACTGGAACATAATATTCCTCTCCCCAGTCTTCTCCCCCTCCCCAAATTCACCAAAGCATTAGATAAAATTGGTAGCACTAAAACTGAGGATATCTAAAAACAGCAACCTGTAACCTTGGGGATTTTGAGTGATATAAATACAATGGCTGAGAACATTTTTAGCCACAGCATTTTTGCCTTTTATACTTAGACACTTGCAAGTCTGTTAAGTTGTTGTCCTTGTGGCCCATATTAAAATGCTTATGTTTGGGAACTACACAATTCATATCCCATGACTTTTTTTTCCTAAATGAATCCATATTTGTAACCAACTTGTAGTGTCTGGTTCAATTCCCAGCCAAACAAGCAAACACACTTTGTAAGGAGTGATAGCAATTCTATACCTATTTGTTTACAAATTGTCTGACAATGAGTCAGAAGCCTACAATTTTTTTTTTTTTTTTTTTTTGTATACAAACCTTCTTAGATCAATTTAGCAATCTGGAATAATTTCCTGTCTCTCCATCTTTACAATCTAAGAAAAGTATCTCCAGTGCTTTCAGTCTTTCTGTCTGATACAGAAGTGATAGAGTGTATTTCACAGAGAAAATAATGCCTTCTCTATTCCATTAAATTGTACTGACTTATCACAAAAACCTGGTTTCTGGTTACATCATCACTCAATATTGCCTGTGCCTGAGGAAACATGGCTACTCTAATTAGCAGTAAATCAAAGTTCTTTCTCTCTGATGAAACAGGACTGTGAAATAAATTGTGATGGGTGAGCTGCATCGCAGCGTCAGTAATTGGGAGGATTGGCTGACAAGTCTATTATGACTGCCCCAAAGGAAACCACACCCACTTAAGGAGAGGCTGGGGGATTGACATTTTCTGTGGTTTTACTGTTGATCTCTGTTTCCTCATACAAAGTTCACTATAATTGACAATCAGACTGTTACTACACAGGATGCTTTAATCTAAATATTTGAAGGTGCTTTCTTTTTTGTAATCTAATGAAGTAGGATTTTTAAAATTGAATCAACAGAAACATAATATCATAGTTACAAACAACAACCAAAAACATTAAAATAAATAGGAAAAGACTATGTTCCAGTGGAGAAAATGAGATGCTGATGCACATTAGTCTATTAAACACGCACATACAGCCAGCAAAAAATGTACAGTAATTAGTATGAGTTACCAGTCCTGTCTAGCTATAGTTACCAAATTCATGAGTTAGACAGTTCTCCAATGAATTTTGCTTGTGTAGATAGCCCCCAAATTACAAAACATGTTTAAAAATGCTCTTTTGCATAGCTCAGTTTAAACTGGTTAATTATAAATCTAAAATTTTAAATTATAAATAAAAGTAAAAATGCTCCAAGAGTAGTATCCATATAGGAATGAACAATCTTTAGTAATTAAGAAGTGACTTGCAAGAAATTAGAGAGCACGTGTTTTTTGTCTCATTGAGCTAAGTGACCACATTGAGAATGAATTTATACACATCTGAGGAATAAATCTTTACTTCTTTCCCTTTAACCTCATTATCAAACTCTAAGCACTTCCTACTATGGCCTAAAACCACTCTCATCAATGGTTTTCAAGGTACATGTAAATGTAACTTGAAGTAATTAACAATAGTTTCTGTTGAGGGCCCTAAAACAACTGAATCACTATTGCAGGAGTTGGGGAGGCATCAGTATTCTTTTCCAGCTTTATTGAGATATAATTAACATTGATATACATCACTACACAATAATGTAGTATATCATTATACAGTGATATAACTGTACATTTAAGGTACACCACGTGATGACTTGAGATATATCTATATGTATATATATATATATATATAAATGATTACCACAATAAGGTTAGTTAACACATCTGTCACCTCACATAATTACCATTTTTGTATGGGTGGTAAGAACATTTAAGATCTACCCTCTTAGCAAATTTCAAGTCTGTGATACAGTATTGTTAACTATAGCAAGCATGCTATACGTTACATCCCCAGAACTTATTCATCTTACAATTGCAAGTTTGTACCCTTTGACCAACATCTCTCCATTTCCCCACCCGTCAACTCTGACATAAAGGCAACAAAATCGCTATCTTGAAGAGATATCTGCACCTTATGTTCATTGCAGCACTATTTATAATAGCCAAGACAGGGAAACAACCTAAGTGTCTGGATGAATGAATAAAGAAAATGAGATAGATATATAAATAAATAATATATATATGTAATGGAATATTATTCAGACATAAAAAAGAAGAAAATCCTGCCATCTGCAACACCATGGTTGGATCTTGAGGGCACTATGCTAAGTGAAATAAGACGGAGAAAGGCAAATACTGTATGATCTCACTTATATGTAGAATGTAAAAAAGGCATCAGTATTTTTAAAGTGCCCCAGAGACCACTGGCCTCCATTGCTCTGCCTACACCTTTTCTCTCCCATCCTACTACTCTCCCATGCATTCTCTAAGCTCATGCCACACTCTCTCTTCCTCAAAATCAGTTATTCTTGCCTTAGAGAATTTGCACTTGCTGTCTTCTCTACCTGGAATTCTTTTCCCCCAGATCTTTATATGGCTGTGTTCTTGATATTCAGGGTTCAGCGCAAATGTTAGCACTTCAAAAAGAACTCTCCCAACCTCCCCCGTCCATATCACACTCTATCACATTGTCCTGTTTTATTTTCTTCATAGCCTTGTTTTAAAAATTATTTTATGTATTTGTATGCTTGCTTGATATCTCTCTCAACCATATTGCAAGAACTTGTATTTCTTCACTATTATCCTAGCCCCTCAAGCAACGTCTAGCAGCACATTGTAGACACATAATAAAGTCACTCATTTTAACAACTATTTATTAAGCATTTGCTATGTTCCAGGCACTGTTCTAGGCAATGAGACTAAATAAGCCAATGAAAAAAAAACACATAAAATATATGAACAAAAAATAAGTACATTAGTACAGCACCCAGTGGACAGATGTTAGATGAACTCAATTCTTAAAAGAGATTTTCCTTTTTAGTATCATTGAATTTTAATAACTACAAGCAAACAATCCACAGAGGTGAATTCAGAATTCATAGGATTGCAGCCTAGCCTACTGGATGGAATACAAGGCCTGATACCAGAGAACCTGAGTCGTGATACTGGCTCTACCAATACTCAGTAGCTATGAGTTATTAGACAAGGCATGTACTGTGTAGTTATTAGGAGCACTTCAGAGGTAGCTGCTTCCAAAGATGGGCACTTAGAATTTACTCATCCTGTTACTTAGTTTTCTCATGTATAAGATGTGAGTAATGGTAAGTCACTGCTTCATTAAATTGGACTGAGGGTCAAATAAGGCAAAGAATGGAAATTAAATAAAACTAAAAATGTACAGAATGTATTTTAATTAATAATAGCTGTGGTTACATTAATTCTCCTTCGGTTCCTCCTCAGCTTTGAAGTTTTTCATCTGTAAAACAATGAAGGTAAACTAGCATTTCTGCCATCTTTTCCAGAGCTCATATTTTCAAAATATTCTAGGCTTATCAGCCTTGCTGATTACACAAGGATCCCTAACAATGAACACTTTCTGCATTTTTTAACAAATATATATTCCATAAAAATGTAATGACTTACAAGTTTTCTTAGCTTTTCTATTTTCAGATCCTAGAAATGATTAAAATGAATAATGGTGTGATAATACTCTATGATATGCTACCCACAGTTTTGAGGTTTGTTTTTGCCTTGTTTTACCTTATCAAACTGCTGCTTTCCTAGATACCATGGATTTTTGTTTTGTTTTGTTATAGTTTTGCTCTAAGCATATGCAGCTTTCAAGTCTATTTTTCAGAAACCGTATTTTTTTTTTTTTTTTTTTGGACAGGATAAGTTCAGCTCAATGGAATTTGTTAGCCCACCCTTCATTACACTGCTCCTGACTTTGAATAATGGAGGAAATAGCTTTGGGTGGGTAGCCAGCCAGTCTGACTAGTCCATTGGGCACAGGCGCCCTGGTCACGGGGATCACTAATGCCTAATGCCTCTCTAATTATAGACATGTCTCATTGCTGGCTACTTAACGGCCTCACCGCAGGGAGTGACTCCACTTCCTAACTGGAAGCCTACCTTCATTAGCGTAAACTGTACATCATAACCTTCTAGTTTTACAATAACCCAAGGGCCCCCTCCTCCCAGAAGTGTGGCAACGTGACAGTCTTAGTATTTGAACATGGAGACAGATGATAAGAATTTATGACTTCTAACTTTAAGATTCAAAAGGTAAAACTCAATATGATATGGGTTTAAAAGAAGCTGTCTGTGCCAATAATGGGGAATATACAGGGATTTTGTTCTACTCAGTTTGTTCTTCAGTGTCCCTTCCTTCCTAAGTGAAGCAAGGTCTATAGTAAGACTCTCAGTGATTAAATCTGAATAAGAATGGAGACTTTGAGAAACAAATGAGCCTGTAAAGCAATTGAATACTGAGTCAGGATTTAATACACCTAGAAGTAAATGAATTATCACTTAACTTGCATTAGACTTTGGAGTCCTCATTTATGCCTTACCTACTTTCATCATCATCATCATTATTATCATCATCATCAGATTTGCTGCCTTTTATAGAAAACTCGTCATATGTTGGGCCCTATACTAAGCACTTTAGATAGTATCTTTGCATATATTCTCCTAAACACTTCAAGGTAGGTTGTCTCCATTTATACAGGAAAAAACCTAAGACTCTGAAAAGTTTAGTAAGTTGCCAGGGTCACAGAAACTATGGCCAGGGTGAGATCTGAACACTTCGCTTTACTTGATTCTAAACTTTCAATCCACTCTGCCTCCTTCAGGCTTTGTTGCCTGATGAGGATGTAGTGTCTAGACATTCAAGAGGGCAATGATCCTGCCTCTGTACTTTCACAGACAGTCGGTCTTAAACTTCTATTAAAATAATAATATAACAATAATAACAATAACCAATTTTACTGAACACTTATTATGGGCCATGCACGTAGTACTCTCATTCAATCTTGAAAGAACCCTTATATCTTTATTTCTAGGTGAAGATACTGAGGCCTGGAGAAGTTGCATGCATGGCACACTGTCACATCTAAGTGCTGGGGCTCACTTTCATTGTACTGCCTCTTAGAGTAGCACTTAATCACATACATTATATTTAGATGTATATTAAATTGTCTTCCTGATCACACAGTGAGATTCTTAAGAGGAGGGATTGCAGCTCAGCATAGCTTCCCTACTGATTAGGACTGTGCTTGCTACATGATAAGGATTCAATAGATATTTGCTGAGTGATGAACAGTTTTAGTTACACTTAGCTTGTTCAGTTAAATAGCTCTCACATAATGGGGAAAACCATGAGAATGTCTGGAGGAGAACATGACAAAATTAATGCTTTGTACATTTTTCTAGTTACACTAAAACATTACTTAGCGTTAAATCTTCCACTTCTGATCCATGTTGACCATAACTTTTTGAGAAACATAATACTGGAAACAGAGATAGCAAACGAGGAATAAATCATAATTTTATGACAGAGCAACAAAGAAGTTGAAAGACCATTGCCTATTCAAAACAGGACAATCCTAATGTCTAGTACTATGAAAAGAAGGCCAATATTTTCTGTATATTTTCCTCACTTTTCCAAGAGGTTCATAGTCTGCTATAAATGAGTACTAAAAGAATGAAAAATTACAGAGCTGCCTGACAGCATCTATTCTGACTAAAGTTAATTTTGGCTCACTCAGAATAATAACCTATTTTGTAAATCTCAAAGCTGAAAGGGAATTTAGAAACCCCTTAGGAAACATTCTCATTTAACTGATTATGCAAATAAAGTGTAGAGACATTACATTTGCACAGATAACTAGACCTAGAATTCAGAATCAGTTTTGGAAGCCTACCTGCATCTTGCCCACAGCAAAAGTAAAACTATCAATTTTTTTCATAGAATTCATAATTTCATTATATTTTCAAACATATTTGTTTTATACAAGGTTGTATACTTATACTACCTCAGTGTCCTCACACTGGTCCAGGCCACCGTCATCCCTGGGGAGGGATTAACTGCAGGAGCTCCTGACATGTTCCCTTGCTTCTAATCTTACCAGAGTGTCTTTTCAAATGTAATTTAGATTGTGTTAGTCCTCTGCCTCAGAACTTTGTAATGGCTTCTCTTTGACCTCAGAGTAAAAGCCAAGTAAAAGTCTTTTCAAAGGCTAACAAGGCCTAAAACATCTCACTGCCTATGGCTTCCTGACCTCCTCATCTCCTCTTCCTCTGACCCATTTCAATCCATCTATTCTGCCCCGTGCTACCTACTTGTCTGGATGCTTGTCTGGATGCCAAGCCCCTGACTGGAGTACTCACCCCCCATAAACTGCTTGCTAATTATCTACGCCTCCGTCAAGTTTTTGCTCAGATTTTACCACCTCAAGGAAGCCTGCCATGACCACTTTTATTTTAATATTGTAATCTGTTTCCCTGCTTCTATCCCCTGCTCTCAGTCTCAGTTATTCTGCCCTATTTTTAAATTTTTCCATATTGCTATCACCATCTATCTTACCATTTTATTAATTAATGAATCAGTTAATTAATGAATTTGATAGTCACGTTATCTCCACTGGAATACAAGCCCCTCAATAGCAAGGATTTCCTTTTTTTATATTCCCCACTGCGGTATCCTATGCATCTTAAGCAGTACTTAACACATTGTACTACAGTACTCCTTGTATATTACTTAGATGACTTTGATAAAATATAGTTGTATATATTTTAATAGCCATAGATATAAAGTAACAAATTTACTACTTAATGTAATGATATGAACACATAAATTTATCATATAGGAATAAATGCACTAATTTTCAAAATTAAATGACATTTCTGGGACTTGCTAAACATAACAGAAAACAGTAACAGACATGAACATATTCACCAAGCTTTTAATATTTGTTTTGCCCAAGCGTTGAGAGATTTTCCCATTATTCTTTTCTTTAAGATTTTTTTGGATGTGGACCATTTTTCAAGTGTTTATTGAGTTTGTTACAATATTGCTTCTGTTTTATGTTTTTCGGTGTTTATTTTTACCCCGAGGGATGTGGGATCTTAGCTCCCTGACCAGGGATTGAACCTACACCCCCTGCATTGGAAGGTGAAGTCTTAACCACTGGGCCGCTAGGGAAGTCCCTCCCGTTACTCTTTAGCTATTGATTTCCAATTTGTTCATTGTGGTTGAATAACATGCTTTGTATGATTTCAGTTTTTTTAAAAATGTTAAGGTTTGTTTTATGACCCAGGATACAGCCTATCTTCATATATATCTTGTGGGTGCTTGAAAAGTATAGTCAGCCCTCCTTATCCATGGGGGTTCCACATCCATGTATTCAACTAACTTTAGATAGAAAATATTAAAAATAAAAAAAACTCCAGAAATTTCCAAAAAGCACAACTTGAATTTGTCTCTTGTCAGCAACTATTTACATGGAATTTATTTTGTATTTACAACTATCTACGTAGCATTTACATTTTATTTACAACCATTTACATAGTATTTACACTGTATTAGGCATTTTAAGTAATCTAGAGATGATTTAAAGTAGACAGGAGGATATGTAGGTTACATGCAAATACTATACCATTTTATATAAGGAAATTGAGCATCCTTGGATTTTGGTATCTATGGGTGGTCCTGAAATCAATACCCCTCAGATACTGAGGGATGACTGACTGTGCATTTTGCTGATCTAGAGTGGATTGTTCTATAAGTGTTGATAAGACCCTGTTCGTTGATGGTGGTGTTGAGTACTTCTGTATCCTTGCTGATCTCTGTCTAGTTGTTCTATCAGTTGTTTGAAGAAGGATGTTGATTTGTGGATTTGTCTATTTCTCCTTTCCGTTCTATCAGTTTTTGCCTCACATATAGTAGCTCTGATGTTTTGTGCAAATGCACTTAGGATTGCTATGTATGATTGATGAATAGACCCTTTATCATTATGTAATGTCCCTCACTATTTCTGGTATTTTTTTTTAATCTGATACCTACTTTACCTGCTATTAATCTAGTCACTCTTGCTTTTTTAAAATTAATATTTGCATGATATATCTTTTTCTATTATCTTTCTTTCTACTTGCCTATATCATTACATTTGATGTGAGTTTTCTGTAGACAACAGATAGGTGATATTTTCAATACACTCTGCAACCTCTGCAACTGTCTTTTGATTGTATTTACATCATTTACATTTAATGTAAGTATTGATTTGTTAGGTTTTAAATCTGCTATTATTTCTTTTATTTTCTGTTCTATTTTTCATTTCTTTGTTTTCATGCCTTCTTATTGGTGAATTAAACTGAACTTTTTTTTAGAATTCCATTTTGATTTATCTAGCATTTTAGGTATTACATTGTTATACATATCTTATCATGGTCTATTGGTATCAATATTTTATCAATTTAAGTAAAATGTAGAAACCTTACCTTTCTTTACCCTCCCCTATTTATAATTATTTTAAGTATTTCCTTTATATACATTGAGAACCACATCAAACAGCATTATAATTTTTGCTTCAACCATCAAACATCAAAAAATTCAAGAGGAGAGGAAATGCATTTTAACTTTTTCTGTTTTTCTTTCTACCTTCCTGATGTCCTAAGATTTTTAAAAATTTTTCTTTTGTCTAGAGAACAGATATTAGTCATTCTTTTAGGTGACAAATTCTCTTATCTTTGCTTCATGTGAAAAAGTCTTGATTTTCCCTTCATTCTTTTTTTTTAAATTTTATTTATTTTTTGGCTGCATTGGGTCTTCGTTGCTGTGCGCAGGCTTTCTCTAGTTGTGGCGAGCCGGGGCTACTCTTCGTTGTGGTGCGTGGGCTTCTCATTGCAGTGGCTTCTCTTGTTGCGGATCATGGGCTCTAGGCATGTGAGCTTTGGTAGTTGCAGCACGTGGGCTCAGTAGTTGTGGCACACAGGCCCTAGGGCACACAGGTTTCAATAGTTGTGGCACATGGGCTCAGTAGTTGCAGTGCGCAGGCTCTAGGGCACGCAGGCTTCAGTAGTTGTGGAGCGCGGGTTCAGTAGTTGTGGTATATGGGCTTAGTTGCCCCACAGCATATGGGATCTTCCTGGACCAGGAATTGAACCCATGTCCCCTGAATTGGCAGGCGGATTCTTAACCACCGTGCCATCAGGGAAGACCCGATTTTTTCTTCATTCTTAAAGGGTATTTTCACTGGATATAGATTTCAGTGTTAAAAGTTGGATTTTTTAGCACTTAAAAAATGCTGTGCCACTTCTTTCTGGTATCCATGGTTTCTGATGAAAAATCGAATTATTTTCCCCTATAGATAATGTATCATTTCTCTTTCCCTGCTTTCAGGATTTTTATGTTGTCTTTTGTGTTGACAAGTTTGACTATGATGGCCTTAGTGTAGATTTCTTTGATTTATTCTGCTTAGGATTCATTCAGATTTTTGAATTCGTTTTTTCTGTCTTTGTCAAATTTAAGAAATTGTCAACCATTATTTCTTCGAATATCTTTTCATCTCTTCTCTTTTATTTTTCTCCTTCCTGGAGTCTGATGACATAAATGTTAGATCTTTTGTTGTGGTCCCACAGTTCCCTAAGTCTCTTTTCTTTCTTTGTTGTTCTATTTTGTCTATATTGTTAAGAATGGGTAATTTCTGTTGTTTTATCTTTAAGTTCCCTGATTCATCTAAACTCTGCATTCTACTTTTGAGGTCATTCCTTGAGAGCTTTTAAAAAAATCTTAGTTATTATATTTTTCCATTTTTGAAATTTTCATTTGGCTCTTTTTATATCTTCTGTTTTTTCTAAGACTTTTTATTTCTTGGTAAAATTTGTTTCAAGCATGTTTGTATTGCTCATTGAAACATTTTTATTATGGCTGCAAAAATCCTTCTTAGATAATTCTAACGTCTGTACCATTTTGATGTTGTCTGTTGATTGTCTTTTCTCATTCATGTTAGAATTTTTCTGGTTCTTGGTGTGAAGAGTGATTTTCAGTTGAAACCTGGGCATTCGTGGTGTTATTTTATGAGACTCAAGGTCTTATTTTAATGTTTTGTTTTAGCAGGCCTCCTTTGACACCACTCTGGTAAAGGGAAGAGTAGACAACACCTCTTATTGCCAATTGGGGTAGAAGTCCAAGTTCCTAGCTCAGCCTCTATTTATACCTTCCAGGGGATTTCCTTGTTGCTACTGGATGGCAGTGGAACTTCTGGCTTCCCAGTAAACCTCTGCTGATATCTCTGAGGAGAGTCAAGGCTGCCATGTGCCATCCACTGACACTATGTGGTAAAGATGGCCCTGCTACTGCTAGAAATGGTAAAAGTTCTGACTCTCCATTAGACCTCCTCTGATACCATCCTGGCAGGAGAGGGAGGACACATTTTGTTACTACAAGGGAGGAGTGGAAGTCCAGGCTCCCCATGTGGCCTCCATTGACACCTTGGATGTTTGAGCTTATTACTGTCACAAGGGGATGAAAATTCTGGGTCTCTATTGGATTTTCTCTGACACCACCCCAGCAGGGAGGTTGGAGCATCTCATTGTAGCCGAGAAAGGGAGCAGTCTAAACTCCTACTTGGCCTTGGCTTTTGGGTGTAGCCCCTGTTTCTTCTGTGGTGTTTGGCTGAAATAGAGCAGTTATTTGTCTAAAAATTTTCTGTCTTGCTAGGCTACCCCTATCCTGATCCTTTGTCTCAGATCATTTGACTTTTGAAGGGGCTTTTTGGTGTACTCATTTGCATTTCCAGGGTGTCATTTTCTTTACCCTGTCCAGAAAGTACAAAACAAAAAGAAAACTTAGGAAATTTAATGCTGTGTTGTTCTGTAGGTCACTGAGTTTCCTAGCTGGCTGGCCTTTTTCTCTCCACCTTTCAGAGTCTTCTTATGTTTGTTTTACATATAATGTTCAGGGTTTTTAGCTGTACTTAACAGAAGGAATAGAGAAAAGTACTTTTATCCCATTTTTCTTGACACAGATGTCCCTTAAAATTCATTTTTCTGGTGGTTCAACCTTGATTTTTTTTTAACATCTTTATTGGAGTATAATTGCTTTACAATGTTGTGTTAGTTTCTGCTGTATAACTAAGTGAATCAGCTATATGTATACATATATCCCCATATCCCCTCCCTCTTGCACCTCCCTCCTTCCCTCCCTATCCCATCCCTCTAGGTGGTCACAAAGCACCAAGCTGATCTCCCTGTGCTATGCAGCTATGCTTCCCATTAGCTATCTATTTTACATTTGTCAACATTGATTTTTAAAAAATGATACCATAACTTTCATATGTTAGATTTTAATAAGTGATATGATGCTTATAGAACCGAATTTTGAAAATTTCTGTTAAAGTTGCTCACATACTACAGCAGTATATTTTAAAAGAGATACAAAGTAACTAGAGAGGAAATTACTACTAAGATTTTTTTTTCAGATATTACAAATACTTATCTGGGATATATCTGTATATCAGGAAAGAAGAACATTAAATGAAATTAATTCTCATGGAAACAAGAAAATCCCAGAATAAATGACTATATTTAAATACTGAATGAAGGTCAGCCTGTACATTTTATGAATATATATATATATATATATATATATATATATATATTTTTTTTTTTTTTTTTGCGATACGCGGGCCTCTCACTGTTGTGGCCTCTCCCGTTGCGGAGCACAGGCTCCGGACGCTCAGGCTCAGCGGCCATGGCTCACGGGCCCAGCCGCTCCGCGGCATGTGGGATCCTCTCGGACAGGGGCACGAACCCGCGTCCCCTGCATCGGCAGGTGGACTCTCTACCACTGCACCACCAGCGAAGACCTATGAATATTTTTGATGAAAGTAGATGATGATGGCAAATGCCAACCAAAAATTTGCCTTTAGGTTAATTACTCTTAAAGCATACTGAATTAAAAGTAAATGATAAGACAAGCTTTGGCTTTTTGACTAATTTTAAAGCACTTAAAGTTTCTATTTTATGGTACAGTAATAATGGAGGTTTATATTGTTAGGGTGATATAAATTTTACCATAACGATGAAGAAAGATACTAAAAAAATACTGTGGAACATCAGTAAATTAGATTGCTGTTGTTGATGATGTCATTGTTCTAAAAAGCTCCTAAAGTCCTTTATTTCTTATTTTTCAACTCCATGTTGGTAATTCAAGATTACTTTTTCTAGCATATAGATAAAGGTAAATAGCATTTGGTATACAGTACTGACAATGATTGATTTTTATGTTTCATTTCAAATGTCGGTTTCTCAATGCAGCTTATTTTAGATTTTTTTAAATAATGAAAAAACATCTAAGACATGAAAAACTGTCAATTTCCACCAATTTACATTTATTTTAACACAACAACAATAAATAACAGATTTTAAATTAGTGTATTTAATTTTGACTGGCATTAAGACATTAAGTTCTGGCACATTAGGCAATGATTGAGGAGCCTGGATCAGAGTGTTTAGAGAGTAGAGTTTCTGAGTTCAGGCTGTGGAGTCAGAATGTCCTAACTTCAAGTCTGACTCTGTTACTTGCTAGTTGGTGAACTTGGGAAGTCACTTAGACCCTCTAACCCAGAGGTCCCTAAACTTTCTAGCACCAGGGACCAGTTTTGTGGAAGACAATTTTTCCACAGACCAGGGAAGGGGAATGGTTTGGGGATGATTCAAGCACATTACATTTATTGTGCACTTTATTTCTATTATTATTACATTGTAATATATAATGAAATAATTATACAATTCACAGAATCAGTGGGAGCCCTGAGCTTGCTTTCCCTTGACACTCACTGATAGGGTTTTGATATGAGTCTGCAAGCAATTGATTTATTGTGGTCTCAGTGCAGTCAAACCTCTCTGCTAATGATAATCTGTATTTGCAGCCACTTCCCAGTTCTAGCATCATTGCCTCAGCTCCACCTCAGATCACCAGGCATTAGATTCTCCTAAGGAGCATACAACCTAGATCCCTCGCATGCGCAATTCATAGTAGGTTTCACGCTCCTATGAGAATCTAATGCCAGTGCTGATCTGACAGGAGGCGAGCTCAGGCAGTAATGTGAGTGATGGGGAGCGGCTGTAAATACAGATGAAGCTTTGCTCGCTTGCCTGCTGCTCACCTCCTGCTGTGCGGCCTGGTTCCTAACAGGCCATGGACTGGTACCGGTCTGTGGCCTGGGGTTTGGGGACCCCTGCTCTAACCTTAGCTTTCTTATTAGTAAATTAGGATAATAATATGAAATTGTTAAAACTTGATATCACGGTCTCCAGATATCTACTGAATTAAAAAAGGAGAGTGAATGCTGGAGAATTTGAGTGCCTAGTTCTAGGTGATATTGGATATCATGGACCATTGATGAAAGTAAGTCCTAAGAATCATTTCTTTTCTAGCTCTAAGGACCTGGAACATTTTGCTTTTGCAGAGTTTGTCCTCTCTTCATGATGTGCTCTAAATACCAACTGGCTCCAAATCATCTGTTCCAACTAATATGTCTAAAGCCTAAAATCACCAGCTGTATCATTCCTTTGAATTTATGTCTTGAAGAACTCTTAACAAAGAACTTAATTTTTTTAAAAACCTGCATGAAATACTTTTATTGCCACAATAAGACTTGAAAATTGCATATGGTGAAGAGTGATAAAGATGAAGGCAATTTCTGCAAAATCAGTGCATAGGAGAAAAAAAGGGAAAGAAAGAAAACACAGCAAATGTCCCTGTGTCAGAGACCTGGAAATAAAACACAGGGTGATAAATCTATAATTATCAGCATCAATTTTGAGAATACTAAGGATAGTGTGTGGGCTATAATTATTTAGGAAATTTTACCTAAATATTTTGTTCCATATATATATTTATATATATATCAGGGCTCCAGTATAGTTAGGTCTTAAGCCAGTAGTTCTGAAAGAATGTGCTGTATACTAAACTGCCTAAAAGTATTTCAGAGTAATTATTACAAAGTTTGACTCTAGATTGTAGAATCTATAATTCAGAACTTTTAAAATTCGGCTCTTTCAAATTTGTTTTTTTTTAATTTTAAGATTTATAGCATTATGTCTGGAACCAAGTGGAAGAAAAATAATGATTAGGGGAAAAGGATGGTGGTATTGTGTTTTAAATTACTATCTATCCTCAACTATAGCCAATTTTATTATTTTATGCCTTTTATTTCTTTTCATAGACACTCAGGATTAAAAGGTACATTGAGATCATCTATTAATTTCCTAAGGAAAAAATAATGAATGTGCACGACTTGTTTGCTGTAGGATGGTCATCACAAATTATTTATAAAAAAAGAAAAACTCATAATTTAAATGTCCATCTATGGGGGAATAGTTATATGTGATAAAGGCACAAGGATGGGATAATACTTAGCCAATATAAATCATTTTTCACAACAACATTTAATGACATGAAAAATATGCAGGATACACTGATAAACTAAAACAAAACAAAGCAAAACAAAAGTTGATACCTAAAGTTATCTCTCACATCCTAGTCCAGGCAGAGATGGGGTGGTCTTTCTTGGAGCTTAATCAGACTCAGTGATTTTCTTCCAAAATATAAGCAATTTATACCTACTTATCTGGATTCTAAGCATGTGAAACTAGAATATCAGCACTCAAGGCAAGTGTCCAATTCTGTCTCTTATAAAGGGGAGGGGCTGAGAGAAATAGCATGAATTAAAAAACTATTTGAAAGTTATGTGGACAGTCCTCTGCATTCAATACTCTACATGCTATTCTTAGTTAAAATCAGACCCACCATAAAGAAATGAATATGCAATTAGACTATATTTCGATTTCATTGAGTTTCTTTTTAATTTTATGGTATGTTCTTGAAACAATAAGAAATAGTCATATATTTTACTTTTAAACTTTATATTAAAGGGCTTTTGATAATAAGCCTTCACCAGAAATTCTATATATACTCTGTCCCCATGTGTTTCCTCAGGGTGTTTTCTTACCCTCAAGACCTAACTCAAATACCTTCTCTGCTAAAAAATAGTCCTCATTCCCCACAGTCAAAATTAGTCTTGTCTTCTTTTGTGCATTTTGATTACTTTTTCTTATAGCAATTATCATATGTCATCTTGCTTGTCTACTGTTACACCAATTTCACCCCAAGAATTAGTGCTTAAAACAATAATTTATTAGTGTTTTTTGTGTTTCTGTGGGTTGATTAGGATCTTTCGCACAGCTATTGCTTGGAGTCTCTCATGTGGTTGCTGTCCGATGGCAGGTGAGGCTGGAGTCATCTGAAGGCTTGACTAAGCTTGATAGATAATGAGGCTTTTTAACTCACATGTCTGATGCCTAAGCTGAGATGAGAGGAACAGATGAAGGCTGGCTGGGCATTTCTGTTTCTCCATGTATTTGCTCCATGCAGCTTGCTTGGGCTTCCTCACAGCAGGATAGTCCCAGGATAACTGGATTTCTTACTTGGAGACTGGCTTCCTCCAGACTAGTGTTTCAAGAGTCATAGGCTGGGGCTTCCCTGGTGGCGCAGTGGTTGAGAGTCCGCCTACAGATGCAGGGGACACGGGTTCGTGCCCCGGTCCGGGAAGATCCCACATGCCGCGGAGCGGCTAGGCCTGTGAGCCATGGCCGCTGAGCCTACGCGTCCAGAGCCTGTGCGCCACAACGGGAGAGGCCACAACAGTGAGAGGCCCGCGTATCGCAAAGTCATAGGCTGAAGCTGAAAGGTTTCTTATGGCTCCTCCTTGGGAGTACTAGAACTTGACTTCTACCATATGCTATAGGCCAAGGAAGTCACTAAGGCCAGCCCAGTTTCAAAGAGAAGGGAATTAGATTCCATTTCAGTACAAGGAGCAGTATGCTCCTACAGGGAGGGAAGGCACTGATGGTGGCCATCTTTGGAAACTGGCTACCACAGTTAGAATAGAGCAGAATTTCACTGCTGAAAAGGATTTAAAAGATCATGTGACTCAACTTTCTCATTTTAATGAAGAGAAAAAGAATAAATAGAAAGATGAAATAATTATATATAATGTATTCATTAAGTATGATATACATAATATAGACTTGCCTCTCTTCCCTTCATGAACTAAGCCCCCATCAGTGTGGCAGGATTGTTCACAGCATGTCTCATGGTTTGTTCACAGCCTAGCAAAAGACTGTAAATTACATACACAAATACCTTCTAAAATAATTAGTGTATGTTGTAAAAAATAAGTTTAGCTGTCCTGCATCTCATTTTAAGGAACAAGAAAAAAGCCCAGGTTTCCTATTTTGGCGGCATTTTGCCCTGGAACATGTACACTTTTGACCTGACTTAGCTGTTGTCCTGTGTTGTAAAATCAACCCAGGAATATGTTTTTTAAAAATAGAATATATCTAGTTTTGTTATTTGACTTTGGAACAGTGAAAATTATCTACATCTGTAAGACAAAATTAAATCAAAATGAAAATAAAAAACATTCCTAAAAATGAAAAGCAAAATGAAATAAATAAACCTGTGTTCAGTTGATGGCATAATTGCATAAATGGGAATTATTTCAGATTACTTTAAAGCATGGTAATTTGACTGTACATTTTTAGTAGGATATACCCTAAGAAAAAAATAACTTTAAAAGAAAACAAAAAAACTTAAAACTGTTTTCAATAAATATATCATTAGTAATAATTTTGTATTATTATTCTAATATAATTTTGTAAGTGTAGTAGGATAAAACAATAAATGATTATGTTAATATAATTAAGAATTAAGAGTTTTCATAATAAAAAGGGTATAAATATAAAATTAGAGAAGTTAACCAAAAATTCTGTATTAATAAATTTGTATTTGAAACTATTTGTATAAACTCAAGATATATATTCTTATAAATGTGCATTTCTTTGTACTGTTCAGTAAAACATCCTAGAAACAATAAACAATGGCTATTCAGTAGCCATGAGCACCATTAGTGCTCAGATTCTGATCTCTAAATACCATTTCCTACTAAGTCAAACTAAGAGTCCCTGGAAAAATGGTTGATTTCAGGACTGGGACAGGAAATGTACAGGATAAGCCTGGAATATTTTGTGATAACAGAAAGCAAGGAAAACTATCAAAGAATATTGAGAGCATCATCATGTCAAAAGGAATCAGGAGACAGCATGAAGTGTATCTCAGTAGCAAAAATTGGGACAAATTGAGAATCGGTAAGACTAACAACTGAAAAATTAACAAAATGACTGAATAATCAATAATAATAACATTTGGTCAATTAATCCATCCAGTATAATTTAAACAATCCTATGAGTTCATAATTATACTTCAAAAAAACACACACCAATTTTGGACATCTTCGGAACATACTTGAGGACTAATTTATTATTCTGAAAACTGATTAAAAAGCAGGGGGGAAGGGAGAGGGTAAACACTTAACTTATATTTTCTGTATAAATGTTAGATCAAATGCAATAAAATAGTAGATGTGGAAAATTTTTCTCCTTATAAAATTATCTCAGTTAATAAAAGAAAGAATGATAAAATTACCATATCATTTTGTAAACCTTTAAATAAATTAATAGGCAAAGGCAATGATGATCAGTGACAGCTAACAAAAAAAGTGATAAAATTGAACATTATGATCCTCCCAGTAAAATACACAAAACACTTAGAAGTAGTCCTGTCAAGAAGTTAAAATTCAATCAGTTCAATCTTCCAAATTTAATTACAGTTAACAAGAAATGCAGGAGACAGAGGAGCATGCTAAATGACATCAAAGTTGTTAATACACTGTAATCTGTACTGTAAGAAACTCTACAGAAGTACTTCACAAACTTTAACATATGTATAAGCTGCCCAAAGACCTTGTTAAAATACAAATTCTGATTTAGTAATTTGGGGTGGGCTTGAGATTCTTACTTATAATAAGCTTTCAGGAGTTATCAATGCTGCTGATCCATGGACCACACTTTGAGTAGCAAGGCTCAATAAGGTAAATTTAATTTCTTTAAAAAAATTTGAAAGGAAATAAAAAAGAGAAGTGACCTATAAATTAAAAGTGACTCAGAGACATAATAATCAAATGCAGTGCGTACACCTTTGTCTAGATACATTGAACCAATAAATGTAAAAAATTGTGAAAAATTATAATGATGTTTAATAATATTAAGGAATTATTGTTCATTTTTTAAGGTGTGATACTGGTACTATCTGGTTATGGTTTTGTTTAAGTTCTTATCCTTTTTAGATATATACAAAATTTATGACACGATTAATATGGTGATTGGAACTGTGTTCAGGATCATCCAGTGTGTATTTAGGGGGGTTGGTAGTGGAGAAGAATGAGGGATTATGAGTTCATCATTTTATTTTTTCTACTTTTTTATGTTTGAAATTTTCTATAAGAAAAATATTATTTTTAAAACTGTCTCTGAAAAATTACTGGGTAAAAATTCCAACTTTTTTTAGTATCTCCTTAAATTCTTCATCATTTTTTTTTTTTTTAATGTATATGTGAGTAGATCATTTTTCTTAGCAGATCTGTAGCTTTCACTACATTTTAAAGGATGATTGGATGGACAGGAATACTACTGATGCCTAAATTCAAGAAATGATCTCCTTTGAAAATAGCAAATTGAAGAAAACCATAAAGATAATAATTTTATTAAAATATATTTCTTGCTATTCCATAAACGTCTTGAAACAGATTACCTGGTGGATAGTGTAATATCTTAATAGAAGAGCACCCTCTGCTGTCTTGAAAAGAAATGTCACCACAAATGAGGTGGTCATGGAAACTGGAATAATATTGTCCTCATCATCATCATAATGATAATAATGACTTTAATAATAATAAAATGAAATCAAGGTATGACAGTGGAGTCATCTTTTAAAACCACTATCATGAATATTAAGGAGAAAATATAAATGTTCTTTATGCTTATTTCTTTATAGCTCATGTGATTTTTTTTTCTTTAACATCATTATTGGGGTATAATTGCTTTACAGTGGTGTGTCAGTTTCTGCTTTATAACAAAGTGAATCAATTATACATATACATATGTTCCCATATCTCTTCCCTCTTGCATCTCCCTCACTCCCACCCTCCCTATCCCACCCCTCCAGACGGTCACAAAGCACCGAGCTGATCTCCCTGTGCTATGCAGCTGCTTCCCACTAGCTATCTACCTTACGTTTGGTAGTGTATATATGTCCATGCCTCTCTCTCGCTTTGTCACAGCTCACCCTTCCCCCTCCCCATATCCTCAAGTCCGTTCTCTAGTAGTTCTGTGGCTTTATTCCTGTCTTACCCCTAGGTTCTTCATGATATTTTTTTTTCTTAAATTCCATATATATGTGTTAGCATACGGTATTTGTCTTTCTCTTTCTGACTTACTTCACTCTGTATGACAGATTCTAGGTCTATCCACCTCACTACAAATAGCTTAATTTCGTTTCTTTTTATGGCTGAGTAATATTTCGTTGTATATATGTGCCACATCTTCTTTATCCATTCATCCGAAGATGGGCACTTAGGTTGTTTCCATCTCCGGGCTATAGTAAATAGAGCTGCAAAGAATATTTTGGTACATGACTCTTTTTGAATTATGGTTTTCTCAGGGTATATGCCCAGTAGTGGGATTGCTGGGTCATATGGTAGTTCTATTTGTAGTTTTTTAAGGAACCTCCATACTGTTCTCCATAGTGGCTGTACCAATTCACATTCCCACCAGCAGTGCAAGAGTGTTCCCTTTTCTCCACACCCTCTCCAGCATTTATTGTTTCTAGATTTTTTGATGATGGCCATTCTGACCCATGTGAGATGATATCTCATTGTAGTTTTGATTTGCATTTCTCTAATGATTAATGATGTTGAGCATTCTTTCATGTGTTTGTTGGCAGTCTGTATATCTTCTTTGGAGAAATGTCTATTTAGATCTTCTGCCCATTTTTGGATTGGGTTGTTTGTTTTTTTGTTATTGAGCTGCATGAGCTGCTTGTAAATTTTGGAAATTAATCCTTTGTCAGTTTCTTCATTTGCAAATATTTTCTCCCATTCTGAGGGTTGTCTTTTGGTCTTGTTTCTGGTTTCCTTTGCTGTGCAAAAGCTTTGAAGTTTCATTAGGTCCCATTTGTTTATTTTTGTTTTTATTTCCATTTCTCTAGGAGGTGGGTCAAAAAGGATCTTGCTGTGATTTATGTCCTAGAGTGTTCTGCCTATGTTTTCCTCTAAGAGTTTGATAGTTTCTGGCCTTACATTTAGGTCTTTAATCCATTTTGAGCTTATTTTTGTGTATGGCATTAGGGAGTGATCTAATCTCGTACTTTTACATGTACCTGTCCAGTTTTCCCAGCACCACTTATTGAAGAGGCTGTCCTTTCTCCACTGTACATTCCTGCCTCCTTTATCAAGATAAGGTGACCATATGTGCATGGGTTTATCTCTGGGCTTTCTATCCTGTTCCATTGATCTATCTTTCTTTTTTTGTGCCAGTGCCATACTGTCTAGAATACTGTAGCTTTGTAGTATAGTCTGAAGTCAGGGAGCCTGATTCCTCCAGTTCCTTTTTTCATTCTCAGGATTGCTTTGGCTATTCGGGGTCTTTTGTGTTTCCATACAAATTGTGAATTTTTTTGTTCTAGTTCTGTGAAAAATGCCAGTGGTAGTTTGATAGGGATTGCATTGAATCTGTAGATTGCCTTGGGTAGTAGAGTCATTTTCACAATGTTGATTCTTCCAATCCAAGAACATGGTATATCTCTCCGTCTATTTGTATCATCTTTAATTTCTTTCATCAGTGTCTTATAATTTTCTGCATACAGCTTTTGTCTCCTTAGGTAGGTTTATTCCTAGATATTTTATTCTTTTTGTTGCAGTGGTAAATGGGAGTGTTTTCTTAATTTCACTTTCAGATTTTTCATCATTAGTGTATAGGAATGCCAGAGATTTCTGTGCATTAATTTTGTATCCTGCTACTTTACCAAATTCATTGATTAGCTCTAGTAGTTTTCTGGTAGCATCTTTAGGATTCTCTATGTATAGTATCATGTCATCTGCAAACAGTGACAGCTTTACTTCTTCTTTTCTGATTTGGATTCCTTTTATTTCCTTTTCTGATTCTATTGATTTGTCTTCTCCCTTTTTTCTTGATGAGTCTGGCTAATGGTTTATCTATTTTGTTTATCTTCTCAAAGAACCAGCTTTTAGTTTTATTGATCTTTGCTATCGTTTCCTTCATTTCTTTTTCATTTATTTCTGATCTGATCTTTATCTCTTTCCTTCTGCTAACTTTGGGGTTTTCTTGTTCTTCTTTCTCTAATTGCTTTAGGTGCAAGGTTAGGTTGTTTATTTGAGATGTTTCCTGTTTCTTAAGGTGGGCTTGTATTGCTATAAACTTCCCTCTTAGAACTGCTTTTGCTGCATCCCATAGGTTTTGGGTCATCGTGTCTCCATTGTCATTTGTTTCTAGGTATTTTTTGATTTCCTCTTTGATTTCTTCAGTGATCACTTGGTTATTAAGTAGTGTATTGTTTAGCCTCCATGTGTTTGGGTTTTTTACAGAACTTTTCCTGTAATTGATATCTAGTCTCATAGTGTTGTGGTTGGAAAAGATACTTGATACAATTTCAATTTTCTTAAATTTACCAAGGCTTGATTTGTGACCCAAGATATGATCTATCCTGGAGAATGTTCCATGAGCACTTGAGAAAAATGTGTATTCTGTTGTTTATGGATAGAGTGTCCTATAAATATCAGTTAAGTTCATCCTGTTTAATGTATCATTTAAAACTTGTGTTCCCTTATTTATTTTCATTTTGGATGATCTGTCCATTGGTGAAAGTGGGGTGTTAACGTCCCCTACTATGAATGTGTTACTGTCGATTTTCCCTTTTATGGCTGTTAGTATTTGCCTTATGTAATAAGGTGCTCCTCTGTTGGGTGCATAAATATTCACAATTGTTATATCTTCTTCTTGGATCAGTCCCTTGATCATTATGTAGTGTCCTTCTTTGTCTCTTCTAATAGTCTTTATTTTAAAGTCTATTTTGTCTGATATGAGAATTGCTACTCCAGCTTTATTTTTTTTTCCATTTGCATGGAATATCTTTTTCCATCGCCTTAGTTTCAGTCTGTGTCTCTAGGTCTGAAGTGGGTCTCTTGTAGACAGCATATATATGGGTCTTGTTTTTGTATCCATTCAGCTAATGTGTCTTTTGGTGGGAGCATTTAGTCCATTTGCATTTAAGGTAATTATCAATATGTATGTTCCTATTCCCATTTTCTAAATTGTTTTGGGTTTGTTATTGTAGGTCTTTTCCTTCTCTTGTGTTTCTTGCCTAGAGAAGTTCCTTTAGCATTCGTTGTAAAGCTGGGTTGGTGGTGCTCAACTCTCTCAGCTTTTGCTTTTCTTTAAACGTTTTAATTTCTCCATTAAATCTGAATGAGATCCTTGCAGGGTAGAGTAATCTTGGTTGCAGGTTTTTCTCCTTCATCACTTTAAATATGTCCTGTCAGTCCCTTCTGGCTTGCAGAGTTTCTGCTGAAAGATCAGCTGTTAACCTTATGGGGATTCCCTTGTGTGTTATTTGTTGTTTTTCCCTTGCTGCTTTTAATATGCTTTCTTTGTATTTAATTTTTGACAGTTCCATTCATATGTGTCTTGGAGTATTGCTCCTTGGATTTATCCTGTATGGGACTCTGCTTCCTGGACTTGATTAACTATTTCCTTTCCCATATTAGGGAAGTTTTCAACTATAATCTCTTCAAATATTTTCTTAGTCCCTTTCTTTTTCTCTTCTTCTTCTAGAACCCCTATAATTCGAATGTGGGTGTGTTTAATGTTGTTCCAGAGGTCTCTGAGACTGTCCTCAGTTCTTTTCATTCTTTTTTCTTTATTCTGCTCTGCAGTAGTTATTGCCACTATTTTATCTTCCAGGTCACTTATCCGTTCTTCTGCCTCAGTTATTCTGCTATTGATCCCATCTAGAGAATTTTTCATTTCATTTATTGTGTTGTTCATTGTTGTTTGTTTCATCTTTAGCTCTTCTAGGTCCTTGTTAAATGTTTCTTGTATTTTGTCTATTCTATTTCCAAGATTTTGGATCACCTTTACTATCATTATTCTGAATTCTTTTTCAGGTAGACTGCCTATTTCTTCTTCATTTGTTAGGTCTGGTGGGTTTTTATCTTGCTCCTTCATCTGTGGTGTGTTTTTCTGTCTTCTCATTTTACTTATCTTACTGTGTTTGAGGTCTCCTTTTTGCAGGCTGCAGGTTCGTAGTTCCCGTTATTTTTGGTGTCTGTCCCCAGTGGCTAAGGTTGGTTCAGTGGGTTGTGTAGGCTTCCTGGTGGAGGGGACTAGTGCCTGTGTTCTGGTGGATGAGGCTGGATCTTGTCTTTCTGGTGGGCAGGTCCATGTCTGGTGGTGTGTTTTGGGGTGTCTGTGGACTTGTTATGGTTTTAGGCAGCCTCTCTGCTAATGGGTGAGGTTTTGTTCCTGTCTTGCTAGTTGTTTGGCATAGGATGTCCAGCACTGTAGCTTGCTGGTCATTGAGTGAAGCTGGGTGCTGGCGTTGAGATGGAGATCTCTGGGAGATTTTCACTATTTGATATTATGTGGAGCTGGGATGTCTCTTGTTGAGCAGTGTCCTGAATTTGGCTCTCCCACCTCAGAGGCACAGCACTGACTCCTGGCTGCAGCACCAAGAGCCTTTCATCCACACGGCTCAGCATAAAAGGGAGAAAAAGTAGAGAGAAAGAGTTAGTAGAAGTAGGAAGAAAGAAAGGAAGGAAGGAAGAAAGAAGAAAAGAGGAAAGAAGGAAAGAAAGAAAGAAGAGAGGGAGGGACAGCTGGAGGAAGGAAAGAAGAAAGAAAGAAGATAAAGTAATATAAAATAAAGGAAAATATAATAAAGTTGTTAAATTAAAAAATAATTATTAAGAAAAAAATTTAAAAAAAAACGGACGCGTAGAACCTTAGGACAAATGTTGGAAGCAAAGGTATACAGACAAAATCTCATACAGAAGCATACACATACACACTCACAAAAAGAGGAAAAAGGGAAAAAATCATAAATCTTGCTCTCAAAGTCCATCTCCTCAATTTGGGATGATTCGTTGTCAGAAGGAAGGAAGGAAGGAAGGAAGGAAGGAAGGAAGATAAAGTAAAATAAAATAAAGTTATTAAAATAAAAAATAATTATTAAGAAAAAAAAAAACGGACGGATAGAACCCTAGGACAAATGATGGAAGCAAAGCTATACAGACAAAATCTCACACAGAAGCATACACATACACACTCACAAAAAGAGGAAAAGGGGAAAAAATCATAAATCTTGCTCCTAAAGTCCACCTCCTCAATATGGGATGATTCGTTGTCTATTCATGTATTCCACATATGCAGGGTACATCAAGTTGATTGTGGAGCTTTAATCCGCTGCTTCTGAGGCTGCTGGGAGAGATTTCCCTTTCTCTTCTTTGTTCTCACAGCTCCCAGGGGCTCAGCTTTGGATTTGGCCCCGCCTGTGCGTGTAGGTGGCCGGAGGGCGTCTGTTTTTCGCTCAGACAGGATGGGGCTAAAGGAGCCGCTGATTCGGGGGCTCTGTGTCACTTAGGTTGGGGAGAGGGTGGGGCATGGAGTGTGGGGCGAGCCTGCAGTGGCAGAGGCCGGCGTGATGTTGCCCCAGCCTGAGGCGCGCCGTGCGTTCTCCAGGAGGAGTTGACCCTGGATCCCGGGACCCTGGCAGCGGCGGGCTGCACAGGCTCCTGGAAGGGAGGTGTGGAGAGTGACCTGTGCTCGCACACAGGCTTGTAGGTGGCGGCAGCAGCAGCCTTAGCATCTCCTGCCCGTCTCTGGGGTCCGTGCTTTTAGCCGTGGCTAGCGCCCGTCTCTGGAACTCCTTTAAGTGGTGCTCTTAATCCCCTCTCCTCGCACACCAGGAAACAAAGAGGGAAGAAAAAGTCTCTTGCCTCTTCGGCAGCTCCAGACTTTTGCCCAGACTCCCTCCCGGCTAGCCGTGGCACACTAACCCCTTCAGGCTGTGTTCACACCGCCAACCCCAGTCCTCTCCCTGGGATCCGACCGAAGCCCCGAGCCTCAGCTCCCAGCCCCCGCCCGCCCTGGCGGGTAAGCAGACAAGCCTCTCAGGCTGGTGAGTGCCGGTCGGCCCTGATCCTTTGTGCGGGAATCTCCCTGCTTTGCCCTCCGCACCCCTGTTGCTGTGCTGTCCTCCGTGGCCCCAAAGCTCCCCTGCTCCGCCACCCGCAGTCTCTGACCGTGAAGGGGCTTCCTAGTGTGTGGAAACCTTTCCTCCTTCACAGCTCCCTCCCACTGGTGCAGGTCCCGTCCCTATTCTTTTGCGTCTGTTTTTTCTTTTGCCCTACCGAGGTACGTTGGAGCCTCATGCCTTTTGGGAGGTCCGAGGTCTTCTGCCAGCATTCAATAAGTGTTCTGTAGGAGTTGTTCCATGTGTAGATGTATTTCTGGTGTATCAGTAGGGAGGAAGGTGATCTCCGCGTCTTACGCTTCCGCCATCTTCCCCTCGTCCCTGTTAATTATTCCATTCTTTTTTTTTTTCTTTATTCTGCTCTGCAGTAGTTATTTCCAGTAGTTTATCTTCCAGGCCACTTATCTGTTCTTCTGCCTCAGTTATTCTGCTATTGTTCCCTTCTAGAGTATTTTCAATTTCATTTACTGTGTTATTCATTGTTGTTGATTTCCTCTTTAGTTCTTCTAGGTCCTTGTTGAACGTTTCTTGCATTTTCTCTATTTTATTTCCAAGATTTTGGTTCATCTTTACTATCATTATTCTGAATTCTTTTTAAGGTAGACTGCCTATTTCTTCTTCATTTGTTAGGTCTGGTGGGTTTTTACCTTGCTCCTTCATCGGCTGTATGTTTTTCTGTCTTCTCATTTTGCTTATCTTACTGTGTTTGGGGTCTCCTTTTTGCAGGCTGCAGGTTCATAGTTCCCATTGTTTTTGGTGTCTGTCCCCAGTGGCTAAAGTTGGTTCAGGTTCAGTGGGTTGTGTAGGCTTCCTGGTGGAGGGGACTAGTGCCTGTGTTCTGGTGGATGAGGCTGGATCTTGTCTTTCTGGTGGGCACTTCCATGTCTGGTGGTGTGTTTTGGGGTGTCTGTGGCCTTATTATGATTTTAGGCAGCCTCTCCGCTAATGGGTGGGGTTGTGTTCCTGTCTTGCTAGTTGTTTGGCATAGGGTGTCCAGCACTGTAGCTTGCTGGTCGTTGAGGGAAGCTGGGTGTTGGTGTTGAGATGGAGCTCTCTGGGAGATTTCCCCCGTTTGATATTACGTGGAGCTGGGAGGTCTCTTGTGGACCAGTGTCCTGAAGTTGGCTCTCCCACCTCAGAGGCAGAGCCCTGACTCTTGGTTGGAGCACCAAGAGCCTTTCATCCACACGGCTCAGAATAAAAGGGAGAAAAAATAGAAAGAAAGAAAGATAGAGGATAAAATAAAATAAAGTAAGATAAAATAAAGTTATTACAATAAACAATAATTATTAAGAAAAAAATTAAAAAGTAAAAACAAAAATACAAACAAAAAAACGGACGGACAGAACCCTAGGACAAAGGTGAAAGCAAAGCTATACAGACAAAATCTCACACAGAAGCACACACATACACACTCACAAAAAGAGGAAAAGGGGAAAAAAATAATATATTTTGCTCCCAAAGTCCACCTCAGTTTGGGATAATTCGTTGTCTATTCATGTATTCCACAGATGCAGGGTACATCAAGTTGATTGTGGATATTTAATCCGCTGCTCCTGAGGCTGTTGGGAGAGATATCCCTTTCTCTTCTTTGTTCGCACAGCTCCTGGGGATCAGCTTTGGATTTGGCCCCGCCTGTGCGTGTAGGTCGCCTGAGGGCGTCTGTTCTTCGCTCAGACAGGATGGGGCTAAAGGAGCCGCTGATTCGGGGGCTCTGGCTCACTCAGGCCGGGGGGAGGGAGGGGTACGGATGTGGAGCGTGCCTGTGGCGGCAGAGGCCGGTGTGACATTGCACCAGCCTGAGGCGCGCCGTGCGTTCTCCCGGGGAAGTTGTCCCTGGATCCCGGGACCCTGGCAGTGGCGGGCTGCACAGGCTCCCAGGAGGGGAGGTGTGGATAGTGACCTGTGCTTGCTCACAGGCTTCTTGGTGGCAGCAACAGCAGCCTTAGCATCTCATGCCCGTCTCTGGGGTCCGCACTGATAGCCGCGGCTCCGGGCTCACGCCCGTCTCTGGAGCTCCTTTAAGCAGTGCTCTTAATCCTCTCTTCGTGCACCAGGAAACAAACAGGCAAGAAAAAGTCTCTTGCCTCTTCGGCAGGTGCAGAGTTTTTTCCCGGACTCCCTCCCGGCTAGCCATGGTGCACTAACCCCCTGCAGGCTGTGTTCACACCGCCAACCCCAGTCCTCTCCCTGCCATCCGACCTCCGAAGCCCAAGCCTCAGCTCCCAGCCCCCGCCCGTCCCGGCGGGTGAGCAGGCAAGCCTCTCGGGCTGGTGAGTGCCTGGTGAGTGCCGGTCGGCACCGATCCTCTGTGCGGGAATCTCACCGCTTTGCCCTCCGCACCCCTGTTGCTGCGCTCTCATCCGTGGCTCCGGAGCTCCCCCCTCCGCCACCAGCAGTCTCCACCCACAAAGGCCCTTCCTAGTGTGTGGAAACCTTTCCTCCTTCACAGCTCCCTCCCACTGGTGCAGGTCCCGTCCTTATTCTTTTGTCTCTGTTTTTTCTTCTTTCTTTTGCCCTACCCAGGTACGAGGGGAGTTTCTTGCCTTTTGTGGGGTCTGAGGTCTTCTGCCAGCGTTCAGTGGGTATTCTGCAGTTGTTCCACGTGTAGATGTATTTCTGATGTATCTCGACAGATATTTTTTTTAAAGTAAATTGAATGTTAGAAGCTGACATAAGATGGTAACTATCATTAATAACTTTGGATTTCAAACTTTTTAAGTTTATTGGAGTACTCTGTCTCATGTTTTATAAAGCTATAAATTTTAGCTTTCCAAATCCAAAATGAAATCATCATTTTCTGATGAAATTACTCCTTAACTTCTGGTATATATTTGTTTTCCATGTAGGATTTTGATTAAAACAAAATCATTTTTAGTTTTGGTAAGTATAGTTAAAGTAATTAAACAAGGAGGGAATTGGACTGGGATGGCTGTAATGCTTCGGCAGCCTACATAAGCAAACCAAAACGTAAGAAAAGGTCATTGCACTTGAATCCAAGAAAACAAAACTTAAGAATAACCAGTAACAAGCAGCCAACTAGGCTTTCCCAAATAACCAACTTCTTAGGCTGTAGCCAATCAAATAATTTATTTGCTTTGCTTCTACATCTTCTTTAAAAAAGCCTTTCCCCTACGTTCTGTCAACTGAGCATTCTTAACTACTTTCGGTTTGGTGCTACCCTATTCAAATCAATGTTTGCTCAAATAAACTCATAAAATGTCATTTGTCTCAGTTTACTTTTAACAATTCAAACATCCAGTGCTCTGTTTCAGTCATATATAAGATGTTCTAGTCCCTGCTTGCACATTAACAGTATCAGGATGCTCTACACCCAGGCAGGATACCCTAATGCCCACATTGTCAGTACCTGCGTGCCAGCTCTGGACTGTACTGAGAAGTGTGGCCTGGCTCTGCTGCTACTGGAATATTTGTTGATTTCACTCTAAAATATCCCTTCTAATGTTGCTGGTTCAGAATCAGAAAGGGAAGCTTAATAATGTTATGTAAGAAATTTCAATTGGAATATTTTTCTGCCAAATGTGGCAAGAGATGTGTGTGTGTCAGTGTATGTGTGTGTGTGTGTGTGTATGTGTGCACACACATTTGTATCCATTTTCAGCCCCCACCTTACAAGTTACCTCTTCATTAATGAGTATAATGGGTGTGTTCTTTATTCTTCCCGTGGCCACTCCATAGCTGAGACCTCTGATGAAGACCACAGCATAGACAGGAATGGAGATGCTGGCTAAGCTGCTGGGTTAACAAAAGTGGGGAGAGAAACCACTCTTGGCAGGGGAACAGGATCAAAATCAAAATATTGCAAACATAAGAGGGAAACAAACCATCCATGCTAATACAGTTGATAAAGATGCTGTTGTTGAAGACCTGGAACTAAGTGTGGACATAAGCAGGTACAGAGGTTAAGGGACCATTATCAAGAAGGCCACGTTTCAGGGTAGATATATGAGTGGACAAGAATGGTAGAGGGCACAGAAAAGAATCAGCTGGCTGAAGGCCTCCAGGAATGAGAGAATTCCTGTGCTCACAAGCTCAAGGCTTCCTGCCCTCATCTCTCCATTCCAAGGTGACCTCATGGCTCCTGAGAGAAGAGGGACTGGAAGTTGCCTTAGAGCTCACAGGCAGCCTTTAGAGGGGGGTCACTGCTGCTGGTGGTCACTGTGTAGAGATGTCCCAGGGACAGGCCTCATGCATTCTTCAGAATTCTGTAGTTTCTTCACCCAGTCCTGCCTGAGGAAATCCTCCCATGCATAGAAATATTATAATACAAGCCAGATTGCTTAAAAGAAATTTATTTGCTTACATTTCTTGAGTCCAGAAGCCTGAAATGAAGGTGTCTGTAGGTCTGCAGTCATTTCAGAGGCTCTAGTGGAGAATGTGTTCCATGTGTCTTCTAACTTCTGGTGGCTGCAGACTATAATCTCTGCTCTGTGGACACGTTGCTTCTTCCTCTTCTGTGTGTCTTCTCCTCTGGGTGTCTGTCTTCAAACTCCCTCTGTTTTTCTCTTATAAGGATACATGTGATTACATGTAGAGCCTACCCAGAAAATGCAAGATGATCTCCTCTCAAGAGCTTTAACTTAGTCACATCACATATGAGGTACTATTCACTCTTTTGCCATATAAGGTAACATTCTCAGGTTCCAAGGATTAGGGCATGGATATATCTTTGAGGGCCATAATTCAGCTCACTTCATTACTTATCACATGAAATTGTCCAGACTAAGTGGACTCAAACTGAAAATTACCATTCAGATTTTGGTGCCCTGAGGGAGGGCCTGAGAGAGTCCCTTCTCAGGACAAACATTAACTATCTTGACCCTCCTGATACATGTGGAACTCAAAGAGGGTAAGATGGGACTACACACAGTTTATGTCCTTTCATGACAAATCTCCACACACTTTTCTCTTCTCCTTCCATCAGGCACTGCTGGGTACCAAATGATGCAGTGCACATGGGTCCCAACCATGTTGAGGAACTTTCTGGATGTGGGGCCACTCCACTCTCAGTCCCAAGTAAGTATGAGTGTTAACCTTCTTCAAGAAGCTGATGATGTCTGTGTTCTCCTCTACGTTCACAAGGTGGCAATGGTAGTACCAACATGGACACACAGTTCTCACTGGGCTGCCAAACAACTGTCTCTTGCTGACAGAGGCCCTATTTCCCACCATGACCATGTAATCCTGCAAGGTCAGAGCTGGAGAACACAGGGCCCAAACTTTGGGTTTTGATCAGGGTCTGTGGGTGTCTATGCATCTATGTGTGTATGTGTATGCATGTTTGTTGTATATGTGTGTTTGTCTCCTTGAGTATTTCTTGGGTGTGTGTGTGTGTAGGGGTCTGCCTGGTCATCTTTTGTGTGTGTCATGCTGTCTTTCCTTGTGAGTTTGGCCACCTGTCCTCATCAGTGTCTTCTGTGACTCCTCTTTTGGCATCTCTGAGTGATGCTAAATTGAGTGGGACGTGAAATAGAAGACCCTGTAGAGAGAGCTCTGAAAGGAAGGTCCTGTCTACAACATAGGACTGACCAGAAACTGGGATTAAAAAAATGAGAGTAGTCATCTGAATCTATTTGTGACCCTGGGGTATGAAATAACATGGAGAATATGCTTGATGAAATGAGTTTGGAGTAAGCTCTGAATTTGCAGCTTCCTAAAGCTACATCATAGTAACTGTGTGCCTTCTGCAAGTATCCCAACCCATCAGATTCTCTCTTCCTCATCTGTAAAGTAATGTTATGTGAGGACATGGTACAAACCTCCTGAGGACAAAATGTGATACATGATAGGTGCTCAGAAACCTCTTCTACCTCTGCTGAGATCGATTTTTTTTTTTCACTTTTTGTCCCTTCCTGATTCTATCCTTTATAAAGATTTAAATTATGTGGCATCCAAGCTGTGAACACCTCTGGCTCTTTCCTGGTCCTCTCCCAGCCGACTCCCCACTAATTACTCTGTTTGAAGTGATCGAGTCCTGCTGTGGGCTACATGGACTCCCTGGACCCCAGGGCTTCCCTTCACCTCTTGTTAAAAGCCTAAGGTTTTCCTGAGGGTGACCTGCAGCTTCTTGTCCAGACCTTTAGTTCTATGAAAACATCCTCATGTGGGGTCAAAGTCAAAGCCACCATTATCCTGGTGGGCGCTGGCAGGTCCTAGCCCTTGAATCACATGGTCTCCAGTAGCCCACTCCCTTCTCATGAGTCCCCAGGTAGGGAGGTACCCTGACTGTGGTCAGACCTGTGAGCCCAGGCCCAGGGGTGACTGTTTCTAGAGGTCCTGGAAAGCATCGAACAGAGTCTCCTGCCATGTGACAAAGATAAATAGCTCACTGAATATCTCAGTGTTTCTCTCTCTCTCTCTTTCTCTCTGTCCCTCCCTCCCTCTCTCTCACCAGAAGATTGAAACTCAGGATGCTGTTCACCAGGTAACACTCTAGTCTACTGTCATGTTGACACTATAAGTATCCTGAGTTGCTAAGTGTATTAGTTTCCTAGGGTTGCCATAATAAATTACATAAACTGGGTAGCTTAAAACAACAGAAATTTCTTCTCTCACAGTTCTAGAGGCTAGAAGTCTGAAATCAAGGCATTGGTAGGACTGGTTCCTTCTGTAGGTGCTGAGGAAGAATCTCTTCCTTGCCTCTTTTCTAGTTTCTAATGGTTGTTAGCAATCCTTGGCATTCTTTAGCTTGTAGATGTATCACTCTATCCCGCTTGACACATGACATTCTCCCTTGTGTGTGTCTGTTTCTCTGTGCCCCAAATTTCCTCTTCTTATGAAGACACTAGTCAGTGGATTGGGGCCCACCCTAATCAAGTATTGCCTCATCCTAACTTTATTACATCAGCAAAGACCTATTTTCCAAATAAGGTTACATACATAGGTCTGGGGGTTAGGACTTGAACATGTCTTTTTGGGGGACACAGTTCAACTCACAACATGAGGGAATGGGAATCACTGGCTGAGGACACAAAGAACATCCTGCCCTTGGCTTCATTTCTTACCCTTTGGTCCCTGAGCACCCCGCCATTTTTGTTTTTTTCATTATTGAGTTGTAGGAGTTGTTTCTGGGTATTCTTTGAGATATATGTTTTGCATATATGTTTTGTTTTTCTCCAGGCCATGCTGTACTTATATGTGTTCTTAATTTTTGAGAAATTAAATCAACCTTTAATTTTGATGAGATGGAATTTATCATGTTTTCCTTTAATGATTATTGATTTCTCTGATCTTTCTAAGAAACTTTGCCTAACCCCAAGTCACAAAGAGTAACTGTTCAGTATAAACCAGGATTCTTTTCAGGTATTATGCAATAAAACTTAAACAGGAGAGAGGGAGTTGAGGGAAAGAAAGAGAGAGGGAAAGAGAGAGAGAGAAAAAATGCACACAGAAAACAGTATGACAGAAAAGAACATTTCTGATGTCAAATGAGGCTTTGATAAGCTGCAAGACAGCAGATGTGGAGAGATCCCACGGCAGAAAGCTTGCACGTCCTCCCCAAGGGCTCTGGAAGCACAGGCTTCAGAAGCCTCCGCAGCGGCAGTAACAGTTCAGGTCCCTGAGAATAATTGTCCAGCAGACACCAACATGGACTCAAGGGAGCCTCATCAAGGTGACAGGCTTCACAGGCTTAGAGCATAATGGAAGGGGAGGGAGCAGCAGTGGCTCCAAGGCACCGGGCTGTGGTAGGTATGGGGTCTGCAAGGTGGGAACTGAGAGAAAGGAGGCCATTGTATCTAAGGATGAAGCCATGAACTCTACTGGGAGGGTTGCCCCATGTTTTGTGTGGGATGTCCTGCCCTCTAGAGAGAGTGGAGCCTGCTCACGGAAAGACCCCATGCCACATTTTGCACTGAAAAGAGAAAGTTGAGATTAGGAGATTTCAAATATGGGTGAAGGGGCTTCCCTGGTGGCGCAGTGGTTGAGAGTCCGCCTGCCGATGCAGGGGACACGGGTTCGTGCCCCGGTCTGGGAGGATCCCACATGCCGCGGAGCGGCTGCGCCCGTGGACCATGGCCGCTGAGCCTGCGCGTCTGGAGCCTGGGCTCCGCAACGGGAAAGGCCACAACAGTGAGAGGCCCGCGTACCACAAAAAAAAAAAAAAAAAAAAAAAAAAAAATATGGGTGAAGGGTTATACAGAGAGGGTGTGGTCACAGGAAAATAAAGGCTAGGATCTCAGGACCTAATATGTTAACTTTTCTCAAATGTTACAGCATCTCAAAAGCCACTCACTGAGAGAAAAGGCAGTATTTGAAGCTGATTTGTCCCTGAGAAATAGGAACTCTGATAAAAATGACCGAAAAATGGGAAAATTTCCCCAAATGTGTTTAAATTCAGTGTGGCCTAAGCACTGTCACTGATTGAGTGTCACCATGGTGAAAATGGGTTTGAGAGGGTTTTTCTTTTCTGTTTTTTGTATGCTTCTGCCTCTAGTTACTGCTTCTATGTGGAGTTCTTTCATATTCATGGATGTGGCTTGTGACCTTTTTATAAGTCATTCCAACCCCTCAAAGCATGGAATTGTGGAGTGGGGGTGGGGGGGCGGTTTGGAGTGTCACCAGTCCTGCCTTAAAGGGGCTGGAGGAGCCACATCCACTTAAAGGGCAGGTGGTCTAGGCTGGGCTGCTGAAGAAGGGCTCAGGCTCCACAAGATGTCAGTGACACCCTTCTGGCTCAGCCTGAGCAGAATCAGAAAATGAAAAATGGGATCATCAGGAAAAATTAAAATAAATTTTTCAGTCTTGAATTACTACAGGGGGATAGGGACTTCATCTTTAGACAGTTTGCCTTGTGAACTCAATTCTCTGAAGGGTCTAAGAAAAGTCATTTATTTTAAGTTTGTTTAGCTTTTTTTGCTGTTGTGAGAATGGGGGGTTTGACTTTCAAATCCATCACATGTTGGAGCTGAAACAAGAAGTCTGAACATATTTTTTATATTATCTAAATGCTATCTTTCCTGTAAACATAGTAAAGAAAGAGTCAGGCAGCGGGCAGAGAGAAGGTAGGACTAAGGGTCCTCTCAGATGTATTCTCTTTTTTTTTTTTTAATATTTATTTTATTGATTTATTTATTTGGCTGCGACGGGTCTTAGGTGCAACACACGGGATCTTCGTTGCTGTGTGAGGAATCTTTGTTGTGGCATATGGGATCTCTTTTTTTTTTTAGTTGCAGCACGTGGGATCTTTAGTTGCAGCATGCAGGATCTTTAGTTGTGGCATGCAAACTCTTAGTTGTGGCATGTGGGATCTAGTTCCCTGATCAGGGATCGATCCTATTAATACCTGAGACTGGCAGAAAAGCTATGGAATTAGTCTGGGAAGATGTCATTTAGGGGAGCTCTCGCCCCAAAGAGAAAGAAAGGCTCAACAGAACACAAGTGTTTAGAGTAAAGGGAAAAATAAATCCATTTTAGTTTTGTACCTTAGATAACACTACTCAAACAAAAATTAGCAGCCTAATTAAATTAGATAGTTAATGTACTACACATAATGTAGGGCCTAACTCATAGTAAACATTTAAAAATTTGTTCTTATACTACTAGTAGTGCTGCTGCTATTATTACTATTATTATTTTGTAGTTATTGTTGTTAGTGATTATTATTAGTGATTGAGTCTGAACCAGAAACTCTTAGGCCACTATCAGTGTCTTCTCACTTTTCACTCCCACATCTCATCATTCTCAATCCATTCTTCTCATTGTCTCTGATTCCCCTCAAAGGGGCAACTCAATACTGGGTATGGGAAATTGATATAGATTTATCTTTCAAACAAGACTGTCAACCTGTGAGATGAGCAAAGGGACAGGAGAGCCTGAGGGTCACGCTCCCTCAGGCAGAGTATTTGCAGACAGCCAAAAAGGAGGCAGAACAGGTGATGTCATTCCACGTGCCGTCCACCAGGAGTGTCACACAATGTTCCTCAGAACCAGCGTTATTGGGCTTACCATCATGCCAATTTTGGTAGGTCACCCTCTTTCCTGTCAGATCCACAGACTGGCCATCAGTCTCCTCATATGTGATGCCCAGGAAGGCCCCTCCACTGGCTATATCCTGGATGGCCTTGTTTTCTTCAGCATTAGTAGGAATGGCCACAGAGGCCTGGAACTGGGCACACAGAGTCTTCACTTCATCAAAGGTCATTTTTTCACCATTGGTAAAATAAAACTTTTTGCCAACTTTTTTGCCCTAAGAGAAGATCAGCCCTAAAATGGGAAAATATAGGTGACACTGGCTTGTCTCTAAGTCCAGCTCAAGATATTTTTCTGGACAAAGCCTTCAACAGTAGCGTTGCCACATAAAATACAGTATGTCCAGTTATATTTGAATTATAGATAAACAATGAAATTTTTTTAGTATAAGTGTCTCACATGCAATTTTTAGGACATACTTATACTAAAAAAAAATTAATTGTTGTTTACCTGAAATTCAAGTTTAACTGGGTGTCCTATATTTTTCTTTGTTAAATCTAGCAGCCCTAATCTGAAGAAACAGAATGGAACAAAGGCCTTTGGCTTTTTGGACCAGAGTTCTAGAATACATATAATTGTAATTCTAAGTTTTACCCCAATATTAACTTAAAAATAAATTTAAATGTCTGAGAATATTTGTCCTAGGCCAGGAAACAGGTTAGCCTCATTGCCAGTTCTCAGCAACAGCATAACAAGGGGAAAGAGGCATAGGTCCCATTTTCAGTGACACATATGTACACTGATAGTAAAGATAAAGGATCAGGGTCTCTGATATCAGACTGACTTCAATTTATAAACTGTCTCTGCCACTTATTAGCTCTGTGCATTTGAGCAAATTATGTAATTTTCCTTTGCTTCCGTTTCTACCAAAAGGTTGTTGTGAGGATTTCATGAGGTCAGAATATGAAAAACACCTATCCAGGTACTAGAAAATTACATGTATTCAATAAATATTTGTTGCTTTCCACTTTCCCAAACTTCAAGCTGCCTGAAAAGTAAGAGAGAAGGCTTACATTTTTTGAGCTGGTCCAGTTCTGATCGCAGAGCTGCTCTTTCTGAAGTAGCCTGGCTAATATAGTTACCTAGAAAATTAAAACAAAGTGAAAGAGCATTGTTGAAAAGGCATCTAAGAACTACAAGGGGGTAGGGTACCTTTTCAAACTAAAAAAAAAAAAAAATCAAGATAAAAGTTTCCTTTATACTGATATTTGCTCTTTGAAGAAAAAGGAAAAATATTTTAAGCATAAAGAAGCATAAAGAAGGAAAAGTATCTCTGTTTCCATCCAGCCCAAAACATCACTCATCTGTTGAATGTATGTAAAGACACTCTGTACATGCATACACACCCACACGCACATACATACACTCCCCGTTGACCGAGTATTATAGCACTCCACGCGCCAAGCTATTCACTAATTGGTTTTTTCCCCAAACAAATAGCTCTATCATGGGTAAACTTGTGGAATAAAATACTTGAGGAATTATTATGAGCTGGTGAATATTGACTATAAAGATTGCAGGGTTTTGTCTTTGGGGAAGTTTTGTTGTTGTTGCTTTTTGTTTTGTTTTTCCCTTATTTTGTTCAGTTAATCAGTAAACCAGGATTTTTGTGAGTTGCCCATTATCCAAGAGGGGAGGGCATGAGGCAAGCTATGTGTAGTAGATGGCAAAAATGACTTCAGTGTGGTACAGCTTCTCTCATTAAGAAATGGAGTTTATTTCCCCACTCCTTGAATCTGAGAGGGCCTTGTAACTTGTTTTGACCAATGGAATATGGCAGAAGCAATAATGTATGTGTCCTAAGCCTTCAGGAGACCTTAAGGCTTCTGTTCTTTCTTCTTTTGGAAATCCTGTAATCATCTCTATGTGAATAAGCCCAGGTGAGTCAATTGGAGGATGAGATCTGGCTCAGCTATGCTCATCACTCCAGCTGATGGCCAAACAACAGCCAGACATGTAAGTGAGACCATTGGCCATCAGTTGACCACAGACACATGAGTGAGTCCAGCTGAGACCAGCAAAGAAATCACTTGATTCATAGATTCGTGATTTAAATAAATGGCTGTGTTTTGTTTGTTTCTCATGAGATAAGAGATAACTGGCATACCATGTATCTACCATTGTTGTGAAAATAGGCATAACAAGCCCAACACATAGATAACCTACTTTATCCCTTTTGGACCAGAGCCTCACATTGAATTGTTTCAGCTGAAGGAGAGCCTAGGCTTAGCTCCTCCAGGAGGCACCTGATGAGGGTTTGGCTCTGAAGGGTTTATGAGTCTGTATTCAGGCATTAATAGGAACCCCTTGAGGCTCTAAGTAACCTAGGGAAGCTAGAGGCTGCTGGGTCAGGAAGCAGAGTTGGGCATCTTCCCAGGAAGCAGCAGGAGAAGGGGCATCTCCCACATGGTACTCAGAGTTGCCAGACGCTGGGGGCCTTCAGCCTAGACCTTGCTGAAGTAAATTCCTTACCCAAATCATCTCCAGGGTCTCCTTTTTGGCCCACTTGTCCTGGTAACCCAGGTGGCCCTGGCATTCCTTGAGGCCCTACCTTTCCGGGAGGGCCCTGAGAGCCTCTGAGTCCTTGACCTGTTGGAGGACCAAGGAAACATGACAGTATTTGCGTTCCTGCTCTATTTCTCCAAAAGCATGATGCCCAATCCCCTCCCAGGAGGAGGGAGACACTGATCCAGGGCTCACATTCTGAACCGCTCTTTCTAATGACCATAGAAGGAAAGCCTCCTGTGTCCCATGGGATGGTCTGCCTTGAGGGTCAACTTCCTGAGCCGGCAGGACCACCACGTGTCACCAGTTCCTGTGTGGAAGTTTGGGATGCCAGAGTCAGAGCTGTATCTCTCTTTTGAATTATAATTTGTAGTTGAGAGAAATACAAGCTACATGAATATGACATTATCCTCCTCACATCTCCAGGCAGTTTCCTTTGGAAGATAAAGAGTCACAGAGATAGAACAGCCCAAACTGTACCTGGTTCTCCCTTTTCTCCCTTCGCACCATCATGCCTATCTTTGCCTGGGAGGCCGTTGATTCCTGGAGAACCACAGGCAATCACAGGGCAGGTCTTTTGTACATTCTCACAGTTTTCTGTTTCTGTACACGATGCTGTCACCACAATCAGGAGAAGCAGAGGGAGTGATGGAAACAGTGACATGGTCCTCACCTTGGTGTGGGAAAAATCAAGGAAGATTATCTCATCCTGTTCAGTTAATCAACACATATTTACTGAACCTGCCCTTTTTCCTATAACCTATACTGGGCACAGGTGATATAGAGATGGGTGACCCATTCCTGCCCTCCAGATTGGGGATTTGGAAAAGTAAATCCTCCTGTGACGTTGTATTACTACTTCAGCTTGCATTGTCGGGGAGAAGGGGTTACCAGTGCCTGGCCTCTAGTGTTACTGCTAAAAGGCTAGGAGTGTGCTCTCTGTGTCCTTTGTGAGAGCAGATAGGCATAACATTGCCAGCTCACTCATGCCTGCTGACTTGGGGAGTGAACGTGAATGGAGACCCAGCTCTCTCTGTCTCACCTTTCACATTTGGGCCCATCTGCCACCTGCATCCCATCCTTATACCTGGACAGTCCATTGCCCTCAGTGCCGATTAACCAACATCTACTCAGTGGCACTCACTAAGCTGCAGGCTGATGATCTAGAGAGGAAGAGTCACTGCTAGTTACTAACCTGGCCAGAGTTAAGTTGAGTTTGTTTCCTCTTGATGTTTTATTTCCCACTGTAAGAGAGACTTGCCAGGGAGAGAATTTTCTCTGGAAATTTCTCACTATCTTGACCCAGGCAGGGTGCCAGATCCCTCTCTACTTCCTGGCAGGTATTCTGTGTGTCCTGTGAGTCAAAACCACTGGCAATTAGAACACCTTCCTTGAATACCCTACTCATTTCTCAAGCCTGACATTTTATGTCCTTCAAAGTCCTCTTCCAGCTGTCCCTCCCCCAGGAAACCTCAGCAGCCCAGCATCAAGGGTCTAATCCTTCTCGGCTCCCTTTGAAAACAAAGGCACAGTCTCATTTGCAAATGGTCAGGTGAATCCGGGAAAGTCACAGATACCCCAGGGTAAGCAGAGAAAGAGATACCACCAGCATGGCTTCTGCCTGCCATCTCCCCACACACCCTAGAAAGTCTTTTCTAGGCCTCCAAGATCAAGTCAAATCCCTAGACATTTGATCCAGGACCCCAGATCCATTCACCAGAAAGGACTTACCACGGCTTCTGCAAAGCAGGGATACAGTCACGAGGAAACTGGCCCTCCAGCAGGGTGCCGGCAGGTGCCTTAGGTGGAGGGAGGAGGCTGGACTCAGTAACACAAGGTCCAATCAGGCTTGTAAACAAGGACAGTATGGGCCTGACCTTCAACCCCAGATTAATAAGTCTTCTTAGAACTGCACTAAACTCTGCTTAGGAGCATTTCCCAGGGGCTTCTGGTGCAGTGCTGGGTGGCTGTTTTCTTTAATACTGCACAGTTCTTCCTTTAAATCGCCATCATTTGGGCAGTCCTCATTGCTGAGTCAGCACGAGCAGGCTCACATGGTTAATCGTGTCGAGATTCTTGTCTGCAATGAGAAACGCAGAGGCGCCTGTGAATGTGTTCACGTGCTTGGGCACACTAACCGTGCACGCAGACACGCAGGCGTGCACACACGCTCATCCACGAAAGCACGGCACACCCCTTGCTGCCTTCCACATACCAAGACCACTCCTGCCTCAGGCTTTACACTTGGTTTTCTCCCAGCCTGAATGTCCCCTCCATCATGTCACTGGCTGGCTGTTTCTCTTCTATTGAGACATTCCTGTCTCAGAGAAATCTGTGTTGATCACTTTATCTAAGTGGTCCCACTCTCTGTCCTCTTAACTTGCTTTATTTTCTTTCATATTACTTATACTCCATGATGTTATATTCTATCTATTTACTTTACTTTTCTACTTTTTATTGTGGTAAAATATGAAGAACATAAAATTTACCATTTTGACCATTAGTAGGTATACAATTTGGCCACATTAAGTACATTCACATTGTTGTGCAACCTTCACCACTACCCATCTCCAGAATATTTTCATCATCCCAAACCGAAACTCTGTACCCATTAAATAATAACTCCCCATTTCCAACCCCCAGCCCCACCCCCGATCCTTGGTAACCACTGTTCTACTTTTTGTCTCTATGAATCTGACTACTCTAGGTGTCTTAGATAAGTGGTATAATATAGGGTTTGTCTTTTTGTGACAGGCTTATTTCACTTAGCATAATGTCTTCGAGGTTCATCCATGTTGTGGCAGGTATCAGAATTTCCTTCCTTTTTAAGTTTAAATAATATTCCATTATATGTAAATACCACATTTTGGAAGCTTCATTTTTACTAGCAGAAAAAAAAAACTGGAAATAACCCAATTGTCCTTCAACAAGTGAATGGATAAATAAACCATGGAAAACTCACAGAAAAAAAAGGAACAGGCTCTTAATTAATACAATAACTTGGATGAATTTCAAGGACATTATGTTAAGTAAAATAAATATAATATCAAGAGTTTACAAACTGTATTATTCTTTTCATATAATATTCTCGAAATGGCAAAATTGAATAATGGGGAGCATATCAGCAGTTGGCAGGGAATAGGGCTTCAGGGAAGGTATAAAGGTATAGCACAAGAAAGTTTCATTGTGGGTGATGGAATAGTTCTGTGCCTTAATTGTGGTGATTGCACAAACCTGTGATTGCGATAACATTTCATAGAACTATACACCAAGAAAAAAAATGCAGGTAAAAAATAGTTCAATTCAAATAACATCCATAGCTTATTGTTGTATTGTTCCAATGTCAGTTTCCTGGTTTTGATACTTGCACTCTGGTACGTTAGATCCTACCATCGGTGAATGATGGATGAAGAGGACATGACACCTTTCTTTACTATTTTTTTCACCTTGTCTGTGAGATTAAAATTATTTCACATGAAAAAGTTTCCAAAGGGAGTCTCAAGGAAGCTGTGGGTGATCTAAAGATGATCCCTGCTTCCTTCAGTGCTTTGTCCAAGTTTTACAATGGAAATAGTCTGTACAATGGCTTGAAAGTGAGAAAAAGTAGGCCAGGTTCCCAAGGATAGTACTGTTCAGTCTGGTTGGTCTTAACAGTGTGAGATCCAAACGGTGAGAGATAAGGCATAAGCCTATTGATGATATGACTTATAAACTGTGTAAGACTTTGGACCTCCTCCCAAGGATCATTAGAGGAATTCCAATAGAAGAGGAATGATCACATTTGAATTTTTCAAAGCTTGTTTTGACTAAAATGTGGAGCAAGGTTGGAAGGGAGCAAGACTGGAAAAAAGCTGACCTGCAAGGAAGTACTTACTATCGTCTAAACGGCAGATGATGGTGGCCAGAATCAGGGTAATGGCAGCTGGATCAAGAAGCTAGATACATTTGAGAAACATCTACAAGGTATAACAAATAGAACTTGGGAGTTGGTTGGGTGTGAAATGGTGAGCAGAAAAAAGGAGTTTGGGCATACAAGTTTCTGACTTGAATATCTGGGTGCCAGTTAACTTATTGTAGGAGGTATAATGGGTATCTTGTGAGTAAATGGCTTGAATCAGGTGCTAGTGATCAAGAAGGGATGGAACAATAACTTTGTGAAGCAAAATGTATTCAATTCTGGACAACATTTCTAATAGAGCTGTCATCAGATGCCTTTTTAGCTTAGGGTGGTGAGGGAACCCGTCCTAGGAGCTTCAGACAGAGGTTGCAGAGCCATGTGGTGAGGGTGTGGTAGAGGCCTCCAAACACCAGAAGGAATATGGATGAGATTACCTTCCACGTCCTTTCCAACTAGATGGTCCTTGGCTTGTGGAAGGTCTGGTTTCCTTACTTCCTGCTGACCCAACCCCTGGGCCTGAGAAAACTGCAGGATGGTACAGAGCCGCGTGCCTAAAGCAAAGGACAGAGACGAGGACATCCAGGGCCTAAAAACGTCTGCTGGAAACTTGCTTATCTCTCTCCCCCACTCTTCAGCATCCAGACTTTCCCCTTGTTCCTACTCCAAAGTGGAGGAGGTAAAATGAGATAGCTGACTCCAGGTCACACTGGAAGTTCTGGCTTTGATCACTGTGCTTGTTTGTATTGAACACTTAGTCCAGAGGTCAGGAAGCTTCCTGGAACTGAGCTGGGAAGGGGTGGACATCTGGGTGGAGAGTCAATCTGAAAGTTGAGCCGCTGCTCTGGATGCAACTGAATCTCTTCCCATCCTCCACAGTCTGCAGCAGGCCTTTCCTATCATGAGATAACCCCTTTCCACATGCATCAGCCCCTGATTACCCAGTCTGCACTCCACCTAATAAGGCTGCTGTACGCATTTGTTCTGGACCTTAGGCCCTTCCCAGCACACCTCCACCAGACAACAGTGCTGCCTGTCTGACCTGTAGGAGGACTGCCTGCCCCTCTACATGACTTTCCTTTAATGGGATGGAATCCCAGCTCTGCCACTTCCTGGACGTGTGACTTTGGCCAAGTTCTGTCTCCTTCAGATCCTGTTTCTCCATCTGTGGACCAGGACAACACTGCCTTGGCTATGCCGTGATATACCGTCTTCTGATCCACACACACAGTGCACGGCATGCAGCTTATCATACCATCCTGCTTAAGACAAGGCCTTCATTGCCTCCAGGATGGTGTTACAATAGCCTTCTTCCCGTAGGAAGCAGTGTTCTTGGGCAACCTCAGCTGAGAGGTAAAGTTTGAGATTTGGAACCTGAAGGCTTGGTTTGGGCTCATGACTCCGAGTTTAGGCAGACCACATATTCTGGCTGAGCCTCAAATTTTAGCAGGGGGAGTGGGGCGCAGGTGTAGCAGGCCTAGAAGGTGCTGGTCCTCGTCCAAGAGCCTTTGCTTCAGGAGGATTTGGGGAGACACACCTGGGGGAGGGTGATAAACAGGGGAAATCAGGGCAGTTGTGCAGGCAAAAAAGCCCGAGGCCCAGGATTCCCTGCCAAGAGGGCTGCAGGAAGATTGTGGTCAAGCTCATTGACTCAAGGAGAGACTGTGCGTTGGGGCCTTGGCAAGGACGGAGCTCCCAGGATATTCTCAAGTCAAGCTGCATCGAGAAACTGAGGGTCCCTTTTTCTCTCAGCTTCTCTCTAGTGCCCTCTATGGTGAAAGCTTATCCTGCTCACTTTATTTTATTTTATTTTTTTATTTTATTGGGTTATAGTTGATTTACAATGTTGTATTAGTTTCAGGTGTACAGCAAAGTGATTCAGTTATACATATACATATATTCATTCTTTTTCAGTTTCTTTTCTCATATAGGTTATCACCAGATATTGAGTAGAGTTCTCTGTGATATACAGTAGGTCTTTGTTGGTTGTCTATCTTTTATATAGTAGTGTGTGTATGTTCTTCCCAAGCTCCTGGTTTATCTCTCCCCTCCACGTTTCCCCTTTGGTAACCATAGGTTTGTTTTCTATATCTGTAAGTCTGTTTATGTTTTGTAAATAAGTTCATTTCTATCATTAAAAAAAATTAGATTTCACATATGAGTGATATCATATATTTGTCTTTCTCTGTCTGACTTACTTCACTTACTGATAATCTCTGTGTCCATCAATGTTGCTGCAAATGGCATTATTTCATTCTTTTTTGTGGCTGAATAATATTCTATTGTATCTATGTACCACATCTTCTTTATCCATTCCTCTGTCGATGGACATTTAGGTTGCTTCCATGTCTTGGCTATTGTAAATAGTGCTGCAATGAACATTGGGGTGCATGCATCTTCTCTAATTATGGTTTTCTCCAGATATATGCCCAGGAGTGGGGTTGCTGGGTCATATGATAGTTCTATTTTTAGTTTCTTAATTTACATTCCTGATCATGCTCACTTTAAAGGAGAAATGCTTAAAGGAATTTTGTGGCTTATCACAGAGCATATATGGAAGAGTAAATCTGTAGCCAAGAGTCCTTTGGTAACTGGCACAGTAGGTGTATCTGCATGTCCATGTCAGTGTACACAGGGAGTCCACAAATGCCCTGAGTGGGCCCTTTATCAACATATGTAGCATCAGGAATTCCTCCAGCCAAGACTCATGGGAGAGCCTGAGAGCCAAGGAGCGTAGAGGTGTGGGTCTCGCTGCTTCTGGGTTCTGAAGCTGCATCTCTCTGTGCACTCACACAGAAAAGCCCATGAGAGGACACAGAAAGCAGGCAACAGGCCACCTATAGCCTTGTAGGAACCATCAGAAACCATCTCTGCTTACATCTTTATCTTGGGCTTCTAGCGTCCAGAACTGTGACAAAATAAATATCTGTTGTTTAAGCTACCCATTCAGTGATATCTTGCTGAGGCAGCCCAAGCTGACTAACAGCCCTCTTAGGTCAGGGGAACCCAACCAATTCCCATGATTGCTTCTCTGGAATGGGAAGTTGGGTAAAGAGGTGAGACTGTCCTGGATAGGAGAGTCCTGGAGGAGGAAAGTAGCTGGGCAGTAAAATGGGAGGGAGAGGGGGTTGAGGAAGATGTGCTCCGTTAGAAGGGCCAAGGAAAGGCTAGTTCTTGCCAGGAATGGCTGAGCTAGATGCCAGCTGCCCCTCCTCCACTTTCCTTTGTGTGCCTAGCCCCCAACCCCCCAAGGCAGGAGGGAGGTCAAGGAAGGGGACGTACACACACCTGATTCTACTCCATTCTGACCTGAGCGTTGTGACTTAGGCAAATGCTCTCACCTTGTAAGTCTCAGTCCTCAAGCTGTTACATGGGCATAAGAAAAATACTTAAAAACCAGAAATATGTTGGAGGGAAGGCCAGAGTGTTTTATGCATATGAGACCCCTAGCCCTTGAGAAAATAACTCCCCTGACAGAGAAAAAGGACCTGGAATGAGAGCTTCCTGCAATCGGTGAGGGAACAGACTCATGGGAGGCCCAGAGTAACCAGGTTAGACTGACCCAGGAACACCGGGCTCCCCAGTTGACTCCCCTATTTAAAGAGAGATGGGATGGTGTGAGGGGGATTCTGTCCTTCAGGCTGCTTTGTGTGGCTTCCAAGGGACCACTGTGAGGGACAGGTTCCCAGAGGATCATCCTCCTCTAAGGTCCCAAAGAGAAATTACTGGTCAGCCCTGCCATCTAGTGACCAAACTCAGAATTGTAGTGTGCCAAGGGCTACACTGAGACATCACACATCCCCATACCTGTTCACTCATTCTATACATTACTTGCTAGAAGCTGCTCTGTGTCAGGCCCTGGGATAGGAACTGAGAGACAAGGGAGAACAACATAACTTCCCTGTTCCAGATACTACGTAACATTTTTAAGTAGGGGGCTTTGTTGTTATACACCTTCTTCTGAGAGCCAAAGGCCTCATCTCTTGTCTGTCTCTTATGTCTTTTACTACACACGACTTCTGTGTTACAAGTATCGATAAATATGTATCATATATAATATATGTGTGTAAAATTCGTCTTCTCAAGACTCTTCTCTTTTTTGTAAATTTAGAAATCCACATTCAACATAAGCAAGGGCTTTTGACATTTGCCCCTTAGAGTTTTAAGTTATTTTCTGATATAACTAATATTGTCCAACCTCCCAGATTTCTTATGTCTTAGTCTGGTATAATGCATTGAATTTACAAAGTTAGAAAAATTCACAGATTAAAAAAAGGCAGGAGTTTGTGAAGCTGTGTATATGGGAATTGTTGGATATAGCAACGATATCCTAGAGATATTCACTGGGAATATAAAAAAATAAAAATTACATATGCATCCACAGTGATCTTTAGTTTTGTAGCATTGTATTCAGATTTGAGTCAAATAAAAAGTAAAAAAAGTTAAACATTCCTTACTCTATAACCCACAGTTCAATCTAGTGTTTTCCTTAAAGTCTCCCTGCCAGTATTTTTTCTTATCTCTCTCTATCTTTCACCCAGACTTCAAAAAGTCATGTCGGTTTTTCTTTTGCACCATCTCATATATTCTTTCTCAGTTTTATTTTCACAGCCATAAGCACTGTCCCCTCAACCCTAGATGTTCGAAGTAACCCAAGACATCTGCTTGTCTTCCCTCACTCATTGCTATCTATTCCACTGCTGGATGAATCTCCTTAATATATGACTTTAACAGCATCATTACTCCTTTAAAAAGCAGTATAAAATAAAAACATGCTTGTTTTCAAGATCTTCCACAATCTAGTCTGAATTAACTTTCCTCCTTTATTGCTTGTGACTCCAAAACAAACTGAAAATATTCATTCCGGCAGGACAGACCATTCAGACTTCTATGTACTGAGCACTGGATGTTTTTATTTCCCCAGGATCTCTTCCCTTCCACTTCTAGTAAATGAAATTCTCTTTTCTCTGATGAATCCTTTCCATATGGTTCAACTGGGCTGCTTCTCCTTTGCTGCATGAGAAGTGGAGTTATATTTGTGTTCAGCTCATATATTATAGCCTTTAGATCACCATGATTGTTTCAGTGATGGGTGAGTCACTCAGGAAAAGTTGACGAGTCTTTGCTACATGGATTTGCTAAGATTTGCTACATGGACCCAGGAAAGGAGTCTAAGGAAAGGACGGGCTTGGACTGGTAATAGCTATCCTTTCTGCTGCTTAGAAAAAGCCTATTTGAGAATGATGTCAATATGTGGAAAGATTAAGAGCTCAGAGATAGAAAGAGATACAGTTCTGACCATATACCAATACCTTGACTCCATGTAAATAAAAACTGCATTTGCCTTTGACACTTTGGAACTTACAGTTTGGAATGATTGGGAGGAATATCAGGAGATGTTTCAGTTGTGTGTATTTAGTTGTGTGGACTATAAATTCCATTTTTACTTCTGTTAATTTAGATTAGGTGTTCGTTACTTGTAACCTCATGACCCTACAACTTCCAAACTCACAATGGATACTCATAGTGGTACCTCTACTCACATCATCCCCTTGCCTAGGATACATTCATCCTTTCATTCTTCCAAACCAAACACTAGTTATCCTTCAAGACTTGATTAACTATCTCATTCTGAATGAAGATTTCTCTGACTACTCCCAACAATTCACCAGTTGATAGATTTTTGGATTGTTTCCACTATTGGGGTATTATGATTAATGGTACAGTGAACATTTGTGTACAAACGTTTGTGTGGACTTATGTTTCCAATACTCTTGGCTATGTACCTAGGAGTTGAATTGCTGGATCACATGGTAATTCTAACTTTTTGAGGAACTGCCAAATTGTTTTCCAAAGTGACTGTACAGTTCTACATTTCTGTTAGCAAGACATGAGGGTTCCAATTTCTCCACATCCTTAGCAATAATTGTTAATGCATATCTTTTTTTATTATAGTCATTCTAGAGGATGTAAAGTAGCATCTCAAGAAAAATTTTCTTAACATTGATATGAGTGAAAATATTAATACAACATACCAAACTTTATGAATTACAGCTAAAGTATTGCTTAGAAGAATATCTATAGCTTTGTTTTTTAAAAAAGGGAAAGATCTCAAACCAATAATCTAAACATCCACCTTAGGAAACTAGAGAAAGAAGGAAAAAACAACCAAAGTAAACAGAAGGAAAAAATAATAAAGAATAGAGAATAATAATAGAGAAGAATGAATAATAGAAAATAAAGTAAATGAAATAGAACATAGAGAAAATCATCCAAACAAAATTTAGTTCTTTGAAAAAAATCAACAAAATTGACAAACCTTTAGCTAGACTGAACAAAAAAAGAGAAAAAACTCGAATTACAAAAATCAGGGATAAAAGACAAGACGTTAGATCTAAACTTTCAGAAATAAAAAAGAATTTTTGGGGTAGTGTGAGAAAGTATGTCAACAAATTAGGAAATTTAGATTAAATAGAAAAAAAAAAAATCCTAGAAAGACACCAAGTACTAAAACTGACTCAAGAAGAAATAGAAAATCTGAATTGACCTATAACAAGTAAAGTGACTGATTTAGTAATAAACAAACTTTCCATAAAGAAATGTCCATCTCCTGAAATCGTCAGTGGTGAATTTTACCAAACACTTAAAGAAGAATTAATCAATTCTTCACCAACTCCTCCAAAACTTCACAAATGGGAGGAGGGAATTCTTCCCAACAGATTCTATGAGGGCAGAATCATCCTACTACTAAAATCACACAAAGACATCAAAGTTTAGACAAATATCCTTTATGAATGTAGACACAAAAATCTCAACAGAAATTCAGCAACATATAAAGAGGATTATGCACCATGATGAAGTGGGATTTATTGCAGGAATGTAAGGCTGGTTCAGCATATGAAAATCTATCAATACAATACAAAGGACTAATACAATAAAGGACAAAACCACATGCGAAAAATGCGTTTGATAAAATTCAACACCATTTCATGATAAAAAACACTTGACAAACTAGGAACAAATAACCATTTTGAAAGCCACATGACAAAAGGAGCTTAGATTCTGAATCCCTTAGAGGAGAGCAGTTTTCAGAGCAGTTTGTCAGTTTGTAAATTTATTGATGAAAAATAAACTATGCATAATTTTCCCGAAATAAAACCATTCTGGGGTTTGTTCCAGGAGCTAGCATTACTTTAACGTTTAAAATCTTTCTGGTCAGGCTTCCCTGGTGGTGCAGTGGTTGGGAGTCTGCCTGCCGATGCAGGGGACGCGGGTTCTTGCCCCGGTCCGGGAAGATTCCACATGCCGTGGAGCGGCTGGGCCCGTGAGCCATGGCCGCTGAGCCTGCGTGTCCGGGGCCTGTGCTCCGCAACGGGAGAGGCCACAGCGGCAAGAGGCCCGCGTACCGCAAAAAAAACAAAAACAAAAACATCTTTCTGGTCAAAGTTGTGATTTTGCTATTTTTAATTTTCCAACTAAAAATGAAAAGTCAAAGTTTACCTAGGGCCTAAACAACAGAAAGGTCAAGAATAGGGATTTTAAAACTAAGATAACTTTAATGAGTGGTTTGTTTCAAGATACTAAGGTATCTAAGTAGAAATTAAATCAGTTTTCTGCTTCCAGGAATCCTCTTTTTCAATATTTTTATGGAGTAATTGCCTCTTTTTGCAGAGGAAGTCTAAACTTATCTGGAAATACAATCTATTACTATGTTATAAAAGAAAAATTCACTATTTTCTTCTGAGATCATAGCAAATACACAACAAACAAACAAAACAAAACAAACTAGCAGTCACCAAAACTCAACGTTTCTTTTATCTTCTTATTTCTTACAGTAGAACAAGTTAACCAAGAATATTTACTTGAAACTATAAGAATCTAATGGACTAAACCATAAGAATCATTTTATGTTCTATGCTACTGGATGTATACTTATAAATACATATATTTTAAACTAAAAATGTTAATGTAATGAGATGAATCTTTCTGTGCTTATAGAACTTCTGTGGAGCTTTTATTTCATTTCTAGGCTCATCCCTACAAAAGAAATGCATGATGATAGTGAAAGATACTTGGAATTTATCAATTCAACAAATCCTTATTGTATGTCTGCTTTATGATATGTATCAATACTAGGGAGCCAACAGTGAACAGACCAGATAGGAATTCTTTCTAATAGAATTTATATTCTAGTGATAAATTCAACTCATAAAACTTTTCAGATACCTACAGTGATATCAACCATGATTGTCATTGAAAGCATGTGTCTCAACAAGGCAGTGGTCTCCAGATATCTATCCTAAAAGACATTACAGAATCTCTCTCAATGCATCAAATTGTTTCACTAAGCAGAATAGTCTATTGTTTGAAATGTAAGCAAAGGAAAAAGAAGAGTAATTAAAATGGATTATATTTTACTGATCCTGAATTTATGTGGATTTGCCACTTATTTATTACTAAGCAGAAACCCTAGTCTCAGAGAAAACATGCTTTGGAAAATGATTGTGTAAACAGAGCAGAGTTTGTAGGCATATGTGAGGGTAGCTTCCTAGCTCCAAATGTTGAGCTTGCTAAGACCATCAGTCAGTATGTTTTACAGAAGAATGGAGAGTACCGATTACTCAGGTAGTCATTCAAGCAGAGGTCATTTTGAAAAGCTTCTCCTATACATCTGAATTCCATTTCATTCTTTGATACATGGCCAGGACAGTATATAGAAACCTGGAAACCGCACTGTGCGATATCACAAAATCTAAGTAACAATCAGAAGTGTTCCGTGGGATCTTAAGATCTCTCTGCATCTCATCTTAATTTAATAATGCTTGAAAATTATACAGTAGTCCCAGTTTGCCAATCCCTTTTACATATATAATTTTATACAAATTCCTGCCTTTTGGCAGGGAGTGTAATGTGGTTATAAAGCATATGACAAATTTACAGTAGTTTTCTCTATTTCCTTCTGTTTGCACCACCTTGACCAATATTTTTTTCTAGTATTTGATTTCCTAATCAAAATAACTATAGTAAATGTACCCTCTGTACACTATTTGTAAAGTTTAAATGAAGCAAAATTTATATAATTAGCACATTTTAAGTATTCAACAATACAGGTTCTTATGATTATTTTAGAGAAGCAAATGAAGTGGAAGAGGTATATGTGAACGTATCCTAAAAGCTAAAGAAAAAAAAAATGCAACAAGCATAAATTGTTAAATACTTCATATTCTGAGAAATACATGGAGATAAAGTATTTAAAGGACTTCTAAATTAGTATTCCTCATTATCTAGAAGCTAACTCCAACTTTCTAGCTTTTAGGCTCATCAGATTTCACTTGGTAATTGTTTATTATATATCAGAGTACTAACTGAAGTATTTATTTGCCTCTTTAGATTTGCAGAGGGTATTATAGCTAGTTAAGTAAATTTTCTGATAAAAAAGTAATGTGTGTTTCGGTGTGCTACACATAAATCCTATATGGCTCATCACTTTCTACTGCAAATGAATCTTGCAAATAAATCTTGAATGCTTCTGTGCTTTCTACTTTCCAACTCTAGTTGATTTTATTTCAGAGACTGACATTGGAAATTACGGAATATTAATTTTGATGAAACTCTCTGACTAATAATCCTTAAGAAAAAGTGAAGTGGGTAAAGAATTCTACATTTTTGGAATTATGGAACTCTAGAAGGTTTAAAAAAAATGTCCTGATTGCTAACAACATACTGCTTCCCACAGAATATAAATATTTTTCACAGAATATTATCAATAATCAGAGGCCACCAGTGACTGTAGTCAAACAAGATATAAACAAGACCACTCTGTCATCATGTCAGAACATCAATAAAAGGACACTGTGCAGCCACAAAAATGGCAAACATCCTCAACTTCTGGCTAATTTGAGTGGCTACAGCTTCTTTATCAATGACAACACTAGTATCTATCCCAGTTGTATGGACTTAGATTTTTTTCTTTTTATTGGTCTCTCTTTAGACTAGTTTGAGTTTTGTTGAGAAATGCAATTTTATTATTGGTGTTCTAACAGAAAAATGTATCCCATTGGACAGAAAAACATAACATGCTTTTCCTAAGGAACACATAAAATAATTTTACCTACCCAGTAGTTACTCAGAGATATTCTTGTTAACTTACCTAAAGGATTCAGATTAGCTTGGTTATAATTGAAAGATTTTGCTGTAAGAGTGGACTTTAACTAAAAAGCTGAAGAAATCTGCAGTTATTTTTATGTTTAAATGAATTACTGCAATGCCCTCTTGATATTAACATATATATATATAATCCTTACCTGATAATTTAAAAAAATTAAAAAATGAAGATTAATACAATACAAAGGACTAATACAATAAAGGACAAAACCACACACAAAAAATGCATTTGATAAAATCCAACACCATTTCATGATAAAAAAACACTTGACAAACTAGGAACAAATAACCATTTTGAAAGCCACATGACAAAAGGAGCTTAGATTCCGAATCACTTAGAAGAGAGAAGTTTTCAGAGCAGTGTGTCAGTTTGTAAATTTTTCTGACACAAGCTGGGCCAATTCAAGCATTCCATCTACTTCCATAATTGGGCCACAGATGGTCACCTGAACAGAGTCACTGTAATGAGACACAGTACCGGGGACTTTTGCTGAAAGCGTGGGAAAGAGAACTTTACTTTTAGTGGGGTTGCTAAACTGTGAGAATGTGAGTCTGTTCCTGCTGTTAGCCATCTTGGCAAGAGGAACGGAAAGAGTGGGAAAATGAAGTCAGCACACAGGATGCAGAACTAGAACAGAGCTGTTGAAGAGAAAGGAACAGATTGTTTGTTACTTTCTTGAGTCTCTGGATCTAGCCATGCCTGAATCCAGGTAGTCCTGGACTTGGATTGCTGAAGCCACCAAGCCCCACCCTCCATTCTTTATGTGTGTTTGTTTAGTCAAGTTGGTTTAGTCATTTACAATAGAAAGATTCCTGAAATAGGTATTTATGAAAAGTATCAGGTTGATTCTCAAAATAACCCCATGATTTAGGTAAGACAATGACTATATCTAATTCAGTTTTTCCTTCTTACAATACTTAGCACAATCTATTAAAGAAAGCAGGTGTTTTGAAGAAAACTAATGTCTGCTAAATTAAATTGAGGTAGAGTAAAGGAAGTGATCGGTCACTATTAAATCTTATTAATTTTATTTAAGCAGAACTTGTAAATTGACATCTCTTGTCCCTTTCAAGTATTCCTAAAAATTCTTATAAATGCTGCCATTGCTCAGTGCACTCTGAGGATACTTCTTGGAAATTGTCTTCACAGACTGAACCTTTGTTATTGCTGTTGTGGTTGTGGTCATTGTTTTATACTTAGTCACAGTGAATATTCATCCTATGAAGGATAAATTCATTTATATAAATAGCCAAAATTAATGGAACTAAGTTTGGTAATGAAGGAAAATTGCTGCTAGGTTGAGTTGGGAGAAAAAAATGTAGACAGAGCACCTACTATGTGCTGCAACCTCTGATTTACATTATGCATACATACCTACTAATATTTACTGAGTACCTGCTTTGGCCCAGGTATAAGTGCTTTGGCTCAGTATAAGTGCTCTACATACAGTTCTTTACTAGTCTTCACATGAATCTAGTTGGTAGGCATTAGTATCACCAATATTCACATCCTAAATTATATATATTTCCTGTGGTCACACAATCATTGTGTGCCAGAGGCACTGCTCAAATTCAAGACTGATGCGACTCCAAACCCTGAGGTTTACTTTTCTGCCATTCTGCATCTCTGCAATTCGTTTTAGTTTAGTTTAAAGCCAGAGTGTAATCATAGAATAAGGAGACTTACTTTCTCTTGAATAATGTCAGGTTTATTGGGGAAGCAAAAAATTAGCAGAATGTATGTGGTTTCCCAGGCTCTTACCATCACAAAAATGTGTGCTTGGGTGTAACTGGATGCCCCTTGGGAAGTGCTCCAAGAGAGGGGCTCTGCCTCTTTCACCATACAACTTCTCATTATTGATTCAAGGGAGCAGAAATACCCTGGTTGACAATAAGAGATTCCTGGTAATGAAAAATGTTTGAAAAATCCAGTGACTAGAACTCGTGTCATTTACTTAGAGCATTTGCAAATCAGCACCAGTGCCTGGTAGTCAACTTGCTGTCTTTCAGCTGAAGCACCTCTGTCCTGCCCAACCACGTCAAGAGTGGAAGGAGAATTGCTACAAGGGCCATCTGGTTTACTATGGTTTTGTCCCTCCTCAGTACGCGTGTAGCTTTCTGAGGGGACTACAGAATTCAAATGTGTGTTTGGCTTATTGTCCCTTTATTTCATCATCTTACCTCCTATTTCATACTCCATCCCTGAGAGCATATTTCTTGTTTGTTGGTCTGGGGCTCTGACTGCTTCAGGCTCCATCCAGCTTCCTCAAGGGGGTACTAGGATCAATATTTCAGGATCCAATATGCTTCTGCCCACAGATTGAGAAGCTCTGATTTATGTGTGGCAGGAGTGGCAGGCTCCTGTGGGCATACCTTTCTCTAGCCTGGGACCCACTTTGAAGCAGGATTGTTTTATGTAGCCCCCAAATAAATCCAAATTCTTCCCAAATTAATGAGAAATGAATAACTGACTAAGGTTTTGTGGACAAGGATTCACAGGTCACAATTCAGCTAACACTTCATCAACTTTGTCATTAAAATTCTGTTTTTTGCCTTACCAGACAACATATTTTTTATTTCCTTTGTATTACTACCCCTCAAAAGCTATCAGAGTGTCCTCCATGGGCCTAATTCCTTTTTCACTCACTGTGTGAGTATTTCACTGAGAAAAACGGAAATCCCTTGAATCGTGCCCATCTATTCTCAAAGCCTGCACCTCGTGGGGATTTAGCTAATCCCTCTACATCTGCAAAGGAAGTTATTTGCTGTTTTTGGTCCTTGTTGCCATGTTTCACAGCTTGTCTGGGCAGTATCTACCTCCCTGTGACAGGGTTCCTCTCATACTTGCACATTTCAAACAGTAACTATTAGGTGGATACCATCCTGTGCTCCAGGCCAGCTAGATGAGCTAAGAGATATTTGACTTGAAAAGAGCATTGGGGTTCAAAGTCAGGAAACAGAAACTTGCAGTCACTACTTTATCATTTCTGAGATCCTTTCAGTGACATAGTTTCTTAACCTGTGAGATTGGGAGTGTGGAGGTGATTTAGAAAGAGAATTTCCAAGGCCACTTAAGATTTATAACAAACATTAACATACTTTGCCATTTAAGATAGCACATGCTTCACAATTCTTTTTGCATTGTTTTGGAAAGCTACCTTATCAAAATTATAAAGGAGCATCATCTATTAACAGATGAGGGCGATTATCTCAACAAATAAAATTTCTAGAGAGGTCTCTGTGCACACAACACAACACTACTGGGTGATCACAATATAGTTTCATATGAGAGAAAAAAAATCAACCTTTCCTTTTTATCATTTTTCCTACCTTTGTGCAGAGAATGTATAAATAGAGAATATATCTGCCTTGTCACGTTCAGTCAGGTATTGGCTTTCTTTATAGGAAAAGAGATTTAATAAAGATCGAAACTAATACAGATAAAGTATATGAAAATATCTACTAAAGTGCTTGAACCATAATGTACCTTTGAAAATATAGTTTCCTTTTTTTCTTCTTCTTCTTTTACAAATACTTTGTGATCACCTTCTTTGGGCCCTTCGTCAGGTAATATGTTTTAAATTGGAACGTGAGGTTCCCTAAACAGTGCCTACTTATTAAACTGTAGATGCTTAATAAATATAGTGCTATATTAAATAGAATTAGATCTTTGCCCTAAAAGGACACATAGTATAATGGGGACAAACGTGCGTGCACATAAAAATATGCTCTACAAATGAGTAAGAAAAGAGTGAAAACTATAGGATATTAGAGTACATGGTGACTATTGAGAGCTAACATGATAAAGCCTTCAAAAAAGACCAGCTTTACAAATATGGGAGCATCTGAACATACACACAGGGTAGGGAAGCTTATTCTATACTTGGGAATTTCTTAAACAAAGGAGCAGAGAAGAGTGAGCAAGAGACTCTTCTGATAAGTTGATAAAAGAGACTGATTAGAAAAGACGTTTCGTAAAGTGGAGAATAGCAGTAGCTGCCTGCTAAGTATAAATTCGTTTGGGGATGGCCTCTATTAAAAAACAAAATTCACCTGAGTACATTTCAAGATCTAATTGGCTTTATTAGGTGATTCATGAATTGGGTAGCATCTGATCTATCAACTAGAAGGGGTTGTATAAAATGGAAGGTTTTTATAGGTAGAAGTGTGGGGCAAGGGAGCTATTAGCAAAAGGAAAGAAAGGGCTATTTTTAGGCCTAGACACCTTCTTTTTTGTGGAGGGAAGGGAACTGGGAAGGGTTTTATCATACAGATTGTCTCTTCTTCCTCTGGGGGAGGGAGAGGGCCCACATGGAAGATTACCTCATAGGTGCTAACCAGGAAAACTCCAGACTAGTTGATTAAGATTGTATTTCTGGTGAAGGTTGAAACTGCAAGTAGGTCAGGTATTAAATCTTGGTTTGGTATCTTGAGCTTTAGCCCAAGTGACACCATTCTGGGACTGTGATTTTTCTCTTTAACCCCTCAAATGCTTAGTTAAGCAGTTTGGATTTTATTCTAAACCACAGGTAACTATTGAAGGCCTTAGAACATCTAAGTCACAGCAGAAATAAGTGTCTTAGAAATTTTAGTCTCGAGCAGAATGGATTGGACTGAAGTCCTAATTAACTGAAGCATATGTGTTAGGAGGCCCTTGAGAAAATCCTGGCATTAGCTGAAAATATTTTGAATGTTTTCTTAAGATATTTTTTAATCAGGAATGTTTTGTTTCTTGTCAATATAAACACAATAGAGAGAAGTTAATGTTTGAGACATATTGGTTAACTTGAAATTCCTTAAGATTTTTTTTCTAGCAACTAGAGCTAAGGAGCTTATGGTGCAAAAAATGATTGGAATTTGGGAAAGGGAGGATCTAGGACTTTTTTTTTTTTTTTTTGCGGTACGCAGGCCTCTCACTGTTGTGGCCTCTCCCGTTGTGGAGGCACAGGCTCCGGATGCGCAGACTCAGCGGCCATGGCTCATGAGCCCAGCCGCTCCGCGGCACGTGGGATCTTCCCGGACCGGGGCACGAACCCGTGTCCCCTGCATCGGCAGGCGGACTCTCAACCACTGCGCCACCAGGGAAGCCCAGATCTAGGACTTTGAATGCTCTTCTTATTCCCTATGAATACTGGGATTTCCTGGATATTGGAAAACTGTGAGATTTAAAAAAAAATCTTGGCATTGGGCTTCCCTGTTGGCGTAGTGGTTAAAAATCCACCTGCCAATGCAGGGGACCAGGGGTTCGATCCCTAGCCCAGGAAGATCCCACATGCCGCAGAACAACTAAGCCAGTGAGCCACAACTACTGAGCCCGTGTGCCACAACTACTGAATCCCTTGCGCCTAGAGCCTGTGCTCTGCAACAAGAGAAGCCACGACAATGAGAAGCCCGCACACTGCAACAAAGAGTAGCCCCTGCTCGCCGCAACTAGAGAAAGCCCCAACAAAGACCCAACAGAGCCCCCCAAAATAAAAACAATTAATTAATTTAAAAAAAATCTTGGCATCAAACAGAGCTTGACTTTAAATCTGACTCATTTTCTGGCTGTGCTATCTTGATGTAGCTACTTGACTTCTCTGAATGTCAGTTTCCTCATTGTTAAATGGAAGTAATTACATTTTATATTAAGTGAGATATATAGATATACCAAAATGTCTGGTATATAATAGATGCCCAATAGATGCTCATATTTAGTTTTCTTTGTTTGCAAATGATGGTAGTGTTGGGGATGAAAAAGCTTTCTTCTACCTTTCTAGATTCTTCTGTCTGGTCTTAGAATTAAATTGCTATCAGACACATTAACAGGAGAAAATTAAACGAGTTGAGCAACATGTATACATATGAGACACAGGAAAACTGAGTAACTCACCAAAATGGCCCAAGCCCTCACCTTGAATACCATCTTCAGCTAAAGATAAAAGAGAATGTTGGGGGTAGTGGTTGGAGACTTCAAAGGGGAGGAAGGTAATTCACATGGAGATGGAAAAGCAAATGTTTACTAAACAAATGTGTCTGGGCCCTGCAGAGACAATGGGTCACAGAGTGAACTCTGATCTCTAGGCCCTGCCAGGTTCCCCTACATACCTAGTCCATAGTCTCTGCAGATATCGCTGGTGGCAGCTCTGGGGACAGGCACTCTATCTAACTACTTTTAGGTAGTTAGGGGGAAGTTCAAATATTCTTCCTGAGTCTTTTGGGCCTGATTGTTTTCAGCGTAAAATAATCCACATGCCAAAGAGACACATTTTCGGGTGGCAAATTTTGCTCTCCTACAGTTGCAAGGGGAAGGGGTAAGTGCAAAGTACTCTCATAATGATGGTTTTGGCAGATTCTTATCATGATAGTCATTAGCTATAATTACTTTTTAAAAATCTCTGACAAAGAAGTATATGATTGTATGGGTCAAAAGAAAGCTCTGGTTATCACTTTAAACTCTTTTCTTTGAATGCATTACCCAATAATTAATGCATTAATTATTCCATGACTCTTACTCTGGCTAGAGAAAAGTGCATTGGTTCAGCCCACAGTGCTTTCATATCTTTTAAAATATAAGACATATGGCATGGAGTAGCTATTTTTCACCACTTCCTTGATTTTGAGAGTAAGTTAGGGCTTATCGTTTTCTGTTCAGGAACCTAAAGTGAGAGATTGAATATCTTTGTCATTATCCCATGGGGAGATAGGGATGCTCAGTCCTCTGAGCTGTGAGCCAAAGGCATTTTGTAGGGACAGAGCATTTTGATGTGAATTATATTTTATGAAATACGAATTTCAGCAGCAAAATACTGCACTTCTCACAGTTAAAGTCTTGTTGAAAGTTAAAGTTATTTTAACTGTACAGACTCTGTTCTCCAAGTCAGAGCAAAAATTCTCAAATTTATTGACTTTATATGGAAATCACATACTGTTGCCTATAGCATGTGTGGGGCTCTAAAGACACTTGGTGTGTGGTAAGCTATTTTATGGAGACAAATTTAAGCAGAATGTGGATCACACAAATGAATCATGATGTTAGTGATTTAATTTATTAGAATCCAAGTTGGTCTTTGAATGAGAGTGAACAAATTGGTACAGTTATTTCCAGAAATATTACTGTTTCCTATCACTTCTAAGCAACTCTGAATTGACCCTTGCCATGGAAAGTAAAAACTTAATTAAGCTTCATAGAGTGTGCCACGGCTAGCCAGGAGGGAGTCCGGGAAAAGGTCTGGAACAGCCGAAGAGGCAAGAGACTTTTTCTTGCCTCTTTGTTACCTGGTGCGCAAGGGGAGGGGATTAAGATCGCCGCTTAAAGGAGCTCCAGAGACGGGCGCGAGCCGCGGCTAACAGCGCGGACCCCAGACACGGGCAGGAGACGCTAAGGCTGCTGCTGCCAACCACCAAGAAGCCTGTGAGCAAGCACAGGTCACTATCCACACCTCCCCTCCCGGGAGCCTGTGCAGCCCGCCGCTGCCAGGGTCCCGTGATCCAGGGACAACTTCCTCGGGAGAACACACGGCGCACTTCAGGCTGGTGCAACGTCACGCCGGCCTCTGCTGCCGCAGGCTCACCCCACATCCGTACCCCTCCCTCCCCCCGGCCTGAGTGAGCCAGAGCCCCCGAATCAGCGGCTCCTTTAACCCCGTCCTGTCTGAGCAAAGAACAGACGCCCTCAGGCGACCTACACTCAGAGGCAAGGCCAAATCCAAAGCTGAACCCCGGGAGCTGTGCGAACAAAGAACAGAAAGAGAAATCTCTCCCAGCAGCCTCAGGAGCAGCGGATTAAATCTCCATAGTCACCTTGATGTACCCTGCCATCTGTGGAAAACCTGAATAGACAAAAATCATCCCAAAATGAGGAGGTGGACTTTGGGAGCAACGATATATATATTTGTTTCCCTTTTTCTCTTTTTGTGAGTGTGTATATGTATGCTTCTGTCTGTGATTTTTGTCTGTATAGCTTCGCTTTTGCCATTTGTCCTAGGATTCTGTCTGTCCGGTTATTTTGTTTTGTTTTGTTTTAGTACAGTTTTCAGTGCTTGTTATTATTGGTGAATTTGTTTTTTCTTTTGGATGTTCTTTCTTTTTTTTTAAAATTACTTAAAAATTTTTTTTTAAGAATTATTTTTTGTTTTTTATTTTAATAACTTTTTAATTTTATCTTATTTTATTTTATTTTATCTTTTTCTTTCTCTCTTTCTTTCTTTTTTTCTCCATTTTATTCTGAGCCGTGTGGATGACAGGCTCTTGGTGCTCCAGCCAGATGTCAAGGCTGTGCCTCTGAGGCGGGAGAGCCAACTTCAGGACACTGGTGCACAAGAGACCTCCCAGCTCCAAGTAATATCAAACGGCGAAAATCACCCAGATATCTCCATCTCTACGCCAAGACCCAACTCCACTCAACAACCAGCAAGCTACAGTGCTGGACACCCTATGCCAAACAACTAGCAAGACAGGAACACAACCCCACCCATTAGCAGAGAGGCTGCCTAAAATCATAATAAAGTCAGAGACACCCCAAAACACACCACCGGACATGGACCTGTACACCAGAAAGACAAGATCCAGCTTCATCCACCAGAACACAGGCACTAGTACCCTCCACCAGGAAGCCTACACAACCCACTGAACCAACCTTAGCCACTGGGGGCAGACACCAAAACAACGGGAACTACAAACCGGCAGCCTGCAAAAAGGAAACCCCAAAAACAGTAAGTTAAGCAAAATGAAAAGACAGAGAAACACACAGCAGATGAAGGAGCAAGGTAAAAACCCACCAGACCTAACAAATGAAGAGGAAATAGGCAGTCTACCTGACAAAAAATTCAGAATAATGATAGTAAAGATGATCCAAAATCTTGGAAATAGAATGGAGAAAATACAAGAAACGTTCAACAAGGACCTAGAAGAACTCAAGAGCAAACAAACAATCATGAGCAACACAATAAATGGAATTAAAAATTCTCTAGAAGGATCAGTAGCAGAATAACTGAGGCAGAAGAACGGATAAGTGACTTGGAAGATAAAATAGTGGAAATAACTACCGCAGAGCAGAATAAAGAAAAAAGAATGAAAAGAATGGAGGACAGTCTCAGAGACCTTGGGGGTAGTATTAAATGCACCAACATTCGAATTAAAGGGGTCCCAGAAGAAGAAGAGAAAAAGAAAGGGACTGAGACAATATTTTAAGAGATTATAGTTGAAAACTTCCCTAATATGGGTAAGGAAATAGTTAACCAAGTCCAAGAAGCACAGAGAGTCCCATACAGGATAAATCCAAGGAGAAACATGCCAAGACACATATTAATCAAACTATCAAAAATTAAATACAAAGAAAACATATTAAAAACAGCAAGGGAAAAACAACGAATAGCATACAAGGGATCCCCATAAGGTTAACAGCTGATCTTTCAGCAGAAACTCTGCAAGCCAGAAGGGAGTGAAAGGACATATTTAAAGTGATGAAAGGGAAAAACCTACAACCAAGATTACTCTATCCAGCAAGGGTCTCATTCAGATTTGACAGAGAAATTAAAATCTTTACAGAGAAGCAAAAGCTAAGATAATTCAGCACAAACAAACCAGCTTTAAAACAAATGCTAGGGCTTCCCTGGTGGCGCAGTGGTTGAGAGTCTGCCTGCCGATGCAGGGAACACGGGTTCGTGCCCTGGTCTGGGAGGATCCCACATGCCGCGGAGCGGCTGGGCCTGTGAGCCATGGCTGCTGAGCCTGCGCATCCGGAGCCTATGCTCTGCAACGGGAGAGGCCACAACAGTGAGAGGCCCGCGTACTGCAAAAAAAAAAAACCCAAAAAACAAAACAAACAAAAAACAAATGCTAAAGGAACTTCTCTAGGCAGGAAACACAAAAGAAGGAAAAGACCTACAATAACAAACTGAAAACAATTGAGAAAATGGGAATAGGAACATACATATCAATAATTACCTTAAATGTAAATGGATTAAATGCTCCCACCAAAAGACAGACTGGCTGAATGGATATAAAAACAAGACCTGTATATATACTATCTACAAGAGACCCACTTCAGACCTAGGGACACATACAGACTGAAAGTGAGGGGATGCAAAAAGATAGTCCATGCAAATGGAAATCAAAAGAAAGCTGGAGTAGCAATAGTCATATCAGATAAAATAGACCTTAAAATAAAGACTATTACAAGAGACAAAGAAGGACACTACATAACGATCAAGAGATCAATCCAAGAAGAAGATATAACAATTGTAAATATTTATGCACCCAGAATAGGAGCCCCTCAATACATAAGGCAAATGCTAGCAAATGCTAACAGCCATAAAAGGGGAAATTGACAGTAACACAATCATAATAGGGGACTTTCATACCCTACTGTCACCAATGGACAGATCATCCAAAATGAAAATAAATAAGGAAACAAAAGCTTTAAATGATACATTAAACAAGGTGGACTTAATTAATATTTATAGGATATTCCATCCACAAACAACAGAATGCACTTTCTTCTCAAGTGCTCATGGAACATTCTCTAGGATAGATCATATCTTGGGTCACAAATCAAGCCTTGGTAAATTTAAGAAAATTGAAATCATATCAAGTATCTTTTCTGACCACAACGCTATGAGACTGGATATCAATTACAGGAAAAGATCTGTAAAAAATACAAACACATGGAGGCTAAACAGTACACTACTTAATAATCAGGTGATCACTGAAGAAATCAAAGAGGAAATCAAAAAATATCTAGAGATAAATGACAATGAAAACACGATGATCCAAAACCTATGGGATGCAGCAAAAACAGTTCTAAGAGAGAAATTTGTACCAATATAATCCTACTTTAAGAAACAAGAAACATCTCAAATAACCTAGTTTACACCTAAAGCAATTAGAGAAAGAAGAACAAAAAAACCTCAAAGTTAGCAGAAGGAAAGAAATCATAAAGATCAGATCAGAAATAAATGAAAAAACTGAAGGAAACTATAGCAAAGATCAATAAAACTAAAAGCTGGTTCTTTGAGAAGATAAGCAAAATAGATAAGCCATTAGCCAGACTCATCAAGAAAAAAGGGAGGAGACTCAAATCAATAGAATTAGAAAGGAAAAGGGGACGTAAAAACTGACACTGCAGAAATACAAAAGATCATGGGAGATTACTACAAGCAACTCTATGCCCATAAAATGGACAACCTGGAAGAAATGGACAAATTCTTAGAAATGCACAACCTTTTGAGACTGAACCAGGAAGAAACAGAAAATATTAACAGACCAATCACAAGTACTGAAATTGAAACTTTAATTAAAAATCTTTCAACAAACAAAAGCCCAGGACCAGATGGCTTCACAGGCAAATATTATCAAACATTTAGAGAAGAGATAACACCTATCCTTCTCAAACTCTTCCAAAATATAGCAGAGGGAGGAACACTCCCAAACTCATTCTGTGAGGCCACCATCACCCTGAAACCAAAACCATACAAAGATGTCACAAAAAAAGAAAACTACAGGGGCTTCCCTGGTGGCGCAGTGGTTGAGAGTCCGCCTGCCGATGCAGGGGACACGGGTTCGTGCCCCGGTCTGGGAGGATCCCACATGCTGCGGAGTGGCTGGGCCCGGGAGCTATGGCCGCTGAGCCTGTGCGTTCGGAGCCTGTGCTCCGCAACGGGAGAGGACACAACAGTGAGAGGCCCACATACCACAAAAAAAAAAAAAAAAGAGAAAACTACAGACCAATATCACTGATGAACATAGATGCAAAAATTCTCAACAAATTACTAGCAAACAGAATTCAACAGCACATTAAAAGGATTATACACCATGATCGAGTGGGGTTTATCCCAGGAATGCAACGATTGTTCAATATACGCAAATCAATCAACGTGATGCACCATATTAACAAACTGAAGGAGAAAAACCATAGGATCATCTCAATAGATGCAAAGAAAGCTTTTGACAAAATTCAACACCGATTTATGACAAAAATCCTCCAGAAAGTAGGCACAGAGGGAACTTACCTCAACATAATAAAGGCCATATATGACAAACCCACAGCCAACATCGTCCTCAATGGTGAAAAACTGAAACCATTTCCACTAAGATCAGGAACAAGACAAGGTTGTCCACTCTCACCACTATCATTCAACATAGTTTTGGAAGTTTTAGCCACAGCAGTCAGAGAAGAAGAAGAAATAAAAGGAATCCAAATCAGAAAAGAAGAAGTAAAGCTGTCACTGTTTGCAGGTGACATGATACTATACATAGAGGATCCTAAAGATGCTACCAGAAAACTATTAGAGCTAATCAATGAATTTGGTAAAGTTGCAGGACACAAAATTAATGCACAGAAATCTCTGGCATTCCTATACACTAATGATGAAAAATCTGGAATTGAAATTAAGAAAACACCCCCATTAACTACTGCAACAAAAAGAATAAAATACCTAGGAATAAGCCTACCTAAGGAGACAAAAGACCTGTATACAGAAAATTATAAGACACTGATGAAAGAAATTAAAGATGATACAAATAGATGGAGAGATATACCATGTTCTTGGATTGGAAGAATCAACATTGTGAAAATGACTATACTACCCAAAGCAATCTACAGATTCAGTGCAATCCTTATGAAACTACCACTGGCATTTTTCACAGAACTAGAACAAAAATTTTCACAATTTGTATGGAAACACAAAAGACCCCGAATAGCCAAAGCAATTTTGAGAGAGAAAAATGGAGCCTGAGGAATCAGGCTCCCAGACTTCAGACTATACTATAAAGCTACAGTAATCAAGACAGTATGGTACTTGCACAAAATCAGAAATGTAGATCAATGGAACAGGATAGAAAGCCTAGAGATAAACCCACGCACATATGGTCACCTTATCTTTGATAAAGGATGCAAGAATGTACAATGGAGAAAAAGCCTCTTCAACAAGTGGTGCTGGGAAAACTGGACAGCTACATGTAAAAGAATGATATTAGAAAACTCCCTAACACCATACACAAAAACAAACTCAAAATGGATTAAAGACCTAAATGTAAGGCCAGACACTCTCACACTCTTAGAGGAAAACATAGGCAGAACACTCTGACATAAATCACAGCAAGTACTTTTTGACCCACCTCCTAGAGAAATGGAAATAAAAACAAAAATAAACAAATGAGGCCTAATGAAACTTTAAAACTTTTGCACAGCAAAGGAAACCATAAGCAAGACGAAAAGACAACCCTCAGAATGGGAGAAAATATTTGCAAATGAAGCAACTGACAAAGGATTAATCTCCAAAATTTACAAGCAGCTCATGCAGCTTAATATCAAAAAAACAAACAACCCAATCCAAAATTTGGCAGAAGACCTAAATAGACATTTCTCCAAAGAAGATATACAGATTGCCAACAAACACATGAAAGAATGCTCAACATCATTAATCATTAGAGAAATACAAATCAAAACTACAATGAAATATCATTGCATACCGGTTAGAATGGCCATCATCAAAAAATCTACAAACAATACATGCTGGAGAGGGTGTGGAGAAAACAGAACCCTCATACACTGTTGGTGGCAATGTAAATTGATACAGCCATTATGGAGAACAGTATGGAGGTTCCTTAGAAAAACTAAAAATAGAACTCCCATACGACCCAGCAATCCCACTACTGGGCATAGACCCTGAGAAAACCATAATTCAAAAAGAGTCATGTGGGCTTACCTGGTGGTGCAGTGGTTGAGAGTCCGCCTGCCGATGCAGGGGACACAGGTTCGTGCCCCGGTCTGGGAAGATCCCACATGCCGTGGAGCAGCTGGGCCCGTGAGCCATGGCCGCTGAGCCTGCACGTCCGGAGCCTGTGCTCCGTAACGGGAGAGGCCACAACAGTGAGAGGCACGCGTACCGCAAAAAAAAAAAAAAAAAGACGCAGACCTGCTAGAGAAAGGGCTTGAGGACACAGGGAGGGAGATGGTAACCTGGGACAAAGTGAGAGAGTGGCATGGACATATGTACAGTACCAAATGTAAAATAGATAGCTAGTGGGAAGCAGTCGCATAGCACGGGGAGATCAACTCCGTGCTTTGTGACCACTTATAGGGGTGGGATAGGGAGGGTGGGAGGAAGACGCAAGAGGGAGGAGATAAGGAGATATATGTATATGTATAACTGATTCACTTTGTTATAAAGCAGAAACTAACACACCATTGTAAAGCAATTATACTCCAATAAAAAAGTAAAAAAAAAAAATTAAGCCTGATAGAAGAGCTGCTTCTCTCCAAATGCTGAGAATATTTTTGCAGTCTTTGGACGCTAGGTGGCAGAAGTGCTCTTTTATTTATTTATTTTTGGCTGCATTGGGTCTTCGTTGCTGTGCAAGGGCTTTCTCTAGTTGCGGGGAGCGGGGGCTACTCTTGGTTGTGGTGCGCGGGCTTCTCATTGCTGTGGCTTCTCTCTTTTTTTTTTAACATCTTTATTGGAGTATAATTGCTCTCCAAGGTCCATGCCACTCTCTCACTTTGTCACAGCTTACCCTTCCCCCTCCCCATATTCTCAAGTCCATACTCTAGTAGGTCTGTGTCTTTATTCCCGTCTTACCCCTAGGTACTTCATGACCTTTTTATTTTTTATCTTAGATTCTATATATATGTGTGTGCTGTGGCTTCTCTTGTTGCGGAGCACAGGCTCTAGACGTAGGCTTCAGTAGTTGTGGCTCGTGGGCTCCAGAGCACAGGCTCAGTAGTTGTGGTGCACAGGCTTAATTGCTCCGTGGCATGTGGGATCTTCCAGGACCAGGGCTAGGACCCGTGTTCCCCTGCATTGGCAGGCAGATTCTCAACCACTGCACCACCAGGGAAGTCCAGAAGTGCTCTTGTTAAGATTTGCTCAGCTGTCTGGGAGATCACTTTTATTCTGACAAGGATGAGCTCTCTTAGTTAATAACCCATACACATTAAACCCACACAGGATGTTCTGACTGAAAGAGACATGTACTTTGCCATCTACAGGGAATTTGTTTTTACAATATCAGTGGCTTGGCCAGGGATGCTTTTTATGAGGCCTACGTATTCATTTCAGTAATGGAGTATATTCAGCCCTCTGGTATCCCCAGGTCTGCGTCTGCTGATTCAACCAACCACAGATAAAAACAAAACAAAACAAAGCAAAACCTCCAGAAAGTTCCAAAAAGCAATCTTGAATTTGCCCCATGCAGGCAACTATAACTATGTAAATATCACTGATTATAAGTAATCTAGAGATGATGTAAACTAGATGGGAGGATATGAGTAGGTTGTGTGCAAACACTGTGCCACTTTATATAAGGGACTTGAGCATCCTCAGATTTCTCCTGGCTAGGCTCTCTGCTTAGTATGCAGGGCTCAATAATAAGGAAATAATTCTCCTGAGGGCAGGAATAGAGAAGCTGAATGAAATATTCTCAATGGTATGTTTAACTCCTGGGCAGCCTTAGAGGAAAACTTCTGTCTTCTCATCCTGAACATTCACTTTTCTCTGAGAACAACTCTTGGGGTTTTATGGGGTTGCTGCTTGGCCTGTGTCTCTAAGACACTGCAACGGAAGGTTAAAAAGTGAAAAGTTCTGTCAATCACCCATAAGTGTGTAACCAATCTTCTTGATTTTACTCTTCCCTTCGAGTTGAACTATTTTAGTGTTATGTTGGTACAGTTTAAATTGCCAGTCAATTTAAGTAAATTGTGTTTAACAACTAGTCACTTTGAGGCAGGAGATAGATGGGCCCCAGGTTAGACATTTACAACTGGCCTCCCGTTTACATTTCATGAGGCAGAAAAACATGGGCTTCAGGCCACTTACAGCTAGCCTCCTGTTTGCATTTCCTGAGACAGGAGATAAGTGGGCTCCAGATCAGCCGTTTACACTCAGTCTCCTGTTTGCTCTCTGAAATGGAAGCAATGACAGAAACAGGGTAAACAGCCAGGCTTTGTCTCCTGTGGACAGCTTACGATAACAGTCATGGCAGGGACAGAGAGGGGCTAAACCCTGTTTGAATAAAGATCAAGAGGTCACGTATTTCCCATCTTTGGGTCCAGGGAGACACTGCACCTGCATAGAAAGGCTCCTCGGGGGTCAAAAGTCAGGGGACAACGCCAGGCCATAATGAGTCTTGCTTCCCCCAGAATCCTTTGTGTTGAGATCTGTCTTGGCTGAGAGGTGCGTGCGCACCTAAGGGGAGGGTCATGAGACAAATTAGCCAGGGGGGACAAAGCAAGATGACTGGCCAGAAGGAAGACTAAGACGGGGAAAACTGCCCCTTTATAAAGAATTTAAACTTCCCGAAGGTGCAACTCTCTCTCTGAGTTTGCCCATGCGTCTTTCCACATGTCCTTTGCTTTTCCAATAAACTTTTTCTTTTCTCTTTACCTTCTGCCTCCTCGCCTGAATTCTTTCCTGACAAGGCAGGCAAGAAGTAGGGACCCAGGCCCTAGCTGCTGGCCCCTGTGGTCTAGTGGTTAGGACTCCCAGTATGGCAACTAAAATCTTGCTTCCAGCTACTGCTTGCTGTTGGTTGCTGCAAGCTGCCGCTTACTGCTGCATGCGTCCGAAATCAACTTCAGTAAAAAAAAATCAACTGAACCTGTAATTTGATAACATGAAGTACCAAACACTCCTCTGATTCACTTAGTTTTTACGTTTTAAGTACATGTGTTGACAAGGTAGCCTTAGCTAGCCTCAGGTATTGAAAAATATCCAGAGAAACAGCATTTTCCATTTTGGGGAAAACGTATGTTAACTCTGAACTAGCTAAACACACCTCTATTTTTTGGGAATTTTAAATTAAATTTTACCAGAATCTGCCTCTCTTGATGTGTTTAATAACACATCAGTTATTACCACCCCAAGGAGAGTAAACACTGAATTCAAGAAATAAGCATTTATGCTGGTGACATTGTGTATTCTATGTTTAATCAATGTCATAAATGCATATGCCTTAGAAAACACTCTTGCTCAGCCTTCCAAAATTTATGGTGATCTTGATCTAGTTCACCTATGATGGCTAGATTTCAGAAACAATAAAAGCATAAAATCTACAGGAAAGCTTCACTAAGAAAGATATTCAAATTTTTATAGCAGCCTGGATCTTTAAGTTTTTCAGATTACTACTGTGCAGACTATAGAGTTGGAGTGACCACAACTCCTTGTTCACTGATATTCTGATTGATTCTAAACTTCTGCTGAGCTGTAAAGAAACATATAATTCTCAAACTACATTTTCTTATTGCAGGCATTTATGGAGATTGCAATTATTTCTCAGGGGGAAACTGTTATAAATATTTCATTGGAAGTTAGCCAAACATTTATAGTTTTAGCTTGGAGATAGACCTGTTGGCAACGTGAATATATTTGCCATTAGTGTTGAATAATATTCTCCTCACAGTACAGGAAACATTGTTCTGCATTTGTGTTTCTTATTCCCATTGAAGGAGAACAGTACAAAAAGGCTCATTGGGTAGTATAGAAGTGGCAATGTGTTACTTTTGAAAACTGGCTTCTAAGTTTATCAGGAAGAGCTGTTTTTATTGGTAATATAGTTACTGAAAGTTTAAAATCATTAGAGAGTAAAGCTGAATCTGGCCTCTGTACCCTGACACCAAATTAAATCTCGGAGACAGAGCTTTGGGTGAAACAGAAAAGAAAGCTTTATTGTTTTGCCAGGCAAAGGAGGCCACAGCAGGCTAGTGCCCTCAAAATTATGTGTCCCAACCTGGAGGGCTTGGTGAGAGTTTTTATAGTACTGGTTCAAAGAGGGTGTGATCCGCTTGTGGACATTCATCTAATTGCTTGGTGGTGAGGCAAGAGGGAGTCAGCATCATCAACCTTCTGGTTCCAACTGGTCTGGGGTCTACATGCTTGTGGGCAGCAAACCTTTGTTAACCATTAACTTCTCCCACCTGGTGGGGGTTTCAGTATCTGCAAAACAACTCAAAGATATTCTTGTGTGTATCCCTTGATGCAGAGCCAGGACCTTGCCCCAAGGCTGCACCGTTGTTTCTCTTGACTGTTCCTCCCTTGTCTTGCATTTTCTCCCTTCCCTAATTAACAACTGTTTGAACTTGACTGTTGGAATTCAGGGAAGGTGATGGAGGCTGAATGAAGCCTATTTCCTGTAATCAAAGAAATGGGGGACACAGGAAGGCTCTTGTGCCCAGGAGCCCCACAGGGTCCTGCTCGGTATCAAGAGCAGGCTGCCAGTGGTAAAAATGAAGCAGATGATGGACAGACCCTTATCTGTCTTTATTATTTAGTTAATGATTTGCTTGTTTGTTTGTACTGAATGCAAAGATTTACTTTATTCAAGAAGACAAATTTCAATCTTGTCTTTCATGGTTAAGTAATTGGTTGTAATTAATGTGAACATTTCTTATATACTAATGATCGATTAGATAAGAGAGTTCTTTGTTTTAGGCCATCAGAATAAATACTCATTTCATAATGAAAGGCATTTACAAACACTGGCTGCCTGAAATATCACATGATGAATTTACATAGCTCCATGGTTTTGCCTGGTAAGTGTGAATACCTTTATCTGGTGTGTCAATGAATGAATCTATCAAATTTGTAATTAAAATGTCCATGGAGTGCATGAAATCTTTGTGAATGTCCAGCTCATCTTGCATTATCAGGTAATTGAATCACTGCTTTGCCTGATTTGAGCTGTAGTAATCAAGCCATCAGGCACTTTGGAACAGTAGAAAATCATTAACATATTCGACTTGGAAGTCGGAAAGGTGATTCTACGTAGTGAAGAGCCCACTCCTTTCGATCATCCTTAATTCATAGCATTGTATGTCCTCATAAATAGTTTGTGTTTAGTTTTTGTAGTAAAATGAGATGATAAGTTTCATGGCCTTTTGAATACCTTATGAATTTCTAATAGCAGCTGCGAATTGATGTCTCAAAACTGACCTTCAGGTAGGTTTTTTTAGGTTGCATGTTTATGGTCTACAAAGTTTTTATTTGTGTTTTTTTTTTTTAATTATTGGCAATTCTCAACACTTACAGTTCAGGTATTTCTAATAATAACTGTATTTCTGGCTCTGTAAAATAACGAAAGATCTGGCAACACTGGCCCTGTACTTCTACATACAACAATTGTATAAAATTGAATGAGAGCTGCAACATTTAGAGTTCTCTAGTCTGCCACATTATCCTCTTTTTTCTAATGTTTACTCTGATGAGATTTTTAGTTGCTGTTTATAATCATGCTTGTAGTTGCTTCTGTTATAGTAAGGCTAAAAGGAAAATAAAGCATTGCTTATAAAACTTGCTCATCAAAAGTGGGGAAATAAAAGCCAGAGTAAGAGCATCATATGTTTTCAGAAATAGTCATGTGATTTTCTTGTGAAATCTATCTTTCTGGATTTCTTACATCCACTCATCCATAGAGCAAAAATGTCCACATTCAAAAGCAGCTCCTGGCTACTGTGCTTCATGTCTTGAAACTTCTTCTCCTCCCATTTGTAGATTTTATGGCACTGATACTTTCTGAACCATCAAGGACACAGTTGTTCTTCCTAACAATAGGAAGTACTGATGACAACTGTCAAAATTCTCCCACTATGGTTAGTTTTTGCTTTGTTTAATTTTCTGTCTTGAAAAAGAATCTGTGGTTTTTTGCCTTGTTGAAGAACAATTTGCACTTGACTTTGTTTTTGTTTAGCACCATGACAAACTACAGAGCTAATGGAGATTTTGACAATTCCTTTTTCTACCTCTGAAATTTTCATGGTTCTTTATTTATCATTCTTCGTGTCTCAAGGAACCATATTATGATCATTGAGATCTGGAGTCAAACAGACTTTGTTTTCTAGTTCAAATGTTACTGAAGACTGAGCTCAGGGTAGGGAGATGGGCACACTTATAATCGAAAAGATTTCTTGTTTCTATGATTTGTGAGAACTGTAATGGTGAAAGAGGGTGAGACTAAAAAAAAAAATCTAATTGAGGTACTCCAAGTTTCCAGAGGGGATATATATTGCCAGAGTAAAATGATGGAGAAAGCGTTTTTCATTATGCTGTAGCCTTGGCTCCAAAACACAATGTAGAACTTTATTGCACACAGAGAAACAATCTGCCTATACCAAGAGAAGGCTTGGAAGTCTCTTATCAATGCAGGTTATGCAACCTCATCTACTTCCTTTCCCTGGCACCCACCCCTTAGTCTCAGATCTTCCTGCTTCAATGGGAAGGGTCAGAGGCAGCTAGAAGCAGCAGTTGCAGTAGTTCTCAGGCCCACTTTTTTCCACCAAGTGGAATGAAGTAGGTCTAAAAAGGGAGAAGGCAGCCAAGTAAAACAGAGATGGCCAGGTTTTTAGCCTGTTGCTGCCTTACTTCTCAGGTTTCATGGAACTAGAGTATCAGAATCCAGAACAGATATTTATGTGCATACTCTTAAACTCTTTTGAATGATGCCCATCCAAGGACAATTGTCTGATCCAGAGACAGATTCCTTGAGGATGAACTGAGTGCAGGCTCTTCAAATGAACAACAGCATATATATATATATATATATACACACACATATATATATATAAGCTCATTACCAATTTTATTAATTTTACTAATATAAAGCATGTATAGCACTCAATTCGTAAATAATAATAAAATATCTGAAAGTTTTCATTGTAAATTCCACATTGCCAATTGATTCTTCCAGAAAGCTTTCATTGTTTTTTGCTAAACTCATGTATCCATTGCCAAACTGTGGTTGCAGTTGATAAATGAAAATAGTTGCAACATAAATGTTGATTGATATTTTCATTTACATTTATGAATAAGATGAAAATGAAACAACAAAGATGTATGCCAGAAATTTACTCATTCATCAGTGAAGCAAGGGACTTTGCTAAAAATAATCAAAATATAATTTTTGAATACCATAACACATCCTCAATTTTTTGTGCTATGCACAATGCAGCTACAGGTACAACACATTTTAAACTTTAACTTGCATCTTTCCATTACTTTCTTAGTCAAAGACAATCAACAAAATGATAAATCAAGCTTTGAGTTATTTATTTGATGATTTTCATGCTGTAAATACTACCATCAAGGCTGATATCAAGGTATCAACATGACATTATTGAACATGCAGTTAAGAAGTGGGACATTATTTGTGTGTGTGGGACATGGTTTTATAGTATTTCTACCATACAGACACAATAGAAGTAATGAATCACAAGAGCATAGATATTGGTAAGATGTAGTAATCTAATTACAAAGTGCTGAGTTTTGAGTATTTATTACCTTCGATTTTAACAAAATTAACTTGATGGTAAATTTATATAATTAAAATTTTAATAATGGCTCTGTTCAACAACTGGCTCATAAAATTCCTGAAAATTAAGTAATCAGCTCTTGTCCCTAGGAGCTAGGTGAGAGAAACCCATGAAAACTTCAGAGAACTTTCATCTTACTTTCATGGACCATTGGTTCAGTTCCTGTCTCTGTACCTGTTACAAGTGACATGGGCTGGTCAGTTTCTTAAAACTTTCATGAATACCTCTGATCTTGCTGCGAAAGCTTTTTAAAGACTAACCCCAAAGCCATATTATACACCAAAAAGTCACACATCCTCTATTTTTTTTCTTGAAGCACATTAGTGCTTTATGTGAGGCAAAATATGAACATAGGCCCAGGATTCAGATTCACAAATGACTGGCTATGTTGACCTTTGGGAAGTAATTTGATTTCTCTTCAAGAGAAGAGAAAAGAGAAGCAATTGGCCAGGTAAGGAATCAAAGTTGCTTTTTGAAGGCAAACTCTATAGCCATTTCAGGTAGTACAGATAGAAGTATCTTGTACATATGACCATGTTTCTTTTGTTCTCCCAAATAAGTTTATTTTTTAAATTAATTAATTAATTCACTTTTGGCTGCGTCGGGTCTTTGTTGCTCTGTGCAGGCTTTCTCTAGTTGTGGCGAGCGGGGCTACTCTTCGTTGCAGTGCGAAGGCTTCTCATTGCGGTGGCTTCTCTTGTTGCAGAGCACGGGCTCTAGGCGTGCGGGCTTCAGTAGTTGTGGCACGTGGGCTCAGTAGTTGTGACTCGCGGGCTCTAGAGCTCAGTAGTTGTGGTGCACGGGCTTAGTTGCTCTGAGGCATGTGGGATCTTCCCAGACCAGGGCTTGAACCCGTGTCCCCTGCACTGGTAGGCAGATTCTTAACCACTGCGCCACCAGGGAAGTCCCCCCAAATAAGTTTAAAAGTATGTGTTCTCATCAAAATAGACTCTGTTTATGATACCCTAGACATAGGCAGGAGATTTTTTGAATATTCCAAATTCTGATTTTTTGAAACTGCTTCTTATGTTCTCTTTCTGTTCTTGTATGTGTAAAATGTATCACCAATGAAAAATGACCCCGTTGGGTCCTGGACTGACCCTTGCAGATAACCATTAAGTGAGAACATCGTAATTAATGGTACTAGATAGTGATCAGCATGTCTTCCATAGAGTGTTGGTCTTGCTTCCTTTCTTATTACTAATTATTTTTTATTCATGTGTCTCACCTCAACTTGATTGTGAGCTGCCAGAGCACAGGGGTATCGCACTCATTCATTCATTCATTCATTTATTATATTATGTGTGTGAGTGCTTACTGGTTATTCAAAAAATCAGCAAAGTCAGTTACAAAAGTTATATTTCTCAGCCATCCATTTCCTTTCATCCTTATTTATTTAAGATAATTATATTTCAGACATTCTTTGTTTACTTACAACAGAGTGACTTTTTCCTCTTTGAGAAGGATTTTCTAACATGTTATACTTTAAACATAGAGTGAAAAAGCCAAACCTTTTCAATTTATAGCATTCAGGGTTATGCGATCCTCCTATGTAAAAGCGATGCTGGTGTTTTGCAAGCTGCTATCAGCCAGTAGCTAGAATCTGAAGTAGTGGGATTGAAAATCCATTAAAGGGAATCATAACAGAGTTGCAGTACCATAATGTTCATATATCATGAAAGTAATGTCGTATCTTCTTCATGCAGGTTTCCTGATGTTATCCTTTTATTAGGATGAGATGTATTTTTACCTCCCCTCACCCAATCCTGCAAATTTCTTTCAATCAGAAGCAGATCTCATTTAAATGGAGATCATGCAGCAGGGTATTTAATTGCCCTTCTATCATTGACTCTGATATTTTCTAATATAGTTAGAAACAATAGTATAAACTATATCTCAATGCAGTTTTCAACTCTGTCAATCATAACAGTACGCCTATGTGAACATTTAGAAATAGAGATGATCAGGAACAAGAAAATAAATACCACTCATTATTCTACCATCCAAATATAAACAACATTATATGTTGCTGCCTATTTAATAAATTATTTACAAAAAAAGTATTTTATTGTACTTAAATACATATAGTTTTGTTACTTATTTTTTTCTACTTCTTATGACATGAATCTTTTTGTTATTAAATATTATACTATTATATTTTATATACGTATATATATAAGATGATGCATTATATGGCCTACCAGAATTTATTGAAAAAATTCACTTATTGGTTATGTTATTCCTATTCTTTTACATGCATCTTCCCTTGAATTCTTTCAGTCAACAAATATTTTTTGAGCATTTACTATATCCCAGACACTGTGGTTAATGATGGAGATATCATGGGAACAAGATAAATAAGGTCCCTGTTCACATGGAGCTACAGTCTAGAGTGAGAAACAAGTATAAATCTCAAACTCATCACGTCTAGAACTTACCTCAAACATGCTTTCTCTGAACTCCCATGATTCACTTAGACTTTTGTAGTCAAGCTGAACTCCTTCTGTTCCCTCATTTCTCATGACCAAAAATTCACTAATTGTGTCAGTTGTCAGTTCTATCTTCTGAAAAGCTCTTGAAGCCCTTGTTCTTCTATATTTCCCTTATCATTCTCTAGTACAATTCTTATTGTCTTTTGCCATCATTTGTTACCTCTAAAATCTTAATAAGTACTTAATAAGTACTGTCTTTTATGATCATGATTTCCTATTACTCTAGTTTTACTGATTTCCTACTAAATCTCTTCCACAAATTCCATGAAATTTTCTTTTCCTTGATCCCTCTATTTGTCCCATTTCATGGATCTCTACCTGCTTTCCCTCCTTTCCTACTCAGTCTAGACATAATATTTTATATAAGCCCATAAGTCTCAGCCTCCTCACAATACAACTCACAATGGGTTTGAAAGACATTCTGGCTATTTTCTAGTTAAGAATAACATTATTCAGTAATCAGCTCTCACCTTCACTGCTTTTTCAAGTTTTGGATGAAGTCCTTTTCCCTGAAATATTTCAAACATTAGATAGCAGAGACTACACCTCTGTCTGAAGAAAGACAGACAGGCTGAGGTTCACCATGCTCCAGCTCTGTGGACATGGACTGACGAAGACTTCCCTGGTGTCCAGTTGACCTGCCTTCCCTTGAGAAGTCAATGTACTTGAAAATGATGACATCAAGTGGAAACATTTCCTTTCTCATTGGGGGTATGGGCCAGAGCTTCTTTTATTCACTAATGAAAACTTTCCAACGGGGCAAATAGGCAAAATCCACATGATGTCAGATAGAGTTAGACGTAAAGACTGAAGTAACTTGTATGTTTTTGTTCCCCTCCCTCATTATAACTTACCTAAATGGCCTGTGGGAATTGAGTAGCCTAAACTTTGCAGCACCATAGTCTCCTACTGATATTAGATCAAGTTCATGAATTCCTCAATGAAGGAAACATAGTTACACAACTAATGGCCAAGATGTCAGTAAGTTAAAGAAAGATTGTGCAGCGGCTTTCTGACATACCAGTGGATGATGTTAATTCATGATCTAATTTAATGTAGCTCAACAAAAAATTCTGGGACAATGTATTTGATTTCAATGCTTGCCTAGCTTAGTGTGCAGAATAGTAGCCATGATGTGCTTTAATCGTCAGGAGCCAGTGTTACAGAGGAGGAATCATATTTTTAGGCAATTAAGGAATTTAATATTAGGTCGATTCCGAAAGGGAAGTGGGTACTTTCATATGAGAGAACACAGGCAGCAAAGAACTACAGTTTCAAAGGAGCAGATATATGTCATTCCTATGCTAGTGAGTGAAGTGAGCAGCTCAATTTTATAAGGCTTAGTAGGGGAAAGAAAAAGGGGCTATGGTGAAAGAGCACTTTACATATTTGTGGTGTCAAAACCAAGGGCTACCTATGAAGAGTAACAGGCACTGAACGAGAACATGTCCCCCGTTGAAAAAAAGAAATGGTGGAGCACCACGATGATTAGAATTAGGAGATAGGTGAGAACAAATACTCAGAGCAGATCCACAATGAGGAGGAGCTAGAGATTAATGTCATTATCATTATGATGCTATAGTACTGAGTACCTAGTGTGAGTTAAATTTATGCTAGTTAGCTTATTCTACACAATTTTCCCGACAACAGTATGAGGTGGGTACTCTTATTTCCATTCTGTAGCCAAGGACATTGGGAAGGCAAACTGCCCAAGGTCATGCTGCTAGTGTGTGTTATTCAACAAATCTGTGTCTGAATTCAGATATCTTAAGCTCCGCAGAACACAGCCTTACCCACTCAATCAATACCAATCTACTTAATAATATTTCATTGCAATTATATACAGTTAGGCCTAAGTTAATGTATGTTAAAGTATATACAGTTCTCCTGTCAGCATTAGGTTCAGATTTTTCCAAAAATCTTTTCGAAACTAAAATAAAGTTTACAAAATTCAGATTTAAAAGTCACCCATTCAGGTATAGTTATGAATAAGATATCCATACTGAATATTCTTTCTGCCTATTCTGATCAAAATGTTGGTATATAGCATTAACATAAATTGTCCTTTTTACAGAAGTATCTGTTAAGAAAAGTTTTCTTCATGGGCATGCTGCTCACATAGTATTTATTATGATCATTTAAAGTTCTTCACTCACCAAAGAAACCCTACCAATGTAAGCATATAAGCTCAACCACCAAGGCATCTGTTCTGTTGAAGCAAAGCCAAAGACTTTCGAGGTGAGAATACATTGAACATCTTCCTTTCTTTTTTTTCCACTGGTTCCTTCAAGCTGTGCTCTGTGTTCTCTGAAAATAATTGGTTTTATTAAAATAATTGCGATGGCACAGTTAGTGCCCTATCAGATATGACAGGCAGCTAGAGCCTGCTGCTCTTCTATAGAGAATGCTGCCTCTAGGTTTTTAGTCATCATTTTCTTCTAAAGGTTTTCTCTCCCAATGAGTAAGAAGAATGGATTCTTTCTATTTACTTTGTTGGAAAGAATGAAAAACCATAAACGATTGTCAAGTGTATCATTTAAATATGGCTTATTGGATTGCTTATCTCTGGGCCTTTATGTGGAACCTGGAAATGACTGTCTGATAAAATAGGTCTTCTCTTCCTTCGTGGTTTTTGTACACTGCAACCTAAGGTCATTAAAAAGACTTTTCTTTTGGGCAGAGAATTTTTTTCCCCTTTTGATCTTGTATTCCCCTAAAACTTCAGGAGCAAACTTATTTATTTTTTTCTTTTATTGTGAAAACAATGTAATTTTTTTTCTGCTTAACTTTTTTTCATACCTCAGCTAGAATTGATCTTGTGACATGCAGAAATAGATACCCCTGTTTTTCCATTGAGTATTATACATAATATTTTTCATTATTTTGGAGAACAATAAAGATAAAAGGGATATAAATATCAATGGAATGGAAAATAATCCTAAGCAGTGATTTTCAATGGGTAAAAGTAACTCTACCAAAGCTACTCTATTGCTCATTCTTTCTAGAACCCTGGTTCTCAAGTGTCTGCCTTTTTATTTGCTTTTGTTCCGTTCTCCTCCTTTGAGGACAAGGTTTCACTGCTTATTTATCTCTATATCCTAAAATGTGGACCTCAAGAATCCACAAGGTCTTTTAGTTCAAGAGCTTTCTACCTACTGAGTATAGTTAGTCTTGAAAGAAATTCTTGAAAAAGAAAATATTGGTTGCTGACTAGCAAATTTCCTTTTATTGGATGAACTGTTTACTACTGGTCCGGTTAGTCATGGCAAGTATTATAAGGTCATAAGGTACATTTGGGACCTGTTGGCACGCCAGGCATATTTACATTATATGATCATTAAGAACTGTGACTGGCCAAAGAAATATGGTACTTGTCTTTGTGAAGATTACCTTTTTGCAAGTCTTTAAGTACACCTCTCATTTCAAATAGTTAGCCATCTGTATTAGGGAATGATATTTAAAATATCTTCATAATCTTACTTGACCTTATCATACCTTTAAGGAATCTTGACTTATTCATATTCAGGACTTCTCAGTTTCATTAAAAACAGTTGCATGAGACCCTTCTTACTTTTCTCCTAACTCTAGTCCTACACCATTTTTCCCTTCTGCTTGGCACTTGGCCTTAACGTTTATCTCCCATAGACACCTAGTAGTTGTTCTCAGTTTCTTTCGCTAGACCAGAGGCTCTGTTGCTCTGGCTTTTCCTTCTCCTTGCTGTCTTGGATAGAATGCTTTTTTTAGTTTAGATTCTAAGACTCAAACTTCAGTACTGAAACCCTTTGTGACTATCTTGACTCCCTTCAAATTTCCAAACCTGATTTAGATTATTCATGTGACTGTAATATTTAAATTATTTCTGTGGTTCCCCATTTTCTTTCTAAGGAGAGCTAATGAGAACTCTTAATGGTAGAGACAGTAGTTTTTATAACTTTGTTGGTTATGAATAAAATGTAGGAGAAATATTATTTTCATATTTGTTTTCTGACACCCATGAATGAAAATCAAATCAGCATTTATTTAGGTAAGAAACACATGAGACTATTAGGGTGAAAAATCTAATAGGAAAATCTTCTGGTTGGAAGGACATTTTAACTAGAAGAATATCTTTGGGGGCTAAAGATATGAGTTCATTCTTATAAATTTTACGTATTATAATTTTTGATATTTTATCTCAGCAGCCTTTGAGGCTGATATGAAACTCCAGAAAAATCAGTCATTTCAGTTTTCTTGCTGACCTCTTAATAGATTCACCATTGGTCTTTTCATCCAAGGAGGATTTAATAATATGTCTGAGACTCTTAACAGCAGTATCAAAGCACTGAATGCTCCTGAGGTCCAGCCCTAGATCAGAACCCAACACAAGATACTATACCATACTGTCTTCCCAGTTCACTGGGATATTAGGATTTTTGAGGTTTGGTAACCAAGCAGATGGCTTATTTGGACTATTAAGATATGAGAAAGATTTTTTAACCCAAAGAGGTAAACCAGCAGTAAGCTGTATTTCCCTTTAAATATCATCTTTCTACCTCACTATGGATTATAGCACTGAACAAGTTCTTGAACTATGATTTTAGAATATATAAAATCTTTGAGAGCTGATTTCTTTGAGTTGGGTTTGGCCTGAAACTGAAGGCATAGAGAAGTACATGCCTGTAAGTAATGAAATTCCCTAAACTTCTGTTGGCTGATGATTGATCTTAACTGTGTAGACCACAGACTCCAGAGTGGAAGTCAGCACAGGCCACTGCATGGCTTCAGACATCACGTAGCCTGATAGCCACTATTTCAGTAAGAAACTTATTAAATGTACACAATTAAACATGATTTATATTATTCTTTTCCCCTACAAAATGTTTTTCCTATGAGTTAACTCAGAAGTAGAAAAAAAATTCTTTACCTGTCCACATATCCTGACTTTTATTTTCAAAATATTGTTATTGTACCTAATGCACATTCATGAATATATGCTAGAGAGTAATGTAGACAGTTTGTAAGCCCTTGCAGAGCTCTCATTCTAGCAGTCTTGGGATAAGATGATTATGATCATGGGAAATTTGGAATAAGCCTTACTTTTACTTGGTGCAATCTGATGGAATATTTTATTTTTATTCATTTTCTCCTTCCTCTGTATTTATGCACTGGCACCCTAGTGCTATCTAGAAGTGAAATAAATGGCTTAGAAGCTATGATTCTGTAACTATCAAGATGTTAGAATGGAAATAGCTATCTGGAGGTGTTTGCAGACATAATGTACCCATGTCCATTTTAACCTAAGAAGTCTGCAGGAAGCTTCTGCCTATGTGCCTCTGAATCAGTGAAGAATTGTTTTTTAAAAGGGGAATTATAAATAAAGGCAGATATGACAAAGGAAAAATAACATATTTCAAATAAAATACGTGAAAAATCATCTTTAGGCAGCCAAACAGGTAAGGCAGCTCTCCAGTCATTGTACACCAGTTCCGTTTGTGTGCTCCGTGGCCCAGACCAATATGAGGAGGCTGTATCAAAGGACGTTTAAATACTACTCCATCTTATAAACACTTTTTGGAATTGATTGAAAGTAAAAGTGAATCATTTTTGCATCAGGCAGAATTTTAAACTTTTTCTGTTATTTTCATAAAAACTTACATTTGTTCTCAACCACAGTATCTCTAATACCAAAAAAAAAAAAAAAGTAGGAAATCACCAGAGAACTTTTATCATTGGAGTCTGTTCTAAGTCAGGCTTTGATTCTCTATTTCAAGCTCACAGTGCTCTGAAATTGAGTAGTTTCCTTCTCTGAAGCCAGCACAGAGTAAACCATTCTCCCCTTCTTCCTCTACTCTCCTTCTCTCCCTCCCTATCTTTGCTCCTCTCTTCCCCCCCTTTTATTCTCTCCCTACTCCTACCTTTTTCCTTTTTTTCACCTCTCTTTCACCTCTTCCCCCTTTTTTTATCTCAAATATTTACTAAGCTCTTAAGTGGCATACACTAAGCACATTACAGACATAAAAACAAATAAAATGTAATCACTGACTCTGAGTTATACACAATCTAGAAAAATGGTTTCAAACTGTTTTTAACTGGGCCCATAGTAAGAAATACATTTTACCTTACAACCCATGTAAGGTAAACATGTAGACACACATGTATTTGTTTGTTAGGGCTGCTTTAACAAAGTACCAAAAACTGAGTGGCTTAAAACAACAGAAATCTATTGTTTCCCAGTTCTGGAGGCTACAAGTCTGAAATCAAGGTTTTTGCAAGGACCATGCTCCCTCTGAAACCTGTAGGAGAGAATCCTTCCTTGCCTCTTCCTAGCTTCTGGTGGTTTGCTGGCAATCGTTGGCATTCCTCAGCTTGCAGCTGTAGCATTTCAGTCTCTGCCTGGCAGGGATCTCCCATGGCATCCTCCCCTCCTGTGTCTTCTCTCTCTGTGTCTCTTCTTTTTTTTTTAATTGGCTCATAATTTGTTTTGAAAAGGGTCTTGTAATACAAAGTGTTGAATAATGAAAGATGGTTGATAGGTACCTATGACTAGGGCTGACATTTTTAGAGAACTATCCCCTTTTCTAAATAAGGGTCCACAGCACAAGTGACCAGTCTTTAATTATATGGAGAAACAGAAGTGATAGAATGAACACAACCCATTCCTGGGAAAGCATGTGAATAGGTGAATTACCATTATCAAATGGCTTACACACTCATCACGTTAGGGCAATACGTGTTTTAAAAATAACAGGTGCCTCCTTTTGGTGATAGTGTATTTTCCCTATTATATAAGAAATTCACAGAGTTCTCTTAAGAAGTTACTTGGCTGTATCAAGGACACTAGACATGTTGGATTAGCGCCCACCCTACTCTAGTATGACCTCATTTTAACTTAACTAATTATATCTGCAATGACCCTGTTTCCAAATAAAGTCATATCCTGAGGTATTGGGGGTTAGGACTTAAACATATATTTGGAGGTGACACAATTAAACCCATAACAACACATACCCAATGAAACAATAGTTTCATGAATCAATATTCAGTTTTTACTGTATGATATTTTTTACTCTTATTATCAAAAAATTTGATTTTGACCAACTAAATTGATTTACAACTCACTAATAGATGCAAGTCCCAGTTGGAAAAACACTGTTCTAGAAAGGGAGATAAAGATGCACAAGGATACTTAAAATGTAACATTATAGGTGCTAGTAGAAGAGTGTATGTATATCATGAGTGTTCTAGTATGGGAAAAAAAATTATGAAAGGATTGAAAATCTACAAAAAGAGGTAACCCCTGCTGAATCTTAAAGGATAAATAGGAATCACCAGTGGTGGGGTATTTGAGGAGTGAAGAAGGAAGAAGAAAGTAGGTGTACAGGGAAGACTTGACCCCTGGAGGATAAAGAGGAGTTCATGAAACAGTGTGACCAGTTTATAAAAGTTCTTATATACGATGCTAAGGTGTTTTGCTGTTATGCTGTAATAATGGAGAATTTTGAACAAAAATAACTGGTTAAGAATATAGGTAGAATTATTTGGATTTAAATCCCAATGTGACCTTACATAAGTCATTTTTCTTTGCTTTGGTTCTCTGATATATATTTGGGAATAATAATACCATGTGCCTCATTGAGTTGTAGGAATAAATGAATTACGACATAAAAAGAATTGTGTCTGGCTCACAGGGAGCCCACAATAAGGGTTAGTTATTGCTTTTGTAATTACCATTGAAAACTTTTAAGCAAGGGAGTGAAACAAGGTGAGCAAACGTTAGTGGACAGTTTGAAGATCATTGCAGGTAAATCAATAGAAGACTAAAGTCATTGGGTGAAAAATAATCAGTGCTACACAACAGTTTCAAAGTCCACCTCTCACGAATATTTGATTCCATTTCCCCCTCTTCCAGGTTAACTGGGATAATTGATTGCTCGGTGTCCTCTAAGTATAGCTCCATAAAAGCTCTTTCCCTTTAGACAGTTCTATTGACAGGAGTAAGTTCTTCATCATTTTCATAGTTTAAGTTCCAAAGTGAGGGCACTGTCTTTCTACCTTACAAACAGTTTTTTTCGAAGAAAGGTCTTGGGGTTACACACATACAACTGCAGCCACAAACAAGTAACTCTTTAAAAAATAAGGCGTTTCAAATGAACAAAATAGATAATCTACTATAATTTCTGAATGTGATATAATAAAACATTACAGAATATCTAGTTAGGCCTTTGATCAAAGTCAAATAAAAATAAAACGTTTTATCACCAATTGGGATTAATGTTAGAATTAGATTTGGAGGTTTATTGTAATTCGACTTTTTCTTTTGTTTAAACTACCTTCATTTTGTCTCCAGCCGCCCCATGGCTTTAACGTTATAAGAACAGAAAATCTAAACTCGCGTTAGTAGTTGTTACAGCAGCTGCACTGCGTGTGGTGAATAAATCTGGGCAGAAATCTGTGTCTTAATTCCACCCAGGGGCAACTGCTTTCACACTGAGCCAAAATCTGAGTCAGCCAAAGAGCCACAGAGATGGCTGGATATCAAAGGGAAAGGAAGAGGAAACCATCCCAGGAACTTGGGGTCAGCACCCTAGGAGGAGGTCCACCGTGTAAGCCCGGCAAGACGGGCCCCCCTCCACGGGATCACTGGTGCGGGCACAAATCCTCCGGGGCCACCGATGAATCCGGTTCCTACGCGGAGGAATAACAGCCAGACAAGAACGCGCTCGCATGAACGCGCCCACACGGAGCGCTGCTCCGTGGCGCTCGCCGGGGGTTCTCTTTCTCCTTAGACTCTAGGAGGTTGCAAGGCTGGGCGATGCATTGACTCAGCAGCAGTGATTCCGCAGATGATCATGGTTTGCCTTTGCCAAGTGCGGCTCTGTAGATTCAGTGAAGGTCACTTGCAAATTTCCTGGCTCTAGTTCTGAAAGAGTTCCCCTTTCAGGGCTTGAAAATTAAAGTCAGAGAACTCACCAAGCAAGTTGAAGATTTTGTAGATTTCTCCCCTTGCTGAGAGAAAAGAACTAGTGATTGTAAATAGACCTTGGTGAGGGCCTTAGTCCAGCAAGCAGGGGAGCCAGACTTTCATTTTACATAGCACCACTGCTTAATACAACTTCTGTACATAATAACAGCTGTTAGTGGTTTAACTCTCATTGTGGACAGAGCAGCATAGGAGGAATGTTACAGTCTCCTTTTTTTAGTTTGCAAAGAGGGCTCCTCCTGTTTGGTCCATTACAAGTTTCAAAGGATTTGTAAACTGAGCTTTCATTCTTCTAGCTATCCATTCTTCTCTTTCATTCTGATTCTTAAAATACAGCACACCATTGCCTATAGAAATTATTTACAATATTACCTACATGCCATTAGTCATAGATACTGATGGATGCATTTTCTGAATTTACAAAATAAATAGAGGAAGACAAAAAGATTTCAGGCTCTTTAAAAAAAGAAAAAAACCTTTTGTTTCCTTCTATCACAAAATAATACATATCTATTACTGAAAATTTAGAAAATACTGAAAAGCAAAAGAAAGATAAATAATAGCTACCATAATCCTACTGTCCTGAGATGACCAAAATGTAATTTGTATATTCCTTGGGAACAGGAAGGAATATACAAATTCCACAGAACTCAACTCAGAGCCTTGCATAGATGAGGGCATTGGTTACAACCTTGACTGAGCATCTGTGGAACTGAAAATAAGTACAAAAACAGAATGAGTATGCCTGGGTTCCACCTCAGAGCTACTGCCTCAAAGTTTTTGAGTGATGGCCTAGTGGCAGTATTACAAGGAAATTCCACAAAGGATTCTGCCAGGGTTGCAAAGTAATGGATGCAATACTCAAAAACATCTTTTAAATAGAATTAGAGTTTCTTTTTGCAAAAAAGTAAAATAAAAGAGGGTACACAAAGAGTACATAATGATATTTTTCCCCAACTGCCGAATTTGTGGCTCAACCCAGCAGAAGTTACTGTGCACATTTGAAAATTAGTGTTTCATGTCCTGAGAGCTTACCCTCAATCTTCTTGAACAAGGCATGGCCTGTGATTGTACTCAATGGCTCCATTTCTAGCTTTTGAATGTTGGCTATTCTATGTACTACTTACTCTAGCATGTAAGAGCAAGCTTCAGACATGATTACATGCTTTAAGTAATTGGCTGCACCATGTTCCAAATACTTCTTCCAGCTTCTTAGGCTTTAGTTTCCCATTAAATTCTCTCTGGTTTGGGTTTTGGCCTTTCTCAGTCTTCCTCCCTGGAATTCTTCTCGCCTGCCTTGGTCAGTGGAACCACCAGCTAGGATGATAGTCTGGGCTTTGCCCACAGGGGACCTTAGAACTTGGAGACCAGATCATAAAGAACAATTTAATTAAAGTGCCCTAAGTTTTTCTCTTCACTTCGGAGACTCTCTTTTTCAAGATTCTGTATTCAGGTCTAGAGTGCACACTTTCATTCATTCATCCATTCAACAAATACTGATTGAGCACTCATTATGTCCCAGATACTGTTTGAGGTTCTGGGGATTCAAGAGTAAATAAAACCTACAAAGACCCTGCTCCCATGGATCTTACAATCTAGTGGAAGATGACTGAAAAGAAATCTGTCAGATGGTGATTAGTGCCATAAGGAAAAATTAAACAGCTTAAGGAGATATCATTGTGAAAGTGACTGTTTTATATAGGGTGGTCAGGGAAAGTTCTCCTAAGGAGCAGTAAGTGGTTGTTTTATACAGAATGGTTAGAGAAGGCTTCTCTCTGACCACAGAATCTAAGGGTAAAGGTTAAAAGCCTTTGGTCAGAGCATGTATGGTTAAAGAAAAGAGAGGGACCAGTGTGTCTAGGCACAGCAATAAAAGCACAGTGGTAGAAGATGAGGTCAGAGAGATATTGCAGGGGCATGGGTGAGATTGTTTAAGGATTTACAGGAAAAGGGAAGCATTTTGCATTAATTCTGAGCTGATATGAGAAGCCATAGGAGGGTTTTGGAAAAATTATCTGACATATTTTAAAAGGAACACACTGACCACCGGGAGGGAATAAGAGTAGAGGCAATTGCAGATATCTAAGTGAGGGTCAGGTAGATTGGATGAGATTAGTGGTAGTGGAGGTAGTGAAAAACCGTCTGCTTTGGATGGTAGAGCCAGTAGGATTTGCTGATAGACTGGATGAGGTATGACTGAAAAAAAAGAGTGAGGATGACTCGAGTGTTGGCTAGAGTAACTGACAGAATGGAGTTTCCACTTATTAAGATGGGAAAGAAAGTTGAAGGAGCACATTGGAGGTGGTTGAAATTAAGGATTTGATTTTAGACACATTAAATTTGAGATGCCTATTAGATAGCCAAGTGGAAATGTAAATAGTTAGGTATTTGAATTTGAGTTCAGGGGAGAGGTTGGGGCAGAAGTTACACATTTTGAGGTTGTCAGCTTAAAAATGGATTATCTGTTAGGATTAGATTTGATTGCAAACACCAGAATAGCAACATCACATTGGTTTAAGTAAGTTTATATTTCCATTATGCAAAAAGTCGAGGTAAACGAGTAGGAGCATGACTCCACAATCATCAGGAAACTAGACTCCTCTCTGTTTCTCTGCTGTACTCAGTATGTGACTTTTAGCCTCATGGTCTAATGAGGCTACCTGAGCTCCAGTCATTATGCCTCCATTAATGTCAGAAGGAGGAGGAAAGAATGAAAAAGGATGTGGTCCCTCCCTTTAAGAACACTATCTAAAGGCTGCATGTCACATTTCCAGTTATAGCCCAATAGGCAGAACTTGGTGTCATTTGGACACAGCCAAATGCAAGGGATGAGAGAAGTGCAGTATTTATTCAAGAAGGCATGATACCAGATGAAAATTGCAGTTTCTCTTACTATTGGAGAACAACTAAAATGCTATGTTACTGATAATATTTAAATCAAGGCACTGCATGAGATCACTTAAGTAGTGAATGTAGGTATAGAAAGATCAGTCCGTATTTGCCCACATACACAGATATTTCAAGTACTCTGGCAACTGTCAAAGCTGTGCCCTCCTCTATTTCAGCTAACTGTTGCTGTGGAACAAAGCACTCCAAAGCTAAGTTACTTGTAATAACTATGTTGCTAATACCTATGCATCAGTGGGTTGACAAGGGTTTGGTTGAATGGTTTTTCTGCTGATTTCCCTTGAAATCTCCTGAAGCTGTAGACAGATGGCAGCTGTGGCTAGAAAGTCCAAGATGGCTTCACTCGCGTTCCTAGTGTCTTCACGGGGATGAGTGGAAGCCTAGGCTCAGCTGGGATGTTGGGATGGCCAAGCTCCTATCTCTCCCCATGCATTTCAGGGTTTCTCTCTCTCTCCACATGGTCTCTCTAGGTTGTTTCTCCATGAAATCTCTCCAGCAGCAAAGCCAGATGTATTACATATAATCTCAAGGCTCAGAAGAGCATAAAAGCAGAAGCTACCTGGCCTTCTTAAGGCTTAGCTCCAGAGCTGTCAGAGCATTATTTCTGCTGTATACTCTTGGTTGAAGTGAGTCACAGGGCCAGATTCGTTGTGGGAGGAACCTACACAAAAGTGTGAATAGCAGGAGGCATGACTCATTAGGGACTATCTTCACAGATTAGCTGCTGTGTGCTCTAATGACCAAAAAGGCTGACAAATGTGGTATGCCTGTAAATCATCAAGAAAGATACTAGAAAGCAGATTGAAGACATTATTTTATCCAAGTGCAAAAGCATGTTTTCCCCAGTGAGATCATTGCGTGTCCTTTAGGAATGATATAATGGAGATCCATAGACAGTCCATTGAAGGCGACAAAGAATGTTCATGGCAATCCCATATGAGTCAGGTTGAATGAACATTTGTGTGCATCCCATGTGCCAGGTGCTGTGCAAAGGACTTTAAGAAACGTTATCATAGTAACATTAACATCCTTATTAGAATATTAAGAAGGAAGTGTTATCTGCATTTCACACCTGAGGTTGAGCAAAGTTTCCAAGGTTACCCATCTAGAAAATGTTAGAACTTGCAGGGTTAGCTCAGGCATCCTCTTACATGTGACCTTCTCCCCAGGCTGCCTCACTTTACATTTCCTGCCTCTGTAGTTTTAGAAATGATGTTCTGTCTGCCAAAAACACTTACTTCTCCTTTGGTTGCCTGGGTATCTATTTTCTAAATGTAGTTTAGGAAATCCTCTTCTTGGAAAGCTGTCTTAATAGCCTCTTTCCCACCTACCAATGGCTTTAGCCTTCCCTCACTTTCTTCTGTGCCTTATACATGTTTCTAATTGTAACTGCAACTTTAATAAGTTTAGCTCTAATTATCATGTTTGTCTCTAATAATAGACTGTGAGCTCCAATGGGGGAACAGATATTTTTTTAAAAATATCTTTAAGCCCCAGGAAACAGTCCAGTGCTTAGCAGTTAGTGATTTTATTGATTAAGGATTAAATGAATGAAGGCATAGTCCCTGCCTTTAGACATTAGTCATAAACTTCTGGGGCCAGGGAGATAACATCAATATAGGCAATTAGACTGAATATAAGCACTGGTTAATGAGGGTGTATGGGGAGAGTGCTATGGTGATTGCAGAAATCTTGGCTCCATCTGAAGATATCCAAGCTCAGATTTTTAATAAGACAACAAGTCAGCTTAAAAAAAAAAAAAAAGAAAGTCTACAGGGGAGAATAGGCTTGTGGGATACAGTTTTCCCCTCCTGCCTCAGTTTATAATCTCATTAAGGGAGGCATCCTAAGAGAAACAAGAAAAGGCTGGATTAATCAGACAAGGGTTATCCACTGAGCTCCCACATTCTGCAGTGCACTAAGGGGACAGCGCAGATTAATTACTTGGGGCACCAGCTACTTCTTTAAGTGGCTTCTGTGGTCACAAGCACTTTCCCTCCTTTATTTAGCTCACTCTTTATTCAGTGGCTGCCATAGTGCCCTAGGGCAGTGCGAGAGTTGACACAGCTTCCAAAGGTGGTGTTGGTGCTATTGAATAATTACCAGAGTCTAGATCACAATTTTATTATCCAGTGCAATGAGCAGTAGGAAACCTCATATCAGAAAGGACCACTCTATTCATGGACTCATAGAGATGGTTGGGACTTTAGAGATCATTTAAGCCCTGAAAGTTACATTTATTGTTTCGGGTTACATAGGAGATCTGTGTCAGAGTCAAAATTAAAGCTTAAGTCCCTAGATATCCGTGTGCTTTTTATACAACATGACATGGAGAAGCTAATGTTCTGACCACTGATCCTTTAGTTGAGTCCTTTATAAAGTGTATTCTCTTGATCCCTCATGAAGGGCCTGGGCCAGGGAGGGAGGGTACAGGGCTCTGCCCTTCTCAGTCCCTGCCATCATAGCTGCTCTAGTTTTTTTTTTTTTTTTTTTTTTTAATATCTTTATTGGAGTATAATTGCTTTACAATGTTGTGTTAGTTTCTGTTGTACAACAAAGTGAATCAGCTATAAAGAGGCTCTCTGACTTTAACATTTAGCTTTTAATTACCAATTAGCCACTCTCAGGTCTATATTTTTGCAGGGCTTCAGTTGAGTTTAGCAAGAGTCACACAATTCCACTGCTCTTACAGTTACTATTTCCTCCATATTTCTCAAATGCCTAGTATATCATACTCATTTCCTTTCATTGGTGAGCCATCTCAGTTCACTGCCTTTAACTATTTTAAGAATTAAACTGCTACCTTGTACCAAGGCTATCTGTGCTCTATTTACTACCAATAATGGGGCCCTCATTTAGTTATCTTGGACTTAACTTCAGCTGCATATAGCACTTTATTATTTTTTAATTACAAGCAGATGTATTAATGGGTCTATGACCACAGAGCGGTTCTTCTATGGAGCTAATTTATATTTATATTTTATATCTACAATTCTCATTCTATGATTGGGTTCAGCCCAAGCACTTTCTGCAGTTTTGGACCAATAAGACAGTTGGAGACCAGTTCAGAAATCATAGTTGTAAGCTTAGGCAGGCCATCTCTGTTTATATCAAACTTATGAGAATTCACTAAATGGTGTTTTTATAACACTATCAGTTATCAGTTTGAAGTACTCTTTTAAACTACACATTTTCAAGTTTTAGGAGCCTAATTTTTCTTAGCTGGCAAAATTCAATGGAGGTGAAGCTAGAAGGGGGGTCATGGCCAGTCACTGCAGTTTATTTTGTTCTAGTCAAAGTATTTATGAACTCCTTTTTTTTTCACTCAAATTTGCACATTAATTTCTATTAATTAAAGTCAGTGACACCTGTTCTAGAATTTTGCTTGTCAGCTAAGATTTTAGCAGTCCCACTTTCTTTGTTTCTCCATGGCTACTGTCACATTAGTAGCTCTATAAATTTCACAAAGCCTTCTTAGACACATGGATTTTGAGATTCTTTTGGGGGGAATTAAATGGAATTTTTCATGGAAGGAATTACATTCAAGTTAAACCAGAGCTTTACACATCAAAATCCATGTTCTGATATTACGGTCTGAAGGGCAAACTCTGCTTATACTGATCTGCTAGGATTATGTGACTTATCAGCTGTTACTGTTGTTTTATCAATGAGAGAAGATCATTCATGTATATACACTGATGACTCTAGAACATTAATCTTAAAGATTACCTTGGTAATAAGAGTTTTCTATTTCTAAAAATGTATACCAATCTCCACTTGAGCACTGTGGAGATTTTATGTCAAATAGCTGATTATAGGAAGGAGTGAGTTGAAAACTTCCTAGCATGTCAGAAAAATGTTAGCTCTTATTGAAACTCTTGAGAGAAAGGGAAAATGACTACATATAGGTTATTTTTGTATAAAGCTTAAAAATTAATTTATAATAGAGATGAAATAGAATGGGCTTAGCTGAGAGTTTAGAAAAGTCCTCCTACTCCATAAACTTAGGAATTATTCCCCAGTTGTAGTAATGACTAACTCAGCAGAGATTTTTTCATTGGTGAACTGTTTTTTGTGGCTCTTAGGAGGGTTGAGCATATATTCCAGAGTGGTCAGTGAAGCAGAAGCAGAAGGAGATGCCAGGTCCATTGTGGGATCTTAATTTGGGACACACTGACAGCAGGCCAGTAAGCTGGTAAACCACTGGCAAATAAGAGTACGGCTGATGACACACTACAAGGTATGGCCTTGCCAAATCAGGAAACTCAGTTATTACACACCATTGCTCATTTATTCTTGGAGTTTTCATCTCTATTTCCAAAGAAACTGGCAATCTTGTAGTTCAGTTTAGAGAATTGTTTATAACATTCCTGGCGCTAGAACAGGACATCGATGATGTTCTCATGCCTCGGGGGAGAGAACAGAATCCATGTCCAGGTATCCGTGAATAATGTGTTTGCTTGAAGCTCTGCAGGCTTAGGGAAGGCCCATTCTTCTACCAACACTTGTCATATCTGTTATAATTACATTTTGGTTTCACCATCCTATTATACTGTGAACTCTTCAATAAGAAATAGAAAATTATAAAAATGACTCATGTAAGCCGTGAACAACTAGTTAAGAATAATAAATTTAAGTTCTGGAAATTAGCTAGCTCTTAAATGGTAAATAAAAGCTATTTTTTTTTCAGTTTTACTGTGATATAATTGACATATAGCACTGCATAAGTTTGTGTGCAGCATAATTATTTGACCTACCTATATTGTGAAGTGACTGCCACAATAAGTTTACTTAACATCCATCATCTCATATAGATGCAAAAAAGAGGAAAAGAAAAATCATGTGTTTTTTTCCTTATGTAAAAGTTATTTTAATGAGGTGTTCTCTTAAAAGTAGGTTTTGATTTAACAGCATCTTGATAAACAAAGGCCAGTTCCAGAGTTGAGCCAAATTTCTCCTAAACTCTAATCTTATTACTTCGAGGAGCAATTGGCCCAGCATTGTACACATGTTTTACAAGGCTCATAAAATAACCTCTCCCCTGAGCCTCTGGCATCCAGGCATCCAGGTGCATGTGACTTAGTAATATTTGCACAGCAGTATCCTGCATGCTTTGAGTGATGTTGCCATTTGCTGGAGTTCTCAGCAGTGCAGCTCTTCCACCCAGTTGCAACCAATTTCACTGATCAGTAGCTCTGGCTTAGCTTCGCCCTCATAAATGTAATAATTCACTTGGCAGGTACAGAGCAGATAGATCTCAAAAAAAAAAAAAAAATGTTCAGGTTCTTGGAAAAGCCAGGAAAAAGACTCACTGATTTTTTATTAGCTTTTGTATCCTGACATTTAATTTGGGTAAGGGGATGATGCAGTAGTTCAGGATGCTCAGGCACCAGATGTCTTTTTTTCAATTCTTCAATTCTTATTCTTCTTTCCTCTGTGAAATGACTCCAGTCTGTGAAATCCATTTAAGAGTCATGGATATCAACAGGTTGTTGAATGTGGCCAGTCAATGGACCATAGAGCTGGGCTAGTGATGAGTAGGAAAAGAGCATCAGCTTTGTGTTGGCCCTCGACATTCCTGGAGGTACATGCAACTGCTATCATAGAGACTTGGTTTATATTATACAACAAACCACACACACACACACACACACACACACACACACACACACAGCCAGCCAGCCAGGCTGTCTGGATCCAAATCTGTTATGTTTCTTATTAGCTGAGTAATCTTGGTATATTATTCAGCCTCCTAGTGTCTCATTTTTTATTTTCAGAAATTGACATTTTCTCTCTCATTGTCTGTGAGGATTCAACAAGTAAACAGATGTAAAGTAGTTTAAAAAAGTGCCAGGCATATAAGAAGCTCTCAATGAATGTTAACTCATTACAATTATTATCATCACTCTCATGTAAAGATCTTTCATTTATAATTTTTCTGTATAGCCAAAAATTAATATTTTTGTTTTTTAATATTTTTTAAATAGGTGAGATGTTCACATGGTAAAAATCCACACAAAACTAAAGTATATATAACAAGAAGTTAAGTCTCCTTCCTATTTCTGCCCCCATGTCCTTTTCTGCCTCCTCAGAGGTAACCATTCTTTCATTTCTTATGTATCTTCCAGAGATGTTGGGCTGCCCAAAAAGTTCGTTCGGGTTTTTGCAACATCTTACAGAAAGATCCGAACGAACTTTTTGGCCAACCCAATATCTGTATGTAGCAATGAATTTACTTAAATCCTCTACCTAGAATTTTAAAATATATTTTGAATAAAAATTGAAGATTATTTCCTTTAAGGGAAAATTAAATTGGCCTCATTTGGATTATGGCTAATCAAAATAATAGTAATCATAATTTGAATAATAGCTGTCTTTGCTATGTAGCAGGAACTCTGCTAAGTTCTAAACCCAAAGTACCTGATTTAGTACCTGCAACAACCTTCTGAGATGAGTATTATCACCATCCCCACTTGACACGTGAAGAAACTGTTGCCAAGAGAGGCTAAATTTCTGAAGATCACTCAGCTAATAGGTGACAGAGCTGAGCTTTGAAACCTGTGCCCTTAAAATTCAAGAAAGTTTCAGTAGAAGAAAGAAATCTACCTATCTTGGATTTCCTTTTTGGAAATACTTTTTGTATCTTCACTTCGATTTCTCTTACCTGTTAAATGTCTTGACCTGGGAGAAAGTGCCCCCCAGTCTGGACTGCTCACACAGCGTCTACTTCAGTTCATCCTGCACCTTGCCTATTATTCAGTTAGTTAGTTCCCTGACCTATAGCAGATAGTCCTATTCCTCCTTGAATCTGAGAATATTTTGACTTCCCGGAAGGCAGGGGCTGTGTCTCTTTCATTTCCTGTTCCCAGGGCTGGGGATATTTGCTGGCACATACTTGTCACTGAGCAAGTGATGGCTGAATGAATGCACGGATGCAGGCAGTGTTTGCCCGTGAAGGGGACTTTGGATATCACTTTCTAGGATGTGGGTCCAGGAGAGCAATGGCAAATTCCCTGATGCTAGAGAATTGTAAATGTAAAATGGGAAATTCTGGTCCATGAAACACTTTAGCAAATCTCAGGGACCTAAAGGTCTAGGTACAATTACTTTCAGGGCATACTAGTGATGTGATGCATGCACATGTGAGAGCATCTTCTCTGAGCCAGAAATGTCTTCCGATATGTCATGGAACAGTCTTCAGGAGTGTACTTTTGAGCAGAAGGCACTAAACATTGTCATGCTTATTGGATTTGTAGTGTCTCAGAGTCATTTTGTCTTTCACCACTGAAAGACTGATCTCACTAGGCAAACTGAGTCAGAGCAGTTTTTTAGATCTGTTAGCATAATTTCTTATTTATTTTTGAGGAGGAAGTTTGGGTTTTCAGGAACTGGAGGAAAGCTAGACAGAGGGTTAGAGATGGAAGGATTTTTAAATGTGTTTCAGAAGTAAATGACAAGTGAAAAAATGATGGAAAAGGAGAAATTGTGTTCAGCTTCTGGCCTCTGTCTCCTCTCTGCTCTTCAGCCTCAGCACGACCCTTTTGTACTCAGGAAAGCCCCTTGGTACTCATGCAGTCCCTTCCTCTTCGCTATGAGAACTTGCCTTCAGACAGTTGCCTATAAAATTCCATTATGCTTAAGTGTGATTGACCAGTAGTTACAAGGGCAAATACAAATTATAAATAAGAGGCTTAATTCTCCCTGTTGAAAATAAGGGAAGAGACTTCCCACTCCTCCCTTTTCCTAGAGCATTTACTTTAGAAACCTTGTAATTTTAAGTTCTTTTTCCATCTCTTTGAAATGTATGTGAATCTTTTTAAAGCTAAATAAGCCTCTTGTCAAAAATGTCTGTCTCAAGGACCTGGGAACAATCTCTTTCAAATATAGTCAATTAAGGTAGATAACACCCCAACTCCCCAGTTTCTGTGGGAGGGTAGGAATCTATGTTCTGTGCACACTTCATTCCAAGTTGCAATGATACCTCCTTTCAAAAAAATGAGACGTTTACTTTTACTTTGGACAAAGCCAATTAATGAACACAGATATTACGGTGATTACCAGGTGAATATAGGATGAACTGTGTGACAAATGGTGCTGTTGGGTCCTCTTACTTAAGGACTAGTTATTGGTTGTCTTGAGCACATGTATGTAATGGGTTGTATCTGCCCAGTTACATAGAAGGGCATGAACTTCCTTTCTGTCTTTGCAGTCTCTTCAGGGACTACCTGTAATGCTTATCACATTCTGGTTTAATGCTTATTCAGCAATACAGTTGTTTTCTTTCTCTTTTACTTTTGTGGAGAGGTTTTCTGGGTTGGGAGGAGCTTTTGTTTCAAATTTTATTTCCCTGACACAGTATACTGTCTGTTCAGAGGCAACTGTATTTTAACTGGGGCTAAGCTTTAAAGATTAAGACATGAATTACTTACTATAGAATTTCAAGCACCAGTAAACTGAAATGGGGAGTTTAGTAGGAAGACTGGGACTAGACATGGCCAAAGAATACCTGAAGCTCTACCCAAAAGCCAGTGTCTTAGAGGTGAGAAGTGCTTTTCTGGGGGAAAACAGCTGCCCTCCAGCATTTGACTCACATTTGAGGGACATCCACACTCTCCAAACATTAAAAGAGAGCAACTTATCCTTGTTCACAGGAGTTTCTCTGGCCTGCAAATCCAACACTGTTGCCCCTTCTAAATTTAAATATTTTCATTAAGTAACAAAAGAAACACACATTAAAGATAACATATTTCTTGAGCAGCTCAAGTAGCTCTTTAATGGGTCCCTTTCCAGCTTCCTCGACAATCTTTCCTTAGTTTTGGTGGCACTCAAAGAGTATATTGTAGTTTTCCTGGCTACTGGTGATATCATCCATTAGGTTTATGTGTCCCTGTGTCTTATAGAGACCGTGACTTATTCATCTCTGTCCCCCAAACGTCTGGGTACATACCAGCTGCTCATTAAATACTTGGATAAACAAATAAATCCATGAGGACTTCCAATGTACAATGCATTATAACACACAGTGAGGAATACATAGATGATAAAAAATAGCTAACGATTCTTTAGTTTTTACATAGTTAATATTGAAAAAGCCTGACTCATGGGAGACTAGTATCAAACAGCTTTATTATCTCCCACTCCCACTTTGAAATCCTCTCTGTTGGGATATTTCTTCACCTACCCCATATCTTTCATGGCTATGATTTGGTAAGACAGAGAGTACTGAGTTATAATTACCATCTCCATTCTTATATTAGAATATATACTTTGAACTTGTTTTAGCATTGAGGCTTCTTCTCCCCAGCTCAGGTCTGACAAAAAGTGGCGCATTCTTAGTCAGGGAATGGGGGGTGATCAGCTTCTCTTACCTCACCTCACGTGAGATTTTACCTACTTGGGATTTTATTTGTATGGAGTTATGGGATGCCCTCGGACTGAGTTTCCTCTGGTCGTGCCTAACTTAGCAATTGACAACTTAGTTGTTTTATTGGTTCAGGTAAAAACTTCGGAGTCATCCTTGACACCTATCTTTCTTCCATGTGCTACATCCAATTCTTCAGCAAATCCTTCAGAATACTCCCACATCCAGCCATTTCTCTTGCAAACGCCACCCTAGGGTCGCGTCCCCCTCGCCTTCGTTTAAATTGCTGCACTGGTTTTCTACTTGTTCTCCTTGCGGATTCCACCCTCCATCTGTAAGGCTACTTTCCACATAGTACCCTGAGGGATCCTTTCAATATGCTAGATTTTATCATTTCATTCTTCTATCCTAATACTCCGAAGGTTTCCCATTCCTCTGAGTCATGAATCTTTAGGCCAGCTGATTTGAGAAGGTACAAATGCGTCCTGTGACCCTGAATGTCCGTTTTTGTAGATAGCAAGTATCCGCAGAAAAAGGATTAGGAGGCTGTCGTTTCGCGAGTCGGCCCCTAGATGGCACTGTGGGCCCGTGCAGATTTCTGCCCTGCTTGTGCTTTCCCGGGAGCGCAGACAGCTCCGTCATTTCAAGCTGAACACCTTCTTTGGGGCAGCCTGGACTAAAACGGACTGAAGTGCCTGCCCTTTTTCGTTCTTTCCTCTTCTTCTCACTCCCATTTTTAAAAGGGAACAAATTGTAACGTAAAAGAAATAAATTGGGAAGATTCTGAAGGGGCTGGATTCTCTCAGAGAAACAGTTTGAAGTGTCTGCTGTTTGAGAATACAGAATAACCAGGATTCACGCCCTGGAGGTTGGAGGATCCGGGAGGGGTGCGGCGGGGAGAGCACTCGAGCCCCCAAGAACCTGGCCTCCCTTGAGGGGGCTTGTGCGCGACCCGACGGGTGCCTGACTAGAGGAGTTGGCAACTGGGGAAAGAAGTCCGAAAAGTTTCATCCCAATTCGTCACCTTTACAAAATATCTTCTTTTCTCTGAGGCCGAGCTTCGGCGAGTACAGAAGTTAGGGTTTGTCAGAAGGCGGTCTGAAGCGAGCAGAAGTGCGCTGGCGGCGGCGGGTTGAGGGAAGCGGCTCGTTGGCCCGGGGCTGACGAGGAACTGAGCCTGCGCACGCGGGGCGGTGGGTAGGGGAGGGTTCCCTCAGGCGTCGGAGTGAAGGATGTGCGTGGAGGGCAGAGCCCCCGGCCCGGAGCCGTGTCCGAGGAGGAGCCGGCCGCCCTGAGGCCCGCGGGCCGTGCGCGGGAGGACGCGGCGCCCCCAGCTACCCGTGACGCCCGCGCGCTGAGGGAGGATCTGGCGGGGCGGCGCAGAGAGCGCGAGCGGCCCAGAGGACGCCCGACCCCCTCGCCTCGAGAGGCCTGCGCGGGAGAACCGCTGAGCCTTCCCGGGTCTGCAGGTGGCCCAGCCGGCTCCTGCCAGGCTTCTTCAGGTGGGGCGGGGGACCGCAGGGACTCATGCAAGTTTAGGACTGGAGACACCCGAGCCGTTGGTTGTGCCCCGGTATGGAAACAGTCACCACAGCCCCTCGTCGCAGCTCTTTCGCTTTCTGTCGTGGTTTCTTGTGGAGGCTGGAGGGCTCCCTGAGTTTCCTCTGGGTCGTGCCTGCTGTATGGTTTGTGCGACATAGAGAAAAATGAAATTGTGAGTTCCTTGTGAGAAATTTAAGAATTTCAAGGCAGTGGCAGCACAGAATTAAAACAGACTGGTCCTCACAAGTGTGGCTTATGAGCCATGTGTGAATGCTCAGGTGTCACTCATCAAGCCCGTGACGCCAGCCTTGCCTCCGGGCGCCCCATTTAACAGTGTTAAACCGGGGTATGCTTTTAGCCTCCTCTCTCCTACTTTCTTAAGCTTTAGGGGACATTGTTGTTGTATCTTGGACCTATGGGGAAGGACTCTCAACAACGGGTGAAAAGAACCACTAACTTTGTAGAAACCATGCTCCTAACCCCTTTTCATTCATGTTAATTTAATGTCTGCCTTGATATCTTTCAAAGGAGCGTCCTCAAAATCGAGCGTTTCTGAAGCCTACGCTTTCTGTGTTGTTCTGAAACACGCCGTAAGGAGGAGAATCCTCGGTATGGAAGAGCTCAGGAGAGGCCACAGTTGAACTCAGACACCAGGAGAGAGAGGCTTTGAATCTGCCTAAAAGCCATTCGATTTTTGATGGCAATGTGCAGGTATTTGGCTCTTTTTAATGCAAGGAAAAGATGTTAAGTTTCAGAAATGGTTTTTGCCTTTTGATTCAGGGTCTTCCAAATTGTTTCCTTTCTTCCTTTTGAGTGAAATTAACTTTCTGTCATAAATCAAATCAATTGATTTACTCTTCCTTGGTTACAAAGGAATAAGCATAAGTTTCAGTGCTATAAGCAATTTTTAGTAATCACACCACCTTCACACATAAGATTTCATTTAGCCCTTGCAGCATCCCTGTGAGTAGACCCTCCCCTTGCCATTTTCCAGAAGAATGGCAGAAGAATGGAGGCTCAAGAACATAAAGTGAATGACCCAGGGTCATACAGCCAGGAATAAGTGGGGACTTGAGGTTGGATTCTTAGGTCCTCGCAGATCCTTTGTTTCCAAATCTGTGCCTGTTCCACTGCATCAGATGCCTTTTCAACAAACAGTATCTTGTTACACAGATATGAAAGTTCAGGGGTTAATCCCTTGTTAGAGTCTCTACTTTTTTTGTAGCCACAGATAGTTTCACAATAGATTAAAATAAAATTCAGTCAGCATTACCTTCCTCTTGAAAACATTCACTTAGTGGTCAGAGTGGGATAGTTTTGGCCTCATTTTCGGGATAGTTACCCATGAAGAAGTCCATGTTGAACTATATCAAAAGTATGCTCAACTGTGCCTTCTCCCATCAGCCAACATCTGTTAAATATATACAAATCCTTTCTGTGTAAATATAAACGGAATTGTCTCAACAATTCATCACTGAACTCTTAAGTCTAGCATCATTTGTTGGTATTTCAGAGATCTGGTTCCAATAAGTAAGATGATCTGTACAATAACTAACATATAAGAAACCTTCAATTCATTTATCATTATTTCATACACCACAAATATTTGTTAATCTTATATTTATCCCCTAGGTATTGTTAATATGACAGAAAAAAGCAGGGAACATTCCTGCTCTCATGCAGCTTACATTCTCGTGAGGCTTATAGAAGATAAATGGTTAATAAATGCATACATCAGAAAGTTATAATAAGGGCAATGAAGAAAAAGAAGGGATAGTAAGGATATAGAAGGGCATGGGAGTTGGGTGTCATTTTAGCTGAGGTATTTTTACTGAGGTAACCATTGGATATACAGTAGACTCAAATGAATTGGGGGAATAATAAGTACATTTTAGTTATGATTTTGTTTCTGTCTTTTTGCATGTCAGAAGCATCTGACATAAAACCTTATCACTCTTGATGGTGACCTTCCCAGTCCAATACAATGTTTTCTCTATCATTGAATTCTCTCTAATTTTGTTTTATGCATCTGCAAATGGGATAATAAGACCTCCTGAGCCTTCCTCTCAGAGTAGTTAAGAAGATCAAATATGAAAATGTATGGGAGATGGTTTTGCAATATTAAAAATACAGTAGACTCATAAGGGATAACCACCTCTTATAAATCTGCCTTTCCAATTGACCCTAAGTTGTCTTTTATTTGATTTTTTTAGTGGTAGCCCATGTGGGGCTGGACATGCTTGTAATATTTTTACTTTATCAGTTTAGAGTCTAGATTTGCTTAATAAATTTCATCTCTCATTGTGAACTAATGTTCACATCTTCACATTTCATCTCTTCATTGTGAACTAATGTTCTCCCATGCAGCCCATCATCATAAACAACACTTAAATTCACTTAACTTGTCCACCACTCCTCATCTTCTATAGGTTATTTATACTGGGATTGAGGGAAAATGTGTCGATGTTTTTATTATGTCTGCCACTGCTAAAAAAGGAAAATCTTCTAGTAGTCTGCTGAATCTTCTTTAGGTCATAGTGACCTGTCCAGAGGTGATAGGAATTGTTGTCTGTGTCTTCCTGTTATCAGTCTAGCTGCTTCATTACATCCCAAGTCAATCCTCTGTTCTAATTCAGATTTTCCTGGCATCTCAGTAACTCCTTGGTAGACCTCTTGCTTCCTCTTGGCAAGCCAGCTGACAAATGCCAGATATTGGCTTCCTTTGCTTTGTCCTTCAAATATGTGGCCAGATATTTCCTCATGTGGTCGTCTGATTCCATGTTTTGTGCACTCTTCAGAGACAGGAGTCTCAGGCACAGAAATTTTTCAGAGATAAGTACATCTATATAGAAGTTCTAAGTCTCACTGACTAGAGTAAAATATATGAATCAGATAATTAGAAACTTGAGAGTTGATTCAGATTACAACTAAAACATTAAACGTCTCTTTATGCCAGATAAATATTTGCCAAATTTAAATCAGAAGATCATAGAATTGTGAGAATCTTAACAATTCTCCTAACTGGGCAAGCAGTGATCCCTTTAATTCAGCCCAGAATTTCAGTTTTTCAGGACATGTCTAAGACAGCCAGGGGAAGTCTCTCCTTCTAAGCAAATTTAAGGGGAAGCTTATTTGTGCCTGTGCTTTTTTTACTCAAATTTATGGATTTGGAATTTACAATATGAAACCGAAATGGCAAGGTAGGAACTAATAGCATGGAGAAGAGGAGCAGGTGACTTTATGGAGAGGGCCTCCTGGAGTCTGAATAGTACAACCAGTTGTAGAGATCAAGTTCAACTTGAAATGGGGCTCTCAGGGACCGGCCTGTACAGGGTAGAGCTTTCAACTCAGATTGTTTGTGTTAACAGGTTTACTTTATTGTACCTTGCATAGCAACATCTTTCTCTCAAGTTATTGATCTTTATATAGTTACTTGTTTTATAATATTTTTGATATTAAAAGCTCCCCAAATTTGTCCTTAGAGACAAGTATTCATGGCTGCATGAACCTGTTCTAACACACAGTCTTGTGCCTCTCCACAAGATGGGATTGAACACCTTGGTATTCACAAGCAGTTCAGCAGGTTTTAGATACGGTTCTCCATTAAAATGTTCTGATTGCTTTTATTCTTTTCGGCTTTGCTGACTGTGAAATCTAGAGAACTCAAGTTAAACAGGGACTCTACTTTTATATGGCTTGAAAGATGAGATCTGAATCGGTTGCTTATGACATCTGGGGTACATCTGAAAATCTGAAAAAGCTGTCACTGAAACAAAAATAGCGAACAAAAGGTAGCAGTCTAACTAACTGGTATGGGATGGTATTTTAATAAAACAAAATTTAAATTTAAGACTCCAAGTTAAAAGTGCACAAGGGTGCAGTGGAAAAATGAAGGTATGATTTGCGCTTGAGATGCATGGGCAACTTTATGTGTTTTCATTCAAGTTAAGTATCAAAGGGATAATTTTTAATGATAAATAATAGGTAATAGTTCTTTGACTATAACTGGATAGGTCAGCTAGTTGAGAAAAAGAAGATAATTTTTTCTGTGAATATTCAAAAAAGAAAATATCATTGAAGAGCATGTTTTGAAATCAAGTTAATTTAAGTGTTTTATTTTTAAAAAGAAGGCCAAAGCTATATTTAAATTATAGTTGGTTAGTTTCCTCCATCCGGTTTTTATGCTTTCTGTCTATAGTTGTTGTCAATTCCAAAGCTCGGTGTAGCAGTAGAAATATTGATAGAAGTAGCTACGAAAACAGTGAAGCATGACTACCTGTTCCTGCCTTCTACTGTTAAAGGGATCTTTTATAGCTTCTTGCTATTTCCTAGCTCGCAGCTGGTGCTAGGGAAGTATAGCATTTGAGGTCAAAAACCATTTTGTCAGGCTAATAGGAATGATTTTCTCAAGAGTTTCCCTAAAGATGACAAAGTTAGGTGAGAGAGGGCATGTTTTCAAAATGAGAGAGAATTCCTCACATGGGAAAATTCCTCAGGGAAGCTGGTAGGTGGAGATGAAAAGGAATATATCACATTTCTTAGTGACTAGCACTGGGAAGTAGGAGGAGGGTTGAAGTAATCTCTTGTTATCATTCCTTCAACTTCTATGATTTGATTAGTGAGAACCACAAGGAATTAATATTTAGAATATTATAAAACATTATATTTCCTAAGTATTGTTAATGAATGATTCTTTCCTTTCTCCCCATTGCTTTATTCTTACATCCTTTTCTTTCTGGCAAGGTTGCTTCTGAGCTGTTTAGTGGGTATAAAGTCCAGAAACTCCTTATGGAAAAGTATTAAGTGAATAGCAATATTAGAAGGGTAAACAAATTAACACGGGCATGAAGAAAATGTCTCTTCTGAAAAATAAAGTAACATCAATATTTTAAAAATTAACTTCAAAATAAAAAGTTAAAATGTATGTAAGCACGTTTGCATCAATTAATGTTCAGTTTTGCAAGCTCTGCAGTAAAGCAGTTTTTTTTAAGAAAGTTTTCTGCATTTTAGTATTTTATGTGCTAGTACTTGGTTTTCTCTTTGTAGGCCTAATAATGCAGTTATGAGAGACACAGGAAATATCAAAGAAGGTGAATGTAAAAAGATATGCTTAATTTATATTAATTGATAGGAGTTAATTGTAAGTGTTTATTGGACATCTACTAAGTCATATGCTTTGGGAATAAAATATAAGATATAGCTCTTGTTCAAAGGTATCAACCACTTAGTTATGATTATAATCTTAAGGTTCAATGGACATAGAGAATCACTGAAAACAAGGTGGTTGGCCCTGACTGCAAGTCTATGTGGAGTTTAAAGAAGGGAAGAATCTTGAGTTGGAGTAGTCTTGTGTAGCTCAATATGTTGTTATCAGTGGTTTCTCTTTCACTTCCAGAAGGTAGGGAGACCTTTCCTTTCTAGGGCTAAGTCTTCTCTTCATCTCTTGCCTAAGGCAGGAGAGTAGTTATTCAGAATCCTGAAGAGTTTTAGGAGGAGAAGGCAAAGGAGGAGGTGGGTAAGATGAGGAGATTATAGTAAGGAATTTCTGTACATCTGTAGGTGTTCTAAATTAATAAAGTCTGAATTAGAGTAATGGGAATAAAATTTAAATATTTTTTCATTTCCTTAAAGTAAATATAAAATTGTAATCTATTAACTAAGCAGTGTGACCGATCAATGGTCCTATAGGTTTTACTTCAGTGTCAAGACCCGGTTTTCCGCAGATGGTACATTTGATCTCAGTTGCTGTTTTAATACTTAAAAAGGGTTTTCTCCAAAATTTCTTCTTTTTTTTTTTTTTTAAAAAAAAATCCCTGCTTAATAATACTATTTTTTAGACAGTGGGATAATAAGCTTTGACCTGGATTCAAAGCAAATGGTCACAAATTTGAGATCTGAGTTTATAATCTTTTATTTCTATGGCTTTTTATAGATGGCTTGCCATTTAACAAAGTTTTCTTTGAGCTCCTACCATATGCCAAACACTGTTATTAGGCACTAGGGATGCAATACAGGAGAGATGGAGTGGTAAATATGACAGTCTCTGCTTTCATGGAGCATGTATTGTAGTTTAAGGAGTGGAGAATGGGAAGAGGGAAAATGAATGAAAAGCAAAAAAAAACCCACCAGATAATTTATGAGAAGTGCTATGGAAATAAAGAAATGGGGTGATGGGTCAAGATTGAGGTGAAGGGCACAGGAAGATATTACATAGAGAGATTTAGATAGAACAGGGAAGGCTTTTCTGTGGAGGTGGCTTTCAAGATGAGACGTGAACAAGGAGAACGGGATGACCATGGGGAGAATATTCCAGGCAGAGGCAGCTATAAGAGTAAAAGCTGTGAAGCAAAAATGAACTTGGTTTGTTTGAGGAATGTGAAAAAGGCTAGGGTGGCTGTAGTGCAGTGATGAAATAGGGAGTGGTATGATAAAATTGAAGAGGCAGCATAGACTAGATCATGTAGGGCCTTGTAAATAATAGTAAGAAGTTTGTCATTATTCGATTCAATGTACAAAGTATTGGAGGGTATGTGTAGGAAAGCAGAGGGCATTTATGTTTAAAAAATATTGTTCTGGCTACAACCTGGAGAATGAATTGTGGATGGCAAGAGTAAAAACAGGAAGCCAAGTTGAGGATTCTGCAGGGGAAGCTCCTGGCTATTCCCATTTTTGATGGAAGAGACTGAGGTACAGAGATGCTCAGTGACTTTCCCAAGCTCATACATTCAGGGAGCAGCCAAATGAACCTTTCTCAATTTAGTCCTCTTTTCCTTATATCCCAGATATATAGTCTTTGGGTCACTGAGCCTGATAGTCTTTGGGTCACTGAGCCTGGATAGGAAGAGCAGAAGATTCGGTGGTAGAAAATTCGATTCAGGTCCTGGCTCTGTCACCTACAAGCTGAGAGAACCTGGAGAAGCCACTTGGTACTCAGTTTCTGTCTACTTAATGATGCATTTTTCATAGGGTTCTTATCAGATATGAGATATGATTCTTATGAGAAATAAGATACAGTTATAAAAGAAATACCTATGTTAGCAAATGAAATACCTATATAATGCAAATGAAAGAGCTGTAATTATTTAAGAGGCTTTTAAAAAAATAAAAACAGAAAAGTTGAAACAGGATTAAAAGTGAAGACAGTAGCTTGTTTGCATTCCTGCATTTTAAAAATTGTGTAAGTTCAGGTTAAATTGATCTGGAATATACTGATTCTGTTGTCACTGGCTTGAGACCAATGAAGGGGTCAGTTGTTTAGAACCCAAACAACTGCTGACTCTGGGAAATGCACATATTTGAGAAGACAGGATATTCACCTAGAATATATACAGAAGGATATACAGACCACAATGGAGTCTATTGGGAATAATATGGCTTATTAGACGAGAGATTTATGAGGGGAAGGTATTTGTTAATGTGTCATTTATTCCACAGAGGGATGGCAACATGTCTTATGGTCTACAGAGCTTGTTTTCACCTAAAGTAAATATCCAAACTCACAAGGACTCATTTATTTGAGGTCACAAGGAGCTAGACAGTTCTGTAGGGGGTCGGCATGTGTGTAAGGAGAAAATCACACAAGCGATTTGGCTAATCACACAAGCTATGTTGGCCAGAACCCTATGGGTTTGGACTGAATGTTTTACTTTACATGCAAGGTACATTTGTGCCCTGTTGGCACAGCTTAATGCTGATGAGCTGGATTTGGAGAAGGAAGATTGTTGTCTCACCAGTTGGCTCTGGGCCATTTGATGCTTAAAGAAATATTGATCCTGGAACTTTAGAATGCCGGCTGAGAGTGGACATGGGGAGCAGGTCCTAACTTCTTTGACAGTTTAAATAGATTGTGCTGAAAATATATAAACTGTTTGAAATCCGACACATTTTAATAATTGTTGAATTTTGATTTGGAGGCAGAAAGCCTGTGACTAGGAACAATTGCACTAAATTACTTTGCTTATTACATGGAAGCAAATCAGTTACTTAACTCTCAGCTGTTCAACCTTATCTAAATTATTTCTTCTCATTGAACCTTAGTCTCCTAACCTAAACTGTGTAGGGCAATAGCACATCTTCTCTGAGTTGCTGTGGTGGATAAATGCAGTAATATATCTGTAAGAACTGGGTGTCTGGCACACAGTAAGCATTGAATCTATGTGGATTTCTGACTAGAGCAGGAACAATGTGTTAATGGTGGGAAGTAAAAATGGAACTAAGTCTAAAAATACCCTGCAGTTCACTGTCCTTTCTCTTCTCCAATTCTACAACTTTGTTTTTGTTTTAGAATTGCCACTTATGAGTAGAGTTCAGGCAAGCCTGAAGTATGTTGCTGCTCAGAAATGCTGTGTCTGGGAAAGAGACTTAATTCACTCAGCCTGGTAAGAAACCCTCAGTAATGCAGTTACATGATATAAAATTGATTATTTGAACCTGGTAGGAGGTAGGCATCTAGACAGAGTCTCCAGAACAGTCAGGAGGGATCAGAGAGATAAAAAGATCCCATGAGAATGAAAGAAGCTTTTTATATACCCACTGTTAATGAAACTTCATAGAGTTCCATAATCCCTTATCCACAACTCCAAAATATGAAAAGTTCTGGGAAACAAAACTTTTTTTCAAATTGTGCTTGACAGCAAAATATGACCTAACTGACATAAGAACTTAGCTTATTCCACTTAGTATGAATATTCTTAAATTCCCCTAAAGAAATACTAATACTGTTTTAATTACTATAGATTTGTAGTATAGTTTGAAATCAGGAAGTGTGATGCATAAAGGCTTTGTTCTCTCTCAGGATTGCTTTAGCTATTCAGGATTTTTTTGTGGTTCAATACAAGTTTGGGATTGGTTTTCCATTTCTGTGGCGAATGCCATTTGACTTTTGATAGGGGTTGCATTGAATATATAGATGGCTTTGAGTAGTATGCATATTTTAACAATATTAATTCTGCTGATCCGTGAATATAGGATGTCTTTCCATTTGTTTATATCTAATTTGATTCCTTCAGCAATGTCTTGTGTTTTTTGTTGTATGTATCTTTCACTTGCTTGGTTAAATTTATTCCTCAGTATTTCATTGTTTTTGGTGTTATTGTGAATGGCATGGTTTTCTTTATTTTTCAGATGTTTCATTACTAGTGTATAGAAATGCAACTAATTTCCGTATGCTTATTTTATATCTTGCATCTTTACTGAATTTGTTGATTCGTTCTATTTTTTTGTTGAGTCTTTGGAATTTTCTATATGTAAAATCATATCATCTGCAAATAATGACAGTTTTACTTGGCAGTGATTTTTTGGATATACAGCAAAAGCATAAACAACAAAAGTAAAAATCAATAAGTGGGACTACATCAACCTTAAAAGCTTCTTCACAGTAAAAGAAATAGTCAACAAAACGAAAAGGCACCCAGCATAATGGGAGAACATTTTTGCAAACCAAGTATCAGATAAGAGGTTAACATCCAAAATATATAAAAAAAAAAACTTAAACAACTCAATAACAACAACCAAAAACAAATAATCTGATTTAAAAATGGGCAGAGGATCTGAATAAACATTTTTCCAAAAAAGGCATCCATATGGTCAACAGGTACATGAAAAGATGTTCAACATCAGTAATCATCAGGGAAATGCACAAAATATCACCTCATACCTGTTAGAATGGCTGTTGTCAAAAAGACAAGAAATAACAAGTGTTGGAGAAGATTTGGAGAAAAGGGAATCTTTGTACACTTTTGGTGGGAATGTAAATTGGTTCAGCCACTGTGGAAAACAGTATGGAAGTTCCTCAAAAAATTAAAAATATAACTATCATATGATCCAGCAATTCCACTTTTGGGTATATACTCAAAGGAAATGAAAACAGGATATCAAAGAGATATATGCACTCACATATTTATTACAGCATTATTCACAGTAGCCAGGATCTATCTATCTATCTATCTATCTATCTATCTATCTATCTATCTATTATTCAGCCATGAGAAAGAAGGAAATCCTGCCATTTTCAGCAACATCAATAAACCTTGAGGGCATTATGCTAAGTGAGGTAAGTCACACAAATACTGTATGATATCACTTATAAGTAGAATCTAAAAAAACCAAACTCATAAAAACAGAGTAAAATGGTGGTTACCAGGGGCTGGAGGGTAGGGGAATAGGAGAGATGTTATTTAAGGGTACAGACTTGCAACAAGTAGATAAATAAGTCCTAGAGATCTAATGCACAGTATAGTGAATACAGAGAGCAGTATTTATTATAACTATCAAACTTGCTAAGAGACTAGATCTCAATTATTCCCACCATAAAAAATAAATGATAATTATGTAACACTCTGGAGGTGTTAGCTCATGCTACAAATGTGAATCATATAACAATATAAAATGTATCAGATCAACGTGTTGTACACCTTAAATTTGCACAATGTTATATGTTAAATATATTTCAATAAGATATAAATTAAAAACACATAATAAAAAATGAAATCTTGTCCCATGGAAGCAAAACGAATTGTCTAAAGGAATGTGACTGCTCTGCCCATTTGTCATGAGCTGACTGGCTTCTGAGTGGGGTGCAAAGTTCTGTAGATACATTAATATTCAATTCTTCCACAGTTGGGAGAGTGACTCTGAAGTTACTAAAACCAATTAAAATCGTTCCAAAAGCTCAGGGGACTCTGACATGGTGGGAAGTTTTAAAACAGAAAATCAGGTCTTGTACTGTTAGCAAAACTGTACTGAGACACCAAGGGTTAACTCACTGCAAGTTGATTTTTTTTTTTTTCTATCACAAAGAAAGAGCAGTCTATTAGGTAGATCTTTTCATACAGAGGCACCCTTAGTAAGATTTTGAATTCTGGATTTTTGCTCTTTGATCTGCCTGCTGGGTGTTTCAAAGGAATAAATTTTCACTATTAGAAAATTTGGCAGGCAGTGTTATGATGATAGACTTTTTTCATTTGTATCTTTTTCCATTCTTAACTCAGTGCCCCCATCCCTCAAAAAAAAAACAAACACAAAAAAACACAAAAAATTAAAAAAACCCCCAGAAAAACAGCCTTTGAGAGAAGCAAGTTTCTGCACATATTTTCCTCTCGTGAAAATTTTCCAATGGTGATAAGCCACAGTAATTTGCAGTTATGTTAATATCAAGAATCATCCATTTAAATTGGTAACTCTTTGTTGTGTGTCCCTTTCTAATATATACTACCAAATATAAAATAGATAGCTATTGGGAAGCAGCCGCATAGCACAGGGAAATCAGCTCGGTGCTTTGTGACCACCTAGAGGGGTGGGATAGGGAGGGTAGGAGGGAGATGCAAGAGGGAGGGGATATGGGGATATATGTATATGTATAGCTGATTCACTTTGTTATACAGCAGAAACTAACCATTGTAGAGCAATTATACTCCAGTAAAGAAGTTAATGAATGAATGAATGATCAATTACAAAGTGTGTTTGACTCGAGGAATTATGCTTCAATATTTACTATTAAATAGATTGCTGTAAGATAATCTAATTTTGCCTGATATACTTATGTGCACGTAATGAACAGAAGTAATAACTTGTTATTTGGGGACTGAAGTCGATGAGTCACATATTTTATAATACATTGCTACTGACAATCTGACTATAATAATCACATTATAACATTAATATAACATGTTTATTCATTACCTCTTGGCATGAATGCAAAATTAGTTTTGTTAACAATTTTCTCAATAAGAAAAAAATAAACTGTGCTGATACAACCATAGGAATCCTTAACTTTAACTGTTCTACAATTGTTTTATAAATGTTCATTGCAAAGATTCCCCCTTTATACAGTAAGAGCAGATATATTTGTCCAGACCAGGATGATGAGTGTAATGATCTATTGAGAACTTAAATCATCCTTTTGAAGCATAACACCTTATTTAAAATCTCTTTCACAGAGTATGTTTCAAACTTGATACCTTGTAGAACAAACATTTACTGGAAGGACATTAGTAGAGCACGCCATTCACAGGTGCAGTTAAGCTTGAATTCTGTAGTATTCCAGAGGAGAGATGGTGTCTTACCCATTGGACCTCTCCACTTATTCCACCGCTGACTTCTCCATATCCCCCCATAATAAACCTTTGTCATATTAAGTATTAGGATAAATGGTTTACAATTACTCCAAACTACTTAGAACACTTAACTTCATCCGTCTGTTTTTTTCCTGTGTTATAGAATAGGGATCATCCACTCCCGCAGGAGCCCTGTAAATTTGGTATAGGTACAAGTGTGAATAAAGGTAGTCTCCCGTCTTGGCCCCTTCGCTTTCACTGTTTTATATTGCTAAATAAAAAATGAACAAGGTGATGCATTAGAAATTATGGGAAAAGTAGTAAAAAATTTTTCTTGTTAAAATATTTATTGATTTACTTTGTACAAGAAGATATTGTAAAGTGATTGGATAAAGTAAATTTTTTCTTTCAAGGGCAAAACACTTTATTAGCTCTTAAGATCGAATATACTTGGGTAGATAGGGAAATAATTTTCTGTGTCTCTTTGTAACAGTGGTTGTCAGAAACAGTGGTTTTTAATTTGGGGGCAGTTTATTAAAATGCAGGCTACCAAGACAGAGATGCAGGACATGAAGGGTGGGATCCAAATATCTGTAGTAGTGGGGGAAAATAAGCACAGGTGATTCTGATGTACATGATTTTCGGAAGTCTATTAGAGAAATGTCATGCCTGTACTTTTATTACCTAATAGTGGAATTATTGCAAATTTGCTAATGTTTCCTTTTTTTCTTATTTTCTGGGTTTAACAGCTTTTTGTGCTTTCATTAAATCTGATCATTTGATCCTTGGTTTGTTAGTCATACTTTTTTTTTTTAAAGTCTCTTTGTCATCCAGCTTAGATCCTAATAATTCTTATGTTTACCTAAATTATGTGCAAAAAAAGAAAATCTACTTAGTTATAATAAATTGAGCTAAATCTTCTTAAAGCCAAGATAGGAAATTTTACTAAGAAAAGGTTTTTAAAAAGTTTTAATCTACTTCTTAGAGAAGGGGGGAGGGGCAATCTTTCAATTATGTATTAAGTTAGAATTTCATATCCACAGTGCACATGAGACATCAAAGTTCTGAGCTAAAATAATTTCTTATTAACTTTTAAGTAAGATTTTTATCTAATCCTGTCAGAGTCAGAGGCAGAAACCGAAGGGGTTTAATAAGCACCTTGTCATTGAAGGTCAGGTTCCTAACAGAGCCCTTAATTAGCATGTGGAACATCTTAGGGCTGAAAAATCTCTTGCCAAGTGATTTCTTTTTTGGCCGGTTCACTCATGTGGGTGATAGAGAGCATCAAAGAACTTGTGGCTGAAACTTAATTCCCATTCGTTTCCCATAATATGTATGTATTTTCTGTGCTCACAGATTCTCTGCTGACTGAATTGTTTCCTGGGGAAATGGGTAAAAGAGTAATAAACATTTTCTGTAAGGTGAAGGAAATTTCAGATTTCATTAGTAATTTGGATAACAACATAATTTATAGGCCGTTCATTTGCCTTTGGCTCATCAACTGCAATAAACATGTTGGGGATTGTACATAACATGGTTAAATTTTAGGGTTATTTTGTGTCTTGCTATAACTCATTATGACACATGACAAATATCTCTTATTTAAGGGTCCTTCTTGATTGCTCAAGGTTGACTTTTATGCTTTCAGTGTTATTTGGAGGGGCCTGAAATCTGTCTAACCTTGGCACTTCACAAGCCCCATCCCTACATCCTGTAATCCAATCATATCTTTATTAAAGCTCTATTAAAAACACAATTTAATGAAGAATTGTCATGTTAGGACTGGTATAGAAGTGGGAAGGGGTCTATTATTTTACCATTTTGTACAGAATTTATCACATTGTCTAATGAGTAATCATTCAGTATTCATAGATATTTGGGGATAGAAGGTCCTTTGTAGGCTGGCTAATAACTGCCTGTTTAATATTAGACAAGTCATATGACCTCACTGGCATTCTTTTATAAAAAACATATAAAATAAATTAATTAGATTCAATGTTCATTGGGTTCTCTTATATCAGATATTCAAGAGATTGTCTTCTTTTTTTTTTTTTTTGCGGTACGCGGGCCTCTCACTGTTGTGGCCTCTCCCGCTGCGGAGCACAGGCTCCGGACGCGCAGGCTCAGCGGCCATGGCTCACGGGCGCAGCCGCTCAGCGGCATGTGGGATCTTACCGGCAGGTGGACTCTCAACCACTGCGCCACCAGGGAAGCCCAGGATTGTCTTCTTGATAGATCTAATTTTTTAGTTTGAACCTGGGAGTAATTATTTGGTGTTACAATTTGATTAATTCAATTCAAAATAGCAGACTTTAATGAAGAACCCACTCTGTGCAGACCACAATTTATAAATATCCTTATAGGTCATGTCAGTGTTCCATCAATGTTCTATCTTGTTGAGAAGGTGGAGGACTGTTCTAAGGTAAGCAGCGGTGCTTGCTCTTGCAGAATTAAAGTGGAAGGAAACGAGGAGCTGAGTTGACCTCTGAGGAGATCAATACTGGGCCTGGGGAATGGGCAGGAGTGGTGAGGGTCCAGAGCAGAGCAACTTCCTTCTCCTCAGGCAGGGCACTTCTGGGCAATATTAGGGCCTACTAGCATGAACAAGAAGTAAACAAGTTAGTGTAGCCCATCCCTGCTCTCAGGAACCTGGTTATATTTAAAGGACACACATAGGTAAGGCCTTCTATATAAATCTGAACTCTGCCAATCCCAAGTCAACACCAACCTCAAAACTGTATCTAAGAGGCCCTATAGTAACATCTCTAAGTAATCACATCGATGAACCAACATTTCTCTAGGACTTTTATTTATTTATTTAAATTGGACACAACATTTTTTCAGCTGGGTTTGAGTAGTAAATTAAATGCTGCAGACACAAACCTGGGAGAGAGAGACCCTAACTAAATTGGCGGAGTCGATCTTAATCTGCAGTTCTGCTGTGCAGAAGAATAAGACATACAGGGGTGTTCCGAGAAGGAGAGTGGCAAACTTGACAGATGAGGTAAGAAGATGCTGCTTTTCTGTGAGGATTGATTGGCGTGAGGATGACAGTGGAGGAAGGGAGATGTGGTGTGGTTATTTGGTTAATTTTAACATTCTTAATCCCTGGGATTTCACTATTGCTCTCTAGTCATTTGGTAACTAATTTATGCAATTGCATCTAGTTTAATAAAGAGATTAATATGATTTGTGGGCATACTCCTGTCCATTTCTGTATCATGGCTATTAATGTTGTTTAATTTTGCTCACTTCAAACCATCTTAAGGAAATAAGATAATTCTTAAAGAAATAAGTTCATTAAGCATATTTTATTTTCCTTACTAACCTCAGGTCCATTTTAAATAGACCATTAGCTTGAAGTGCATTCTTTTTGAAAATGACATTCTTTTTTTTTGGAGAATTACATTCTTTTTAACTGGAGTTGGAGATGTCCCTACTTTCATACTTTTCTGAGTTACAATAGAGGAAACCAAAGACTTTTTTCTGCCTTTGGATTCTCCACATTGGGCGCTGCTTTGCCCAAAGAAAGATGTTACCTCTGAATCGGGGCCAGTTCTTAGTCATTCCTCAAGAATGTTTTCAGCTGAGAGGATCCAAGAACTACCTTATTGTTTCTGGTGCCTAAAGCAGTTTATAAGGAGGGGGAAAAGGAGATTTTATTGGAGAACAGTAACTGAAGTGCATTTGGAATGTTGTCAGCAGAAGCCTCATATTAGGTTTATCACAGGCTTCAAAATGGGATGTGCCAGGAAATTCACTTTTGCCATCAAGATAGGAAGAGGAATGATGTTATAAATGGAAGTACCTCATTTTTTTCATAAGGAGGACACTGGGAACCATTCTGGCTTGAAATGATGCCTCTTATACAAGTGAATCTCAATTCAATTTGGAAGGCCGATAGGCTCACCACTATACCACCAATGCTGCATTATCTAAATATTTATATAAATTCTTCAATAATATGATGAGGTATGTGTTAGTAGTCTTCTCCATTTTATCTATGTAAATACTGATGACATTGGAAAGGTTTAAGTAGCTTGCTTAAGGTTCCACAGTTGGCCTGGTGTATATTTATATGCAAATCTGAGATAGTTTGACCTCAAAGCCTTGTGCTTTGAAAGTGCTGTTGTCCATATGCCCAAACTTTGAAGGCTCTTTGAAGGATCTGCAATGTTCTGAAGATCTATGGGGTATGGGGAGGCAGAACTCAGCTCTCTTTTCATGGCCATTCCCTCCCAACTTGATTTGGGTGGCTGTGTGGTAGAGAAGATGCTTTGGGGGCTCCTAGCCAGCAATTAGTACAAGGAGGGCCATGGTTCTGCCCTGGATCTCAGCTAGGCTCTGTGAAAACATATGGACAAGACTTCAAAAGAGTCTCCTCTCCTCTTTGCTTCCAGGTAAAAAGCGTTTCCGGAAAAGTGGAGGAAGTTCAGTTCATCATAGTGTAAACGTTAATAGATGAAACTCTTTGAAATAATTCTGATAAGGAGTAGTCTTAGGTGCCCATTTTACAAAAGGGTTAAAGTTGAGGACTCTGTCAGACCTGTTGTTTCTTCTTAGCAAAATTTAATATTGCTTATAAAAATGTAGGCTCTCGGGGACTTCCCTGGTGGCACAGTGGTTAAGAATCCACCTGCCAATGCAGGGGACATGGGTTTGAGCCCTGGTCCGGGAAGATCCCACATGCCGCAGAGCAACTAAGCCCGTGCACCACAACTACTTAGCCTGTGCTCTAGAGCCCATGAGCTACAACTACTGAGCCCGTGTGCCACAACTACTGAAGCCCGTCCTCCTAGAGCCCGTGCTGTGCAACAAGAGAAGCCACCTCAATGAGAAGCCCATGCACTGCAACAAAGAGTAGTCCCCGCTCGCTGCAACTAGAGAAAGCCTGCATGCAGCAATGAAGACCCAATGCAGCCAAAAATAAATAAATTAAAAGACAAATATAGGCTCTCTATTCCTCTTTCATTATCCAGTTGACATTTTAGCTACTCAGTAAAATCATATTCTTATTTCTTCATGCATTGATTTACTTATCAAATATGTTTTGGGTTCTGACTATGTGCCAACAGTTTTCTGGGCATTGGGTTAAAAGAGTCAGAAAGAAAAGGTCTTCATGCTCAAAGGATCTTTTCTTTTAGTAAGCATTAACACTCTCTTCCACTAACACCTAGAAATATATCCCATCTGTGTCTTTTGTTTGTTCTGGTGGTCTTTTTGTTCATCCATTCTTCCAGATTTTAGTAAATTAATTGCTGATTTCTTTGACATGAGCCATATGCTACCTTTCTTCTCTGATAGACTGCCACCATAAGAATATTTTTTTATTGTCCCCTCTAATGTGATTATAATACTGAAATTTCAGTATTATGGCCACTGCCGAAAGAAAAACATGTAAAATTGCAGAACTTATGGGAGATAAGATCGTATTACAGATGGTGCTATGAATCTCCAGGAGAGTGATCTCTGAAAAAGTTTCCAACAGTGTGGCTCAGTCAACACTGAAAACATTAGAAGCCTATCAAACCTTGGTTTATCAACATTACCTTCTGGGGATTCGTGGGAATCTTGTGGCGAAAGCAGCACATGTCCTTTCTATGTGACTTCAACAGCCACCAGTAGTGCAATGCTGAGGCAGCCCAGATTAGATCCTCAGAATAGTTATAAGATTATAATAGCTGAGAGTGGCAAGATGTAATTTATAGTTTGTGGTGTTTTGGCTCATTAGCACATAGGATCGTTGCTTATTTCAGTGATCTGGGGGGCTGCTTGGCTGACTAGTTTCAAAGCAAGAAAGGCTTATTCGTTTAAAGGCTAGTTTATTTCTTGCCTATCATTATTTATTATACATTTTGTTATTTTAAATACTGTACATCACGTTAGTCACAAAAGTGTTAAGCAAATATTGACTGGATCATTATTCAGAATGATATTCTTATTTCACATAGGAAACCATTACTGACTAAATCTGTTCTAGAAGTTAGGGCATAAAAATATGGTCTCCCATCTAAAGTAATTCAGTGTAAAAGCTGACAGTCTAATAGGGAGGGCAGGAGGCAAGGGAGGAAGGAGGTAAAGAAGGGAGGAAGGAAGGAAGGGTAGACAATTGCCATGCACAATGATAATTACCAAAATTCACATTGGTATGGGGCACTAAGGGACGTCAAGGAAGGGCACCCAATCTAGGGTGATTGTGAGTGTGTGTGAGTGTGTATGAGAGACCATTCTGGAGGAGGTCATCTGACCTGAATTTTGGAGGGTAAGTAGGAATTAGCCATAGGAAGAAGTAGGAGAGAGAACAATCCAGGGGAAGCAAAGAGGCAGGGAAAGGAGATGCTAGAAGAAAGTACTGAGAGATGAGGCTGGGAGGTAGGAAGAGGACAGGTGGTCACAAAAAACCTTGTATGGCAACTGAGCAGTTTGAATTTTACCCAGAATGTAATGGAGAAATATTGAGCGGTTTTAAGTAGTCTGTTTTACTTCAGAAAGCTCATTCTGGGAGTCATAGAGAAGCTGGACTGAAGGGATGGTGGAGAAGGAGGGCAGGCAGAAGAACAGAGACCAGTTAGGGGGCTGCTACAGCGAGTGAGGTGAGACATGAGGAGTGCCTGAACTCAGGCAGTGGTGTCAGCATGCAGAAGCGAAAAAGGATTCCAGGTATGAAGGAAGCAGAAATGACGGGATGCAGACTATCCAGAAAACATGGCCTTTTCTATTAATACTCTAAAAAACTGAAGCAAGTGTGATTTGTCAACTATCAAAGCGGTGCACATTCTCTACCTTCAAATTAATACTAATCCAATTCATGTTTTTGAAGTAGACAATTATCACTGTTAAAACCAGGGTATCTTTACCTTTGAGGAATGTTGAGAGCTGTTAAGCAGATAGCTTTCTGGGCTGCAGTGACTTAATGTGACTTGAATCTTCACTTACTATTAAATTTTCAGATTAAAAAATTCAGTTGGCAGATATTTTAAAAATGTGGATAGATTAAAATCCTTTGTTAAATTAATTTACATTTCATGTGCTTTCTGATAAAATACAAAATGCAGTTTTTCTGTTTATCTACTCTGGGTAACAGAGTTGTCCCAAAGTGCCAGGTATCTAGTAATCTCCATTTTGGTGAGATGTGAGGAAGCTTCTAAGTATCAGGTTGGCTTTGTTAGACAGAAAGTACTAGAGTTTCACAGGCTGCTCCTTCTGAGGGGTTTCTGAGATGCTCTTCTTTTTATTAAGGACAGACCTTGTTTGCTCTTTATTAAACTAATACTGGTAAGTCATATCCTCCATAGCACTGGGGAAACCAATTCTGTATCTTACACAAGAATTCCCATGACGTAGTTTATTAATATCTAGTAAATACATGTTAGGTTTAATCCTACCCTTGATTCTAAATATAGGGAAGTTGGACTCTACCCTTGGAGAATAGACATCTGTGCTTTATTTATCATGGAGAGGAAAACAAGAGGAGAACATTGACTTCCTCTCCTTGAAATCTTCTAACAGGTTTATTTGTTATTCAGAAGTGTGCAGTGTGCATAGAAAAATTGTCTTGATATAATAAGAGGAACATAGAAGATAAGAAACAGAGTGTTTTATTTTTTCCATCTAATCCCTCATATCAGACAGAGATAATTATAATGTTTGATGCTGTATTTGGACAGGATGAATTAAGTGTTTCTGGTGAGATCCAGTACAAGAGTCAGGCTGACACTTGTGGGAGAAGTTGAGGTAAGAAAACAGCATGATTCTCTTACCAACCTGAAACATGGTCATTTTCTCACCCTGTTCCTGATTCTGACCAATTGCTGATCCTGGACTTAAGTAAATGCTATAAATCATATAGCATTTCCCGAAGTGCAAGACAGTGGATGAAAAAGTAATTGTTCTGGTGTCAAATTATATGAAGAAAACTGGCTGGACAAAGCCAAACAGATTTATTTACTGCAAAGTTTTTCAAAACCTTTCAATGCTGATATAACCACCATGAAAATAAGAACCAAAATGTTTTGAGTGCCTACTGTGTGTCAGGCACTATTTGAATTAACTTGCCTGAGTTAACTTGTTTAATATGACAGCTCTATGGTCAGATGGGTGCTAATATTATCCTCATTATCCACACGAGGAAACTGACACCAGAGAAGTTCTGAACTTGCCAAGTTTACACAGCTAGCAAGCCTCTCTTTGAGGGCAGGATCCAGTATATAGTATTTTACAAACTTAGTTGACCACATCCTTGGTCCATCCCTTTTACCTTTGTGACATCTATTGAAATTAATAGTCTATAGTATACAACTTTGGAAATGTAGCAGAGGAGACAGTATGGAGGAATGCTGGGAAGAGCAGGGGGAACTTTCATGTGTGTGTTCTTTGCCTTGGCAATTTGCACTGAACTGGACCAATACTTGTGTCAGTGATTTACATGAATATATCAACTACATGCAGAAGACTCAAAGGTACACGGGAAAGATCGATAGTGTGCTTTATGTTAGAATCAATATTCAAAATGATGTGAACCTTGAGCTTGTGAATACAAAGTGGATAGTTCCGCATGTAGTCTAAAAGATCAGTAGAAACAAAAGCCACTCTAAATCATTTGACTAAGAAGCAGCAGCATTTGTTAGCAGTGCAAGTGGTTTACATTTTTTTGTTTTTTGTTCCGTAAACTCAGTATAGGACAACAGTCTATAAAAAAATTGGATGCAAATTTTATGTTATAATGGCTGTTTGGGACTTCCCTGGTGGCACAGTGGTTAAGACTTGGCACTCCCAATGCAGGGGGCCTGGGTTTGATCCCTGGCCAGGGAACTATATCCCACATGCATGCCGCAACTAAGAGTTCATGTGCCACAACTAAGGAGCCCGTGTGCTGCAACTAAGGAGCTGGTGAGCTGCAACTAAGGAACCCACCTGCCACAACTAAGACCTGGCACAACCAAATAAATAAATACTAAAAAAAAATAATGACAGTTTAATATATCCAGACTAGGTAGTAGAGCAATGCTGTTCAGAAATTTGCCAGAACGTTGCACCCATGGGGTATTATATTAGAAAGGAAATGATAAGATACCTGAGTAGTGATCCCTAAACTTTCTCAGCATTACTTCTTGGAGAGTCTATTAAAAGTGATATTCCTCTTCCTTTACAAAATTAACATAGTCACAAAATCCTGCCTGTGAAATCAAGGGGTTCACAAACTAATGTGAAAACATCTTTAAAGTAAAGTAGCAATTATAAGGAAGCCAGGAGAAGAAGGGTAGAGGAAACCATGCCATTTGAAGAACATGTGAAAGAATTAGGAATGTTTAGATTGGAGAATAAAAGGTCTCAGGAGACCTCGGTTATAATGTGATAGACTTTACCAGTGCTTACCAATATCAAGTTTGCTTCTTCTCCTGGCACTCAGAAGATTGCATTTCCATGAGATTATTTCTGGCCAATGGGACATGACCAGAGAAGGGGTGTGTATTATTTCTGAGCTATGACACCTCATTACTGCTGTGAGATGCATCAGTGCTCTTTCCCCCTTCTATTTGCATTAAAGAAGCAACATATTCAAGATAGTGAGGTTAATGTTGGGGAATTTTCCACCAGCTTGGGTCTCTTAGTAACTGTGCTAATGCATAGTATACATGCATTGTGAAATTAGTCTTGGTTGAGCTAAGCAACTGGGGTTTTGGGGTTAATTTGCTTTTGCAGCATAATTTATCTTTTTCAGATGACTGCTTCCAATTTTTTTTCAGAAACAAGCTTATTGAGGCATAATTGATATATAAAGAACTGTAATGGAAATTTCAAGACACTAAAAAATAGAGATTGGCCAGACTATTTCATTGTTTTCATTTATATTGAATCTGTGCCCAGCAAAAAAAATAGTTAATCGTATACTCTATTGTGCTCACTGCATGAGGGTGACACTCTTCACCTGGCTATCCTGTCCTGGCCCCCAAAGCTGGCATGGTCAATGGATAGATAGATGACTTACTGTGGGACCACTAACTACAGCTGGGCCTTTGCCAGCATTGGTCAATCAGTCATTCCAGGAGGGGTGGGAGTGGAAGGCACTGAAACCTTGAATTGCTTCTCTCTGGGCAGAAATTATGCCCGTGTGGCCACATCTAAGCCCAATTCCCATTCATCATTTGGGACACTGAAATTAAAAGTAAAGCACACATGATATCTAAACAAAGGGGCTTGAAAGCATGAGATTTTCAGACATTCTGCCTTCCTCTCCCTAGTTTCATATATGTAGTCTACACACTGAGAAGGGGCACATACATCTTTGGGGCTTTTTAAAAACCCATAGATAATAATCTTAGTCTGGCTGCCATGAGAACAGAAAACAGTTACTTGCTACCAGATGATCTCAGGCCTCATGAAAAGGATTTTCCCATGATTCTCCACAATAATGAGGAATAACTTTCTAATAATTAGACCTAATGGAAAATTAAAAGAATCAGGTGTTTTCCCATAGCTAGAAATATTCAAACAGTGTTTATATGAAAGGGATCAGGCACCAGGTAGGGGATTAGACTCAGTGACCTCTAAATTACAGTCAAAAGCCTAGAGAGTGTTGTGGGTTTTGCCTAAATGTCTTCAGTTCCCTTTATTTTCTCAGGCACTTTTTCTCATGAGCAATAGACCATACATATTTTTATTTAATGCATTTAAATGAATATTTATGAATAATTTTTGAAGGCTTTATAAGATACTACTTTTTAATATAGGCTGTAAGTGTAAAAGTCCAAATTTTAAAGGTAACAACCACACTGGCTTATAACTAGACTATACAAAGATAGAGTAGAATTGAATGATTCAAGAAAATGTCAGGTAGCACATAATGAGCAGCCTTTTTTAAGTGGTGAGAGTAAACACCAGTTCAAGGATCACAACATAAAATTTTTATGTCCAGAACACTAGTGTATGTCTCATAATATTCAGAAGACTAATTCCTCACTAATGACCTTAAGCATCAATGAGTAATTTTGCAGCTTATCCCACAATAACCTGGAGGAGTTGCTGCAGTCTTCTGCCTCTCTCCATTTTGTGGCTTGTTTTATTTGTCTTAAAATAAATGTGAATTCATAACCTCTAGAAAATGAATCTCACTCTATTGAATGGCATTCCTAAGGAAATGAGATTAGCATTACTGGATATTGTTACTGTCATTGTTATGACCTTTAGGGGAACTAATTCTTGTTTCAGGATCAAATATAATAAAACATACATCACTGCTTTCTGAAACAGTTTGTATCTTTGTTTCTGGTATGGCAAATACCTTTTGTGACACAACACTGAATTCCTTTGTCTGGGCATGTAAATAATGTGTTCAAATAAGGAAAAACTTAACAGAGTTGGTTTATATGACTTTAAATTTTCTGTGGTTTACATTTGGAAATGATTCCACAGGAATCAGGATATTATTTGCTGGTTGAAACAATGTAATTCTTGAGAAGCAATTAAGATATATTCTGACAGTGGGTATATTAGCTACTGCAGATGAAACATAAAAAGAGAATATTTTCATCAGGAAGGACAATGGTAATACAATGGTCAGAGGCACAGTTAACTGGCATTTTCTTGGTGTGTTCACTGTGAGTAAATTTTTAACCTTTCTCAGTGGAAGTTTCCTCATCAGTAAAATGGGGATACTTGTACCTTGCATGTACTAATTATATGATTACATGAGGAAATACATAAATGCAAAACATGGAATAGATTGCCTAGTATATAGTAAGCGCTTGATAAATATTAGTCTATTGTTACTGATCAATATGATCAGTAACAATGATCCTTTCCCTTTCACTCAGCCTTTCAAGTCAAAAAGAGAGAGGGAGAAAGGAGACATAAATGAGCCTGGAGAAGGATGATGGGCTGGACTTTCAGGCTGAAGGTAGCTGATGGCCTTTTGGTAGGAAACTCTGTTAGAGTATAGAAAGGGTCCTATAAAGTATTCAAAGGGAAAGTTAAATGACAAAAAATGTGTGTGAAGCTTTGATCCCTTTAATCCCAAATGTCCATAGTAATGGCTATGTACTAAAAAATGTCTCAAAGAAGAGCTGAGACATCTTCAGAAGGCTGTGGGACATGCTGTTCATTTATATACATATGCACCTACATAACTTTAAAGAGTACATATTAATATGTAGAAATTAATAGGATATATAAATGCATAAAATTTTATAGCCTGCATAAACATTTACAAAATAACTATAAATACATAAAATGATTATTTATTAATATAATAAAATTTACTGAATAAATTTATATAACACACATATACATAAATAAATTACATAAATTTGAATTTTTATGTAAAATCTTGTTTTAAAAAGCAGCATGTGGTAAATCCTCTGTTATTTTCTCTTTACAATTGTGTGTTTTACTATTGCTTTTTTTCCTGGGTGAGGTAGCCTGGTACTTGGTATTTTCTCATTTGGACCTGGATAACTTGTTGCTGATCAACAATGAGAGGGATTGACTTGGATCAAAAGATAGAGTCCTCTTTCTTCCAGCAGATCATCTTGCCTCTCTCCCCAAACTAACCTTAACAACCCCCCAGTAAGATACGGTTTTGGAGGCCAAAATAAGGCAAATAATCAGATTGTTACTTTCTGCCACTATTCATTCTTTGGCTCTACATAGAAATAAAATCATGCTTTTCCTCACAAATGTGAAGAATTTCCGTTTGTAATGAATTGAAGCCCTTGAATTTCCTTTGTAATTTCAAGATAAAATTTATTCCAAATTGGATAACTTTGTTAGAGTTTTCTGGCATTGAATTTTTTATACTCATAATAATAAACTCATGGTTTTGAAACTCTATCTTCAGAAAGAAAAAGGAAGAAAACATTTGATGTTAAGTGTAAACAAATTCATGCTGATGAATCCCAATATTACCTTGAAGTTATGTTTCCTTGTGTATATTGAGTCTATGGTAGAGTCTCTATTTGAATGCTGCTCTCTTTAAATCCAGTCTTTCGCAGAGCAGAGGAAACCATTGACAAAATGAAAACAACCTACTGAATGGGAGAAAATATTTGCAAATGATATGACTGATAAGGGATTAATATCCCACGTACATCAAGAGCTCATACAACTCAACATCAAAAAAACAAAAAACAACGAAATGAAAAATGGGCAGAAGAACTGAAAATACATTTTTCCAAAGAGGAAATGCAGATGGCTAACAGTTGCATGAAAAGATGCTCAACATTGCTAATCATCAGGGAAATAGAAATCAGAACCACAGTAAGATACCATCCAACTGTCAGAATGGCTATCATCAAAAAAGAACATAAATAACAAATGTTGGCGAGGATGTGGAAAAAAGGGAACCCTCTTACACTAATGGTGGGAATGTAAATTGGTGTAGCCATGGTGGAAAACAATGTGGAAGTTTCTCAAAAACTAAAAATAGAATTACCGTATGACCTAGCAGTTCCACTCCTGGGTGTACATCCAAAAAAAAACAAAAACACTAATTTGAAAAGATACATGCACCCCAGCGTTCATAGTAGCATTATTTACCATTGTCAAGATATTGAAACAACCTAAGTGTCTATCAACAGATGAATGGATAAAGAATATGTGGTACATATACACAATGGAATACTACTCAGCCATAAAAAAAGAATGGAATTTTGACATTTGCAGCAACATGGGTGGACTTGGAGGGCATTATGCTAATTGAAATAAGTCAGACAGAGAAAGACATACTGTATAATATCACTTACATGTGGAATCTAAAAAATACAAGAAACTAGTGAATACAACAAAAAAAGAAGCAGACTCACAGATAAAGAGAACAAACTAGTGGTTACCAGTGGGGAGGAGGGGAAGGACAGTATAGAGGTGGGGGAGTGGGAGGTACAAACTATTGGGTGTAACATAGGCTACAAGGATGTATTATACAACATGGGGAATATAGCTAATATTTTGTAATAACTGTAAATGGAGTGTAACTTTTTAAAATTGTATAAAAATAAATTAATTAATTTAAAAAACCACAAAAATGTCTGTTCCTCCTGGTGCTCCTGCTTCCTCCAAGTCAGCTTAGATCAAAGTTTCATGCTTGCATTCCCATTTCAAGGCCTGACTCTGTTGGAGGAGAGCCTGTAAGGGAGGAAATTGACTGGATAGTATTAATAAATTCTCCAGAATTATGGCATTACTTCTGGGTTAATTCCTTATTGGGAGAACTTTGGAAGACATTTATTACAGTGCATGACTCTTTGAAGGTATTTTCCTTAGATATAAGTAGCCCTAAATAATTGTAATTGAATTGCTTTTCATTTTGCTTAGTACTGTAAGAACAAATATGCAAATGATTTTGAAGCATTTTGGAAGGTGATTTGAGACCTGCTGTTGGATCAGGCAACACTTGAGAAACACACAGTAGTAGAAAAATGTGTGCATGTAATAGATTGTTTGTGATATAATGAATTTTGGTTATTAGGTTAATACATATTTTAATATATGTTTCAATTAAGAAAATGTATATTATTTGAAGGGTGAGATTTTTGTCTGCAGCAGGTCTTATGAGGACTTAAAAATTACATGATGGGGCTTCCCTGGTGGCGCAGTGGTTGAGAGTCCGTCTGCCGATGCAGGGGACATGGGTTCGTGCCCCGGTCCGGGAAGATCCCACATGCCGCGGAGCGGCTGGGCCCGTGAGCCATGGCCGCTGAGCCTGCGCATCCGGAGCCTGTGCCCCGCAACGGAAGAGGCCACAACAGTGAGAGGCCCGCACACCGCAAAAAAAAAAAAAAATTACATGATGAATTCACAGATTTTTAAAAATTCAGCTTTAGCTTAAATTGAACTTAGGTTGAAAAAAGAAGGCAACTACTTGTGAATCTCTCCAGACATGAAGTAAGTGTTATTTCTAAAACAAATAATCACTCCAGGAAACTGTTAAGCCCATGATCCTGGGAAAACCACAGGAGACAGTACAGAATAGGGAAAAGAACAGTGAACTAGGAATCAGCACTTGCTCTAGCAGGAACTAACTATTTCCGTGACCTTGGACAAGTCACTTTACCAGTGTCAGGTTCATCTTCCTCATCTGTGAAGTAAGTGTGTTTGCAACAGTTTCTAAAGTCCCATTGAGCTGCATATACTGCGATTTGAATTGTATGTAGAATTAAGCACTTACCATCAGTAAGGATGTTTATTTTCTATTTCTTTCCTTAGATGTCCTTTAACAAAGGTAACTTTAAGTTGTTGAATTTAAATAGTACTGGTTTTTCTAAGAATCAGAACTTTTTCACGTGTTAACCCTTTTTTGTCACATCAACACTTTGGAATATATGTATATTTCTACCAATTTATACATGTAGGAAAAGGTAATAGCTATCTGAATTACTGGCTTTACTGATGTGTAACAGAGATATTAGAATAGAGGTTTCTTAATTACAGGCAAGCAATTACATTTCTTAATCTTGTAACTCTAAAAGGTAAATTAATGGGCTGAATTCTGTCTCCCTCTCAAAATTCAGAACTTGAAGCTCTCACTCTCAGTACCTTAGAATGTGACTGTGTTTGGAGATAGGGCCTTTAAAGAAAAGTTATTTAAATTCCTGTGCTTTTTCCTCCCTTCACATCATGAATGGAAATAAAAGTACCTCATAAATTTGTTGGGAGGATTAAATTAGATGCAGCACACAGAGCATTTAGTATAGGCCTTGGCATATTTTTAGGAGTCAATATATATTAGCTATTCATAATACTATTATTGTTATATTAATTATTTTATTTGATCATGGAACTACTTTGAGTAATAGACAGATTGAGGGATGGCTGAAGTTTTCATGACCACACCTTTCATGTTACAGCAGAAGAAATTAAGGCCCTGAAATTACACCAAATCAAATTGAATGAGCTCAAAGATCTGTTGTTTTTTTTAATATATTTTACTTTTATTTTGAAAATTAAATTAGCTTATTATAACTTCTGTTTATTTACAGCAGCAGTATGGTTATTGTTGGTGGAAGAGTCTGGAAAACCCTCCTCCTGTGGGCCTCGGTTCTTGGTAAGGACGCAAAGAAGAATCTGAGGTCTTACCCGTTGCAAGAGAGTTTATTGAAGCTAAGGAGAGAACAGAGAGAACACATCAAGAGAGAAGTAGGCCAGGCCAAGGAAGGCAGTGTCCCTTGAGTGCTGGAGTGTAGGGTTTTTCAGGCAAGATCGTTGATTGACTGTCTTGATTGACAGCTGTAGGTTATATAACAAGAGGCTCTGCTGCGCATGTCCTACCCATAATTCAGTCTGTTATAATCAGATGTATATTCTACATAGAATATTTATAAACTTTTAATGAGCCTAATGGCCACCAAAGGTTACCTATGGACATGGTAGCTTGAGGTGTGTGCATATGCCAGAGTGGGGAAAGTCCGTCCAGTCGGCAAGTGGGGGATTTTTCCGGTCCCCTGACCATTTTGGAGTACTGGTGGGGGCGTGTTTGGGACGGGGTTGGCAAATAGCTTGGCAGGTTTAGGCGGCTGTTGGATATTCAGCCTACAGGGCCCCCTCTCGTTACTCATGGCTAACTTCCTGCCTAACAGTTATGACTTAATTTTTTATCTATTTACTGAAATAATGGGATGATGGATATTCAACACAGGTTGGTTGAGCTAAACTATGATTTTTTTTCTTTTTTACACGTTTAAGATACTGTCCTCAGTATTAAAAAAACCCTGTTCATTTGTAGTGATCTTTTATGTCTCAGAGTATTTTTATTATAACTGAAAGCTATAATTTTCTCCCCTTAAACATTTGAGTCTTAAAATTTCTTCAGGTTTAAAAATATTTAAGTCATTTTGCAATTAACCTTTCTTGTCCCCCCTCCCATTCCAATTTGTAACAAAATGCACTGTGACAAAAAGGATTTACAGAACATTGCTATGTAGGAAAGCTTTTTAGGAATATGTTGTTAAGTGTCCTCAACATTAAATAAATGGTTTTAGTAACAAGGGTTGAATTAAGCAAAAACAAACAAAAGGATTTTTCTCCTTAGCACTTGTTTAAACAGGATTTTCTATAAATTGGATAAATAATAACAATCTAATTATGTGACTTCTTTTAATTGATTAAGCATTTAACCATGTCATGCTGGGCTTTTTTAAAAAAGTCTTTTATAACTCATTTAAGTGTGTTTTGTCAGTCATCATTTCCTGAAGTGGTTCTTTGTTAATTCCTAGGATATAATTCAGGAAGCAGTGGGAAATTAGATTGGAGAAGAAAGTTTAGGCCACGGGATGAGGAGGAAGAAAGTGAAGGTAAGAATTTTGTTCTGTAGGCAGTGAAGAATCTTTGAAGATTTCTTAGTAGGAAAGTGATTTCTTATGAACTCTGCAAGATTAATTTGGCAAAGATATCTACAATCTATTAGACCATAAACTGAAGTTAGGAGTTTATTTTAATTGTCCTGGTAAGAGACAATGAGCATCTGAGCAATGATGCCTACATTGAGAATGGAGAGGAGAGAGGCGCAGATGAGAAATATCACTTAGGTTGATTAAATATACATGAAAAATATGGGAGAGGCAGAGTAAAATGTTACTTGGTTAGGGTAAAATATAATGTGTAAACTAGAAAAGTAGAAAGAAATATTCAGGAGCAATTTAAAGCACAAGAGAGTGATTTTTAATTTTAACTGTTAAATGAATTTGCATCAACAGATTCAGATGAATCATATTCCAGGATAATAGTAATAGCCATGAAATTTCAAGGAAGTAACAGAAGGACAGTTACCCTCTTCTCTTAGAATACCACCTTACCTTTACAAGCAGGATCCTGGGCAAAGACATTAAGGGCTCCAGTAGTCTTGGGTTGTCATAGTTGGTGTAGTCCTTCTGCCCTACAAGAGGGAGCTAGGTAAAGAGAGAGAGCCACAGGCTTCTCAGCTGCTCTTGTTCAGAGTAGAATTTCTGCAACACAAAGCTGGGTCTATGTCATAAATGTTTGTGGCCTCACCTTCCCAGGGAGGAACCATAACCGTAGACTGGGAGCTAGAGATGGAGGAACCATGTTTTTGGCTGCACCCTTAGGGGCAGAGTTTCTTATAATTCCAAGCTGGAGAGAGGGAGAGGGAGTGGATTGTGGGTTAAATGTCACAGACTTTTGCAATTTCTACTGAGATTTAGTGGATTTTCTTGAATAAATATCTCTATGTGCCCTTAGGACAATTTACAGGCACTTTAGTTGCATGTGTTGTTTTAATACTTTTCGCTAGTTATGATTGTTTCACTGAGAGCTTCTCACACTGTCATTCCAAAGGTATCTCTTTAGTTGTCATTTGTTAATAGAGATGTTGGCAAGTGAAGTGTGCTTAGAAAAAGAGAAAGGATTGTGAATGGGTCTGAAAATCAGGCCATATCAGCAGTATCTCGGAGAACTAAAATACAGAAGAGATGCTAGGAAGCAGGGTCTTCATAGATGGTAAATGGTAAAGATAACTTTAATCTGTGTAACTCCACTGAGCAGAACTAAAACTAATACACAGAATTACTGGGAGGCAGATTTCATTAATTTTTGAAACAAGTTTAGTTGAGTGAAAAAGAAATGCAGCCAAATGTGTAGTACTGAGATCCCTTTTCCTGGAGATACGTGAACAAAGCTGAGACCTTTTAAAGGAATGCCAGAGGAGGTGTCTGCAATGATAGATGATCAGGCAAGATGAACATAGAAATGTTTACATTGCACAGAAGACAGTTGGAGGCTTCTGTATTAATCAAGGTGAGAGATGATGCTGGTCTGAAGGGGAGAGTAGCAGACAGAATGGAGAGAAGTGGACTAGCACCTAGCATTATGGTACATGCTATAGGGAAGGATGCAAGGATGTATGAGATTAATGACAGCCTGTTGTAGACTAAGAGTTCACTTGACACTGAGTTAGAAATTCTTTTTCCTTTATAGTCTAATGGGCCACAGTTGTGATTTAAGGGATGTTTAGGTACCCATAAATCTTGCATCTTCTCATCTTTGCTTAGATGTAGAATTGTTTCATTGGAGCTTGACTTCATGTATTTTCAACACATTTGAAAATGTGATCCTTCCTCTGACATATCAAGCAACAAAGATAAAAATAAAATGTTTACTAGCACAAAAGTTTTCAGATATTTTGACTTTATCTCTACACCAACTAACGGTAGAAGTTTCTAGAAGCAACAAGATGAACAGTAACACAAATGAAAACAAATAAAACAATGAATAAATGTTTATAAGCTGCAGACCCAGATCACAAGGTCAAGCATACTTTCATGCACTTTTAAAGTCAAGAATATAAATGAGGGCTATCTCTGCACTGAAGATCTCTAAGAAGAATTAAAAAGCAGTAAAAGATCAGCAGTATAATGGGGGAAAGTTTGAAATGTATAGTTTTAAAGCAGCAAGTAGGTAGAAACTCTAAAGGGAATTAGGATATAATAAGAAAAATTGGGGGCACTAGATGATCAATTTTGGTAATAATGAAAAGAATGCAAGAACCTCACAATTTAAATTGTGATTCTACAGATTGTGATTCACTAAACTTTTTTTTGTTTTGTTTAGTAAAAACACAGTATTTGAAATGTACCTAATTAGGCAGAATGCTAGAAACTTTTTTTTAATGCTTGTGTTTTCCTGACACTTATACAAATATTTAATGTTTAATTAAAATGGTTAATTTCTCCCTTGGTTTAGGAGTAGACACACTTAAACTGCATTTAGATCAATAAGAGAAAATAGGATCTCTGTAAATATTTAAGGATAAGAAGCCAGTATTCTGTAATAGTTCTGTACTTAGGTGTTTGTAATCAGATTTACGGGATACTTACTATTATAAAATGTATTTCAGCAAGAAATTCTCAAGAAAGTTTGTTTTGTTTGTGAATCCTGCCTTTACAATTAAAATAATGCACTGCAATTCATCCAGGGATCTAAGAAGTTCTGTTATAGGCATTTGAATTATTTATTTTCCATCTTGCTGTAATTGGGGATTTTCACATTTTATGTTCCTTGAATTTTCTACCTGCAGTTGTAATAGGACATTATTAGGTATAATGGGGCAGACACTGTAGAAGAAATTCCCTTCATTAATTTATGTAGCTTCAAATATAAATGAAAATTTTAAAATGAATTAGAAAAATGTACCAGAAAAAATGCTATAGTTACAAACACAGACATTAATTTGAATATGTTCCTTGTACTTATGTCCCTCTATTCCTTCTGGACAGATAAGATTTTAATTTTCAAAAGATGATAGTTTCCTAAGTTGAAATTTAGAAAACCATTAACAAGTCATGAGTACAGATTTAACATAAATTTGCTTTGGAGGGGATTTCATAAAACTGTTTTTCGTCAAAAATGACATGTGGTGTTATAAGAAATTTGAACATTGGATGGTTTAATCATGAAGTTGTCAGTCGTTTACCACAGAATATGTGAACAAATGAAATGTGTTGGCATTTTATTGGTAATCATTATGGCCACTTGGGATATCATGCTATTTGAATATAGGTAAGGATAGAATGCTTATATATTAATAAAATATAATAAATTATAATAGTCTTCAAATGAACATATACCTAATCTACAGATGAATCAATTTACAGATAATTAATAAATGATGTGATTTGTGTGATGTGTAAATCAAGTGATGTTTTTAATTTTGTCCAAAGAGAGTTTCAGTTTTTAATGGATGTCATGAAATGAAAAGGCTGACCTTGACTTTAGAAGGAAGGATAATAATGTTATTATCTTAGAAGGAAGGATAATAATATTTTGGAGAGTAAGTTTACATAATTTCTTTCAGAAAAAATAAGGAGAGAATGCCTGTTTTTCTATATGAAATTAAATAGGTGGCAACTTTGAACTTTGTCTCATGCTAAAAGTAGTCCCTAGGTACTAATTAGATTATAAAGCCTACCAAGTATATATGTGACTAATTCATTCAGGCTCTCTTTAGTAGCTGTGTTAGTCAGAATAGGCTACATACTGCTATAGTATTAAAAATCCTTAAAATCTCAGTAGTTTAATTCAATGAAAGGCTATTTCTTATTAATGCTATATGTCCAACATGTCAGCAGGGCCTCCTTTCACATGTTACCCAGGTTGAAAAGGGATTCTTCGTTTTGTTTTGTTTTTTCAAATTTTAGTGTCATTTTATTTAATAATATTTTTAACATCTTTATTGGAGTATAATTGCTTTACAATGGTGTGTTAGTTTCTGCTTTATGACAAAGTGAATCAGCTATACATACACATATATCCCCATATCTCCTCCCTCTTGCATCTCCCTCCCACCCTCCCTATCCCACCCCTCTAGGTGGTCACAAAGCACCGAGCTGGTCTCCCTGTGCTCTGCAGCTGCTTCCCACTAGCTATCTATTTTACATTTGGTGGTGTATATATGTCCATGCCACTCTCTCACTTTGTCCCAGCTTACCCTTCCCCCTCCCCACATCCTCAGATCCATTCTCTACGTCTACGTTTTTATTCCTGTCCTGCCCCTGGGTTCTTCAGAACCTTTTTTTTTTTTTTAGATTCCATATATGTGTGAGCATATGGTATTTGTTTTTCTCTTTCCGACTTACTTCACTCTGTATGAAAGTCTCTATGTCCATCCACCTCACTACAAATAACTCAATTTCGTGTCTTTTTATGGCTGAGTAATATTCCATTGTATATATGTGCCACATCATCTGACAGGGATTCTTAGCCCTTCTTTTCATACTCATCTGGCTGCAGGAAGAAAGAATATTTAGTCTAGCACTGGCTGCTTTAGCTACTGCCTGGAATTGACATTTTTGCTAACATTTTACTGGCCAAAGAAAGGTCACATGGCCACGCCTAACTTCAGAGTTGCAGAGACATGAAATCTCATTATGTGCCCAGAAAGCAGAGAACCAGAAGTATTTAGCAAACAGAATTAATGAAAAAACATGCTGAATCTAATCTCTAGGTCATTGTTGGATAATCCTAGATATGTTTGATTAGTGTCAAAAGCTAAAGAACATGTGCCAAATTTTTTTGAGAATTGAAGGATTAACTTTAACATACATCTGAATATATGCAAATAATGGTAATTCCTTTAACAACTCAAGATGCTGTCATATTATAGAGGTCACTTGGATCCAGTGATATTATTGAGCTCCAAGTAAAATGGCCGAAATGTAATGGGATCATAACAAGCAGATTAGATGCACAGGACTTCTTCAGTAAGGAATACACATATTCTTGAATGGTCTAATAAAAGAATCTGGGTAGGTGCCTAAGCTAAGAGTGCAGTTAAATTTGGTTTGAGCACTTGGAATAAGAAATTTGAGTAAAATCAGGAAAGGAGGGGATGGTTCTAGGGTAATCAGAATAAACAGACTGGCCAGAGGTGCCGACTGGCTAGTAGGAGAAAGGATCCAGACAGGGATCTTGACCAGGATCGATGAGATGGGAGCAGGTTAAAAAAGAGCTGATATTGGTATAGGCAAGGGCACAGGTACTGGATTGTTTCAGAAGGAAAGGATATAAATCACACTGTAGTTGCAGCCTACTTGACAGTAAATTGCATAGTTTCTCGTGTGTTAGAATACATCATTGAAAGGTTTTTGGCTCAGATATGACTTTTAAAGAGGGTATACAAAGTGCAACCAAAAAACATCACTATGGGGCAGGATATCCCAGCCTTTTAAGAGTCTAATCCATTAAGGATTAATTGATACTGACAAAAGATATGACTTGTTTGTTTCTGGAACTCTCTGAATTTAGTTTATGAGGTAGAAACACCACTTTGGTATTTATAAGGAACTTCTTTGTGGACTAAACAGGAGTTGAGCTCTTCACATGCCTGGGAGTATTTCCTGAGACAGTATATGCTTGTAAACACATCACTAGGATGAAGGTGAGAGATTTAGTTGGGCAGAGCTAGGAATTGAGTGAATACATTTATCTCAGAGAAGTATCATAATTTTAATATTAAATTGGAACACTTGAATTTGAATTCTGTAATAGTTGAGAATGCTTTCTATAGTAGTTATTTCAGTCCAGACATTTTACAGTTCATATCTGTAATCAGAAGTTTTTATTTTTCTTTTCTTTACTCTTTATTTTACCATATTATATTTAAAAGTTAATAACTTTGTTTTACATATATTATATGAAATTATATAAAAACACTGAGAATAGGAATGTTGTTCTTGATTAACTTTCTGTACTTAAATTTGTATATTTACTAAGTTTATCAATCTAGATACCAGTTACCAGTCTGCTGGTAACACAAAGCTGACAGAAAACCAAAGCCCAATGAAGAATTGAAACTATCCCTTGTGTATAATACCATAAGCTTTAATGTTTTATAACAGTGGAAACAGCAAATCTTTAGTGCTTTTTCTTCCATATGAGTTTAATGTTTAAGAAGTCTTTTTAATAACTGCATCTTTAAATACATCATTACTCTGAAAATCAATATTGTCCTATTTAAAAGACTAGCATATATTTCATTGTGTTCACTACATATTGGTTTTTAAGCTCAAAGCATTTTTAATGGGACTTTGGCATTTTGTAATTTTTATGCTAAAACTGAACTTCCTAAGTATGACCACTTGATCTAATGTTAAATTTTAAATTATTTAGAATAGGAATTTTCTCCCAATAAGAATAAAGCTTTTTTTTTTAAACTAATTTGCTCCATATCTGTTTACAGCACAAGTCCTTTAACTTCATTAATAATAAATTTTTTCTTAATGTAAGACTAGGCAGAAAATAAGTAGATATGTTCATATTTTGTTCCTAATAATCTTTGGTTGAAACTTTGTTAAGCCATTTTGAAATATATTAAAAATAGTGCATTTGGTTAGTGACGTTTCAATATTATACTTGTATATCTTTTAAAGAAAGATTGCATTTTATAACATATTAGGTATTTTGTAAATCATCATTTTATATTCATAATATACAGATTTTAAATATGCATACTATGTTGGCTTCTAATTTATGGAAAATTATTTTACATTTTATGGAAATATTTTAAGGCACATAAAATATGTGTGTTTTGTTTAATAAAATGCAATAGACCTAAACACCTATATTTAAGAGATTTTTCCCCCAAAGTGTAGCAGTATGTGAAATAATTTGCCCTTATACTCTCAATCAGAGACATTCCTTATTTAACTGTTGACACTAGAAGAGATTATTCATGACCTAGAGACCACACTGTGGGCCTCTTTGCTTCCTCAGTTTTCTCATACTCAAATTTATACAAATTATCGAATGCTTTATTAATCTTTAAGAATCTACCCAGGAATGTTTTAAAATCATAGTCCTTCATGCACAAGAAGCCTAAATATTTTAAGTGTTATACAATTACATTTTTTAGAGAATAATAATGCTATGGTAAAGCAGAGATGTAAATGCAGGGTAAAACAAAGGTTTATCGAGTTATTTTCTTTGAATAAGATTTTAATGTTTACAGTTGCTGTAAACAAGCATTATCATAATCCCTGCTTGGAACAGGGATTGGAATAGGAGAAAGAGCATATGAGAAAGGTTAAGACTAGGCAGGGGGCCTGAGGAGTTACGGACAGGTTGAAGACTAGTATTTCTCCAAAGTTTCATTAAACCTGAAGGTTATGATTTTCCCCATCCTCTCTATTCCCTTTTATTTGACTCTTTTACCTTTAATATCATTTTTTTTTTTTCCAGGAAGCTCTTCTAACCTTTAAGATTCTGTAGGGCGTTTGAATCATCCAAGTACATAACACCCCATATTTATCCCTATCATACAAAGTACATCTGTAAATTGGCTTTTTACCAACTGTGATCTCTTTTAGGACAGGAACTATATCCTGCTAACCGTTTATTCTTAGCACTTGGCACAGTAATCGATGTATTCTTGGTGTGTAATAAATATTTGTGGAAAGAATGAACAGTTAAAATTTAGCTTGGGTGAATGGAATGAGTTGTATGCATTGGAATATGTTAGACATAAAAGATGATAGGAAAGGTAATTAATTCAGGGTTAGAATTGTTGGAGTAGAATTCCTTTCTCTTTTCCATACTCACATTTTAGGGAAAATGAAAGCATAATTAGTTAGGAATAGGATTTCTGAATTCTGATCCTAGTTTTGTGAAAAGTTACCTTTGTGATGTTGGACAAATTTTCTGACTACGCTAGCATTCATTTCTGCATTCATATAAAGCAGAAACTTAACTCCATGATTGAAAAGTTTCTTTGAGTAAGAAAGTCATATGACGGTGTGAAAAATTCTCTGACATCAATAATGGAGCTGAGAAATTAGCTGGGTACAAGGGGTTTCTATTGGATAGAGGATGAGTATTGCCTTGTTTTGTCATATTTTAGTAGCGTCAGAAAAAATTTGGGCTCTTTGGTGGGGCTGATGGCGGACTCCAGGAGGGCTCATGCTAAGGAGTACTTCCCAGAACTTCTGTTGCCAGTGTCCTTGTCCCTGCAGTGAGCCACAGCCACCGCCCCACCTCTGCAGGAGACCCTCCAACACTAGCAGATTTGAAATTATTGTTCCTGGAGTTATTGCAATATATTTCTTCTTGAAAGTGATGACACACTGGATAGAATGTTGACCCAAATTAAGGATCCTAATTGCAAACTAAGAAAATACACTAGTGCATTTTGGGAGCTTTTGGACCATAAGGATTGAAATCAAAGGATATCAGATAAATCCTCAGCTGTAAGAATGCATGAACTCTATAATGCTCAAATGGGCTGATGTTTGGACTGTACACTGCTGTCATATAAAGAGGAAGGAGCAGACCTTCAAGATGGCGGAGGGGTAAGACATGGAGATTACGTTCCTCCCCACAAATGCATCAGAAATACATCTACATGTGGAACAACTCCTACACAACACCTACTGAACACTGACAGAAGACCTCAGACTTCCAAAAAGCAAGAAATTCGCCACATACCTGGCCGTGTGGCTGACAGTGTTTTGGGGCTCCAACCGGGTGTCAGACCTGTGCTTCTGAGGTGGGAGAGCCGAGTTCAGGACATTGGTCCACCAGAGACCTCCCAGCTCTATGTAATATCAAATGGCAAAAGCTCTCCCAGAGATCTCCATCTCAACTCTAAGACCCAGCTCCACTCAACAACCAGCAAGCTACAGTGCTGGACACCCTATGCCAAACAACTAACAAGACAGGAACACAACCACACCTATTAGCAGAGAGGATGCCTAAAATCATAATATGGTCACAGACACCCCAGAACACACCACCAGACCTGGTCCTGCCCACCGATCCAGCCTCATCCACCAGAACACAGGCACTAGTCCCCTCCACCAGGAAGCCTACACAACCCAAGGAACCAACCTAAGCCACTGGGGGCAGACACCAAAATCAACAGGAACTGCGAACCTGCAGCCTGTGAAAAGGAGACCCCAAACACAGTAAGTTAAGCAAAATGAGAAGACAGAGAAACACACAGCAGATGAAGCAGCAAGGTAAAAACCTACCAGACAAAACAAATGAAGAGGAAATAGGCAGGCTACCTGAAAAATAATTCAGAGTAATGATAGTAAAGATGATCCAAAATCTTGGAAATAGAATGGAGAAAATACAAGAAACGTTTAACAAGGGCCTAGACGATCTAAAGAGCAAACAAACTGATGAACAGCACAAGAGATGAAATTAAAAATTCTCTAGAAGGAATCAATAGCAGAATAACTGAGGCAGAAGAACGGATAAGTGACCTGGAAGAGAAAATAGTGGAAATAACTACTGCAGAGCAGAATAAAGTAAAAAGAATGAAAAGAATGGAGGACAGTCTCAGAGACCTCTGGGAAAACATTAAATGCACCAACATTCGAATTATAGGGGTCCCAGAAGAAGAAGAGAAAAAGAAAGGGACTGAGAAGATATTTGAAGAGATTATAGTTGAAAACTTCCCTAATATGGGAAAGGAAATAGTCAACTCCAGGAAGCACAGAGAGTCCCATACAGGATAAATCCAAGTAGGAACATGCCAAGACACATATTAAAATTAAATACAAAGAAAAAATATTAAAAGCAACCAGGAAAAAACAACAAATAAGATACAAGGGAATCCCCATAAGGTTAACAGCTGATCTTTCAGCAGAAACTCTGCAAGCCAGAAAGGATGGCAAGACATACTTAAAGTGATGAAAGGGAAAAACCTCGAACAAAGGTTACTCTACCCAGCAAGGATCTCATTCACATTCGATGGAGAAATTAAAAACTTTACAGACAAACAAAAGCTAAGAGAATTCAGCACCACTAAACCAGCTTTACAACAAATGCTAAAGGAACTTCTCTAGGCAGGAAACACAAGAGAAGGAAAAGACCTACAGTAACAAACCCAAAACAGTTAAGAAAATGGTAATAGGAACAAACATATTGATAATTACCTGAAATGTAAATGGATTAAGTGCTCCCACCAAAAGACATAGACTGGCTGAATGGATACAAAAACAAGACCCATATATATGCTGTCTACAAGAGACCCACTTCAGACCTAGGGACACATACAGACTGAAAGTGAGGGGATGGAAAAAGATATTCCATGCAAATGGAAATCAAAAGAAAGCTGGAGTAGCAATTCTCATATCAGACAAAATAGACTTTAAAATAAAGACTATTATGAGAGACAAAGAAGGACACTACATAATGATGAAGGGATCAATCCAAGAAGAAAATATAACAATTTTAAGTATTTATGCACCCAACATAGGAGCACCTCAATACATAAGGCAAATGCTAACAGCCATAAAAGGGGAAATCGACAGTAACACAATCATAGTAGGGGACTTTAACACCCCACTTTCACCAATGGACAGATCATCCAAAATGAAAATAAGGAAACATAAGCTTTAAATGATACATTAAACAAGATGGACTTAATTGATATTTATAGGACACTCCATCCAAAAACAACAGAATACACTTTCTTCTCAAGTGCTCATGGAACATTCTCCAGGATAGATCATATCTTGGGTCACAAATCAAGCCTCGGTAAATTTAAGAAAATTGAAATCATATCAAGTACATTTTCTGACCACAATGCTATGAGACTAGATATCAATTACAGGAAAACTGTAAAAAAAAAAAAAATAACACATGGAAGCTAAACAATACACTACTTAATAACCAAGAGATCGCTGAAGAAATCAAAGAGGAAATCAAAAAATACCTAGAGACAAATGACAATGAAAACACCATGACAAAAAACCTACGGGAAGCAGCAAAAGCAGTTCTAAGAGGGAAGTTTATAGCAATACAATCCTACCCCAAGAAACAAGAAACATCTCAAATAAATGACCTAACCTTACACCTAAAGCAATTAGAGAAAGAAGAACAAAAATACCCCAAAGTGAGCAGAACGAAAGAAATCATAAAGATCAAATCAGAAATAAATGAAAAAGAAATGAAGGAATCGATAGCAAAGATGAATAAAACTAAAAGCTCGTTCTTTGAGAACATAAAATTGATAAGCCATTAGCCAGACTCATCAAGAATAAAAGGGAGAAAACACAAATCAATAGAATTAGGACTGAAAAAGGAGAAGTAACAACTGACTCTGCAGAAATACAAAGGATCATGAGAGATTACTACAAGCAACTATATGCCAATAAAATGGACAACCTGGAAGAAATGGACAGATTCTTAGAAAAGCACAACCTTCCGAGTCTGAACTGTGTTCACGCTGCCAACCCCAGTCCTCTCCCTGCACTCTGACCGAAGCCCGAGCCTCAGCTCCCAGCCCCACCCGCCCCAGCGGGTGAGCAGACAAGCCTCTCGGGCTGGTGAGTGCCGGTTGGCACTGATCCTCTGTGCGGGAATCTCTCCGCTTTGCCCTCCGCACCCCTGTTGCTGTGCTCTTCTCCGCGGCTCTGAAGCTTTCCCCCTCCGCCACCCGCAGTCTCCGCCCACAAAGGGGCTTCCTAGTGTGTAGAAACCTTTCCTCCTTCACAGCTCCCTCCCACTGGTGCAGGTCCTGTCCCTATCCTTTTGTCTCTGTTTATTCTTTTTTCTTTTGCTCTACCCAGGTACGTGGGTAGTTTCTTGTCCTTTGGGAGGTCTGAGGTCTTCTGCCAGCGTTCAGTAGGTGTTCTGTAAGAGTTGTTCCACGTGTCAATGTATTTCTGGTGTATCTGTGGGGAGGAAGGTGATCTTTGCGTCTTACTCTTCCGCCATCTTCCCCTCGTCCTCCTCAGGTATTTCTTATGTGATGATTGTGCCCTCTGCCTGGGAAAAAAATTGCTAAAAGTTGTAGACATGCAATTAAATCTGAGATGCAGTTGGGAATTCAGGAGCAGTTTTATTATCATGAAAGTCAATTATATAGCTCCATTGTGACATTCATACATGAGAGATTTAAGGGCATTTTCCTCTGATGATTGTGTTATGCAGCCTAGATACATTTTAAAAACTCAGAAGTAAAAATTAGAGTGAAGAACAATATATCTACTTCTGTAAATATTGGGTTGGCCAAAGAGTTCGTTTTTTTTCCGTAAAGATGGCTCTAGTAGTGCTTAGTTGTCTTTAACTTCAATCGAAACATTTTTGTTAGATTGTATTGTGACAGCTGTCATATCAGTGTGCATTTTTTAAAAAAAGAACTTATCGGGCTTCCCTGGTGGCGCAGTGGTTGAGAGTCCGTCTGCCGATGCAAGGGATACGGGTTCGTGCCCTGCTCCGGGAAGATCCCGCATGCTGCGGAGTGGTTGGGTCCGTGAGCCATGGCCGCTGAGCCTGCGCGTCCGGAGCCTGTGCTCCGCAATGGGAGAGGCCACAACAGTGAGAGGCCCACGTACCGCAAAAAAAAAAAAAAAAAAAAAGAACTTATCAAAATTGGTGAATTTTTGTGTAGCCATTTTAATATTGAAGATGGAAGAAAAAAAGCAACGTTTTTGATGTATTATGCTTTATTATTTCAAGAAAGGTAAAAACGCAAAAAAAAAAAAAAAGATTTCGTGCAGTATACTGAGAAGGTGCTGATTGAACGTGTCAAAAGTGGTTTGCAAAGTTTCGTGCTGGAGATTTCTCGCTGGACGATGCTCCACAGTCGGGTAGATCAGTTGAAGTTGATAGCGATCAAATTGAAACAATAATTGAGAACAATCATTGTTATACCACATGGGAGATAGCCGACATACTCAAAATATCCAAATCAAGCGCTGAAAATCATTTGCACCATCTTGGTTATGTTCATCGCTTTGATGTTTGGGTTCCACATAAGTTAAGTGAAAAAAAACCTTCACCTATTTCCGCATGCGATTCTCTACTGAAACGTAACAAAAACATTCCATTTTTAAAACAACTTGTGACGGGTGATGAAAAGTGGATACTGTACAATAATGTGGAATGGAAGAGATTGTGGGGCAAGTGAAATGAACCACCACCAACCATACCAAAAGCCGGTCTTCATCCAAAGAAGGTGATGTGTATATGGTGGGATTGGAAGGGTGTCCTCTATTATGAGCTCCTTCTGGAAAACCAAACGATTAATTCCAACAAGTACTGCTTCCAGTTAGACCAACTGAAAGCAGCACTCGATGAAAAGTGTCCGGAATTGCTCAACAGAAAACGCATAATCTTCCATCAGGATAACGCAAAACTGCATGTTTCTTCCATGACCAGGCAAAAACTGTTACAGCTTGGCAGGGAAGTTCTGATTCATCCGCTATATTCACCAGACATTGTACCTTTGGATTTCCATTTATTTCGGTCTTTATAAAATTCTCTTAATGGAAAAAAATTTAATTCCCTGGAAGACTGTAAAAGGCAGCTGGAACAGTTCTTTGCTTAAAAAGATAAAAAGTTTTGGGAAGATAGAATTATGAAGTTGTCTGAAAAATGGCAGAAGGTACAAGGAACAAGATGGTGAATATGTTGTTCAATAAAGTTCTTGGTGAAAATGAAAAATGTGTCTTTTATTTTTACTTAAAAGGGAACTTTTTGGCCAACCCAGTAGAAAGTATCTTCTCAAGTTGTGTACAAAACTTCATTTTTGGGGCTTGCTTCAGTGAATGAAATTGCAGTATCTCCATCAACTAAATCTTCATGTCTAAAGAAGAGTTGTCTCTAATTGGCTATTATAGATAAAAGAAAACTTAAGAATTTGTGGCAGCATCACGCTTCATTATAACCTATTGAGGTTTAGCTGAACCAAAACATATCTTGCTCCTTCAGTGATTTAAATTACAAGTAAGCAACTATTTAGTATTAAAAATATTCAGTCTAGTAGTATCTGTAGAAGGAATTAGCAAGAGGTAGTGCTGATCATTATTTTTTTCTGTAAAGTCAAAATAATAACCAAAAAGTTCTCAACACTACTCTTTTAAAAATTATAGAGTTATAATACAATTCTGCAATTTTGGGATGTGTTTTAGTTTTTTTTGTGTATCTCAAATATTCATTCTATGCTAGTGATATACAGCTTCAGCCTTGGCTTGGGATTAATTGTGATTTTAACACAGCTCTCTAGCTGGTAGTCAAAGAGTTTATTTGTTCAGTTTTTAATATGTACATTTCTTTGCCAAAGGCTTAGGGCAATTTATGAAGGAAATTACATTGTAAGAAGTTAAAGATTAAAATTCCGCCTAACTTGGTCTTTTCTTCGACCTCTGGAAAAGAGTCTCCAGTGGAAAGCCCCTCATCATGACCTGGATTTCTTGACTTCAAGTTGACATGGGTTTTCTAGGAAACCCTTTTATCAAGCCCCTCTAAAACTCAGATCTTTTCCCACAGTGAGAGAGTGTGTTTCCTGGTTTCTTCCATCTCCCCACTGTGCCAGCCTCCACTGTGGGTGACGTCTTTACAAGATACACCTTACACTAATGTTCATTAGGTCTTAGTTTCACAAGTATCTGGGAGGATTGGTAAGTGCTGTCAGTGGGCTCCTGTGCCACTCCTATGGGCCAGAGAAATACTTTTCTTTCAATTCAAGTTTCCTTGCAATATTCCTTCCCGTAGGAGCTGAAGCTTGTTGGTCTTTTACATAACAAATACTGACCTATTCAATACTTACCTCTTTTCCAAGGACACACATTAATATTTTAAGAGATTATATGCTTTTAGTTCATATTTAGAAATAATATTTCCTACATTAACAATGTCTCTACCCTGCCCTTGGAGTATTTGGTTCCTCAGTATTGCTCTGAGGGGCTTGTAATTTCTTTTTTGTACTTTCCCATGACCCACAGGAATCATAAAAATGTACATTAGGCTTTAATGTCCACTTTTATTGAGGCCTAGGGACAAACTCTCTATTCTATTCCACTCTTTGGTGTCAGAGCCTTCCTTTGATTTAAGGGAAATGGAAGACTGTGATTACCAATATGTCCTACAATTGACCCACAGATAAATAGTTAAAGACCTGAATAGGCACATTATTGTGCCCCATAACAGATAGACATGCATGAGAAGAAAGGTTGGAATTAAAATAACAAGAACAATAATAATAATAATTCAGACTTCAGTTCTCAGTGCAGATAACTTCATCCTACCCCAGCTTCCAGAGGGTAAAATGACTGTTCTGAAAGGGTCCTCAGGGTGAGCTGAGACTAGAGAATTCCTTTATGGAACTACAGAAATATAGAATTCTGGGGACTGTAACTACCCAGAAAGCGTTAAATTAACTATCCAGAATTATCCGATGACAAAAAAGCTAGAACTGGGCCTGCTGAGGAGGAGATGGGCTGTAGAAAGGAAGGTATTTTTTGGTCCAGTGGAGGGAACAAGCAACTGGGCAGAGCAGGAAGTCGTGCTATTGGAAACTCAGAAAGCTGGGTGTTCTGTCTTCTAACAAGGAATATTAATCATCTGTTTTTCCAGGAAGATCATGGTATGCAAGAATAAATGTGCTTATTTCCCAGTATGGTACAATGCTCATCAGTCATTCACTTACTCAATAACTTTTTATTGAGTTCTAGGTTTTAGAAATAAGTAAAGCAGGGAAAGATCACTGTCATCATGGAGCTAACATTCTGCAGGAGAAAGACAATAAAAAATAAATTGATTAATAATAATAAAATATTAGTTTAAAATATAAGAAGTGCTATGAAGAGAAGGCAAGGAAGGGAGAAAGAGATAGCCTGGTGAGGAATAGGTATAAAGGTTTTAAAGAAGTTGGTTTCTGAGAAGACCATACTTGAGATGTTGGAATAGCTCTGTTAACATCTGGAAGAAGAGACTTCTGAGCAGAGGCAGCACCAGTCAAAGACCCTGAGGCAGATTACAGCTGGAATATTTCATAAACAGCAAAGAAGCTGGAGTGACTGGAAAGAAGTGAGCACAGAGGAGAGAGCAGGGGGAGAAGGTGTCAGAGGAATAATGGGGCACTAGAATCATGTACAGATTTGTGGGCCACTGTACAGACTTTGGCCCTTTCTTCTGAGTGATATGGGATTATCCTTGATGATTTGAGCAGAATAGTGACGTTACCTGCTTTATCTTTTAAAGGAACCATTCTTACTGCAAAGAGGGGAAGAGTAGAAGCAGAGGACCATTTAGAAGGATGTTAGAACAAGACAGGCAATATATTATGGTGGCTTGGAACAAGGATATGTGGATTATATATAGAGAGGTAGACAGATTCAGAATATGTATTTAAGGAATAAGCAACAATATTTACTAACAACTTGGATGTGGATTATTTGAGAAAGAGAGGAATCAAGAATGTATCCAGGTCTGTATGTTAAGCAACTGGGATGATGGAAATGCTATTTATTAAGTTGATTAATTGGAGAAAACTGCAAGAGAGGTTTGTTTGCAAGGAGTGAGCTGGGGAAAATTCATGGTTTTGAAAATGTTAAGTTTGGCATACCTAGCAGAAAGTGGAGAGGTCAAGTGGGACGGTTGGATATAGGTCTGGCTTTCATGAGAAATGTGTGAGTGCAGAAATTAATTTGGGAATCAACATCATGTATGAATTATAATAAAAATTTCTCTGGTGTTGAGGGAACTTCAGAGAGCAGGGCTAATTTTGGCCTGCCTCCTTAATCAACATCTTAATTCATTAATATAATCCAGTGCTTGTATGAGCATATGTATTGACATGTGCTTATTATGAGGCAGTGTGTTTTACTGGTTAACAACAGAACCTGAAATGAATTGTCTGAGTTTTAATCCCCCAAAGGATGGCTTTTGTGGCATCCCACAAATTTTTATGTTTTTAATTTTCGTTCAAGTCATAATACTTTTCAATTTCTATTTTGATTAATTATCTGATATACAGGTTGTTTAGAGATGTGTCATTTATTTTCCAAATTTTTTGGGTTTTCCCATGACCTTTCAGTAATTAATTGATAATTTAATTCCATGATGATGAGGGACGACACTTTGTAAAGCTTGAATCCTTTCAGATTTATTGAGATTTGTTTTATGGATCAGAATAAGGTATATTTTCATAAATGTCTAATTTGAGAAAATGTACATTCTGCTGTTGTGTGGCATTTCCTCTGTATGTCAGTTTGATCAAGTTTATTTATTGTATTATTCAAGTCTTCTATATTATCACTGATTTTTTGTCTCATATCTATTGTTTTTATTGAGAGAAAGGTATGGAAGTCTGCCCTTAATTGTTGATTTGTATTGATATATTGTTCCTTGAAGGTTTATCAGCTTTACTTCTTGTATTTGAAGTACTGTGATGAGTTGTGATAGTTAGTTTTATGTGTAAACTTGACTAGACCGTGGTACTCAGATATTTGGTCACATATTATTCTGTATGTTTCTGTGAAGGTAATTTTGGATGAGATTAACATTTAAATCAGTAGACTTTAAGTAAAGCAGATTGCCTCCCGTAACGTGAATGGACCTTATCTAATCAGTGAAGACCTTAAGAAAAAGACTGACCTCCTCAAGGTAGAGGGGGTTCTACTAGCAGATTGCCTTCAAACTTGAAGTGCAACTCTTCCCTGGGTCTTCAGCATGCTGGCTTACCCTGCGGATTTGCACTTGCCAGCCTCCACAATCACTTGAGCTAGTTCTTTTGTTGGAGAACCCTTACTAGTACAGCTATGTAAACTTTTAGGATTTTTATGGTCTTTTGATGAATAGACCTTTCATCATTATAAAATGACATTTATTTACTTATATCCCCGTTGGTATGCTTTGCTTTTAGCTCAGTTTTGTCTTTTATTATATAGAGATTCCAGTTTCCTTTTTTGCAGGTGTGGGGAGGGGAGGATTAGTATGATAAATATTTGTACATCCTTTTACTTTTAATTTATTTATGTCTTTATGTTTAAATTGGGTTTCTTGTGGTCTTAGTATTGGTTCTTGCTTTTTAATGTAATATGACAATTTCTGTTTTTTAATTAGGATGCTTAGATTATTAATTAACATTACTATTGTTAGGTTTAAGTTTATTCTACTATTTGTTTTGTATTTGTTCTTTGTTCCTCTTTTTCACTTATCCTCCCTTCTTTTGCATTAATATTTTTACCCTATTTTATCTTTGTTGTTGACTTATTCTCTATAAGCTTTTGTTGTATTTTTTTAGTGGATGCTTATTATTTAAGTACATGTTTAAATTCACAATCAGTATTCAAGTGATATTTTACCACTTCATTTATACAGTCCATTTATTTCTCCTGATGTTCTATTTATCTATTTTGGGGGGTCATACATAACAGTATATTATTTTTGTCATATATTTTACTTACACATATGTTATGAACCCCCCACTCTGTATTGCTATTATTTTTGTTTAAGCAGTCAATTAACTTTTCAATATATTTAAACAAAATAAAATTTATATATTTATCCATGTAATTAGTACTTTCCTTTATTTCTTTGAGATCTCCATAGTTCCATCTGGAATTATTTTCTTTCTTTCTGAAAGGATTCCTTCAGAGGACTGTGAAAATGTCTTTACTCACATTCTTTTCAAAGATATTTTCACTGAGTAGTTGTCTAGGTTGATAGCTTTATTCTTTCAATACTTTAAAGGTGTTCTACTGTCCTTCACTAACATTTTGTTTTCAAACAAGAAATCTGCCATCATCTATATCTTTATTTTACCATAAGTAGCATGTCTTTTATTTTCTGGCTTCTTTTAAGATTTTCTCTTTACCACTGCTTTTGAGGAATTTGATTATGATGTGCCTTTGTGTAAGTTTTAATGTTTCTTTTGTTTTGATATTGTTGTATTTATTGGATGTGTTGATTTATATAGCTTTCCTCAAATTTGGAACATTTCAGTCATTATTTCTTCAAGTAATTTTTTCTTTCTCCCCCTTTTTGTCTCCTTCAAGGATTTCAGTTTCCTCATCTATTCACTGCTTGAAGTTATCCAGCTCACTGATGCTCTTTTCTTTTTTCTCTTTAAAAAAAATTCTGTTTCATTTTGCATAACCTATTGCTATGCTTTCAAATTCACTACTCTTTTAAACTCTAATACTGTTCTCCCATTCAGTGTATTTTTCATTTCAGACACTGTAGTTTTCTATTGTATATATTGATTTGGGTTTTTTTTAATCTTCCATGTCTGTCTTCTTAAACTTATGAACATATGAAATACAGTTTTAATAATAACTGTTTTAGCATCCTCATCTGCAATTTCTAACATCCTTATCAATTATTTTTTATTTGTAATTAATTGATATATTTTCCCCTGATAATTATGGGTTATTTTTTCTTGCTTCTTTTCATGCCTGGTAATTTTTTATTGGATCCCAGACATTATTACTTTTACCTTTTTATATGGATATTTTTGTTTTCCTATAAATATTCTTGTACTTGTTCTAGGATGAAGATAAGTTACTTGAAAATGGTTTGATCTTTTGAGTCTTGCTTTTAAAATTTCCTAGAAGGAGCCAGAACCATATTTATTCTAGGGCTAACTATTCCCCATTACTAAGCAAGAGTCTTCTGCATACTCTGAGTAATTTCCTTTGAATTATGAAATTTACCAGTGAGAATAATACTATGCCTGGCCATCTTCTCCTACTGTGTACTGTTCCTTCTAATCCTGTGGGTGGCTTTTTACCAATCTCTCATAGTTTCCTTATGCATATGTTATATTCAGTACTCAATTGAATTCTCAAGGGAAATACTCTGCAGATCTTCAGCATTCTCCCTCTTTCCAACTTCTTCCTCTCTGGTACTTTGTTTTTGGAATTCTATCTGCCTCAGTTACCCTGTAACCTCAGCAACATCTCCTCAACTTGAGTCTGCGTTTCTCTGCCTGCGTTCCTTCACCTTTGTTTTACCATGTCTCGAGACAGTAAACTAGAGCAATTATAAGTATTATCTCATTGTTTCTTGTCATTCAAGCACCACTGTCTTTTTTGTGTTATGTCAAGGATTTGAAAAACAATGTTTCATATATTTTGCCAGGTTATTTGATTGTTTATGGTAGGAGGGCAAAGGTAATCTCTGTTACTCCATCTTGGCTGGAAATAAATGTCTCTGTACGTACTACAGTGATTGCAGCTGCAGCCTCACAATAGCACAACCAGCCATAACCTTTAATTAAAAAAAAAATTTGAAAACCACTGATTTAAAAATAGATAAATAGAAAAAATATGTATCTCATTGTTGACATTGATATGATCTGAAAATCATTATAGTTAAAAAGAGAATGTATTTGGAAAGTCTAAAAAATTTAGGCAAATAAAGAGTTCTCTTATAAGAAAGTTTTTGTTTAGGGTGACTTAATTTAATCGGATTTTCCCCCAATATCTAATTTATATTCTTTTGTGCAATGGTAGCTTTTTGAAAAGGAAAGAAGAGACATAACTTTGGAGCATGTGACATTGTAAGATAGGTCAAGTTTAAGGGACCCTCAATAAGAAATCTAATAGCTGATAGTAGGAGGAAATTGGTTTCTTGGGGAATGACTTAGGGTGTGGGAGAAATGAAGAGAAGAGTAAAAAGCATCAACATCAAAACCCTTAAAGTTTAAACTTTTGCTGTGATTTAGTCACTTTCTCATCTATTATATTAATACTTATTGGATAGAGGAACAGAAGACTGCATGTCAGAGCTGGGTACAGGCCTAGCTGTGTATAGCAACTGCATAGTCTTGTTTTTCAATCTGTTGCTTCTCCAACTTTTATTCCTATGAAAAACTCAGGACTATTTTGTGGATAGCAAGAAGAAAAGTCTACATCCAAATGGCAAAACTTCTTGTTGTAGAAAGTGGTTCTAATTATTATCTAATTTTTGTATCAAGGTCTTTGGTGTTCTATTCAGAATAAGATCCAACTAATTAATATGTACTTGACTTTTGTTGTTTCCTCTTAAAAATTGTTAGGTGGTGCCTTGAAAATGGGAATCTTGAACTTTGGAGACTGCATTGGTATACTATTGATTGTCAGAGGACTAGAAACTGAAAAAAAAAATTATATTCCAAGAACTAGAATATATAACTTATATCTCTGTGACTCATCCTCTGAAAAATAGAACTAATAATTTCCTATTCTTATATAACCATTAAGCAAGGTAAAAATGTTACGTATCATGGAAAAATGTTCTTTCTCATCTAAAAGATATGTTATTTTCCCCAAATCTGTTACTTTGTCCAATGGTCTAGTCTCTGGATTGATTATATCTAGTATAGTTTAATTTTGATGCATTGACTGGTTGGTTTGAGGTCATCCATACTTTCCCATTTATCTAAGGCAGCGATATAACCTTTTCTGAAGTCTGACATTTATACTACATGTTTATAAAATGCTTTTAATTCTGACTCTTGAACGTTGTACCTGGTAAGAATATGGTCAGAAAAGAAAGCAGCAAAAAACTATATAAGGGGAAAAAGTTTGAGAAACATTTTTAGACCTCATTCACCTCCATTAAGACTGATAAATTTAAACTGGCTCATTGAAGCAGCAAATACATTTCATCTTTTCACCAAGCATAACCTTCACTGAATCATATCAGTATTTCCTTCCCATCTCTGAGATCTGTTTCCTCTACAGTGGATTCTTGATGACTCCAAAACACTTGAGGTGTATTTCTGGTTCCTTCCAATAATAAGAATGTTAAGTGTTAATTTGACAACCCACATTTTGCCTCTGACTTTAGTATAACTATCAAAATATGTCAAGAAGGAAGGAAAACAAGCTGATAAGATTTAAGTACATCTCTATTGCATGATGATGTTTAATATTAATAAAATGGAAGACAAGCAGTGTTTTTGTACTCTGTTTAAAAAGAGAAAATATGTAGTTCTCAGTTTTTATTGATTCCTTCACACATAAAAATGAGACCATACACCATACTAGTATGACCAGATAAGATTATCCTAACAATGTATTTTATGGTGAATGCCTGTGTTTGCTCTAGGGTGCTGAGGTCTAAGTAACTGAGGTCAGGCATGTAGGCGCTGCATGCCTATGTGACTATCCCCAGTTAAAATGAAAATAATATAAAATTGTAAAAATAAAACGCTGGACTCAAGACTCAGATGAGCTTTCCTTGTTGGCAGCACTTTGAATGTGTTATCACACATTGTTGTTTGGAGAATTAACCACTTCCCCATGTGACTCCACTAGAGAGGATACTTGTTTCTCCTGGACTTGTCCTCATTCTCCTTTTTTCCTTTGCTGATTCTAATTTCTGTCCTTTGCTGTAGTAAATCATAACTGTGAGTGTAACATCTGAGTCCTGTGAGTCCTTCTAGTGATTCTTTGAGCCTGAGGGTCATCTTGGGATTCCTGGTGCAAACTCATACTATAAGACTACAGAAAGTTGTGTTGGGTACTCTGCCTTTTAGTATCAGTTTTCCACTTGACTTCTCACTCTCTTGACCCTGTCCTACTTAGGAATCTGCACATTCCATAAGGTTAAAGTGATGTTGACAGGCTTAATTTCATTACTCTTTTTTCCTTGAAGTTTGGCCTCTTAATTTCATTTTCCTTTGTACCTTGAACTTTATTATTTTTTTATCCCAAATTCTGTGAGACTTAAAATTCTGCTTAGCTTATGTGCTATTTAGTTGTTGCTTTTTACTCGTTGCTTTTTACTCACCTTCTTTGTCTATACTGATTATAAATTGACAAATGTATTGATATTGTCGAGCAAAGCAATGCAGGATACCATGCTCATCACAAGCCATTTCTCTCTTCCCTCAGATAATATCCTGTTGTTCTCTGATGACATTTAGTTATTTTTAATGGAAGCATTTATGTCAAAGACCAGTTGTGTTTTATATCAAAGCCTGAAATATGAAATCATGAATTAAGATGGAATGCATTTTGTTTATATTTTGGAAAGACAGTAGAGTGACTGTTATGTACCAGACAGTGTGCACAGTGCTGTAGTATGATTTTTCATAGTCAATTTAGAGGAAATTGGTAAATTTACATGACCTGAATTTAAAAATGGGTACCTTAACTCCCAATTTTTATGCCATTATGAGCAAACTCTATATATCAACACCTTCTAAGCTTCTAAAATAAACAGTAAAATGCTTCTAAAATAAACAGTAAAATGCTTCTAAAGATGATAAAATTAAGTTTAAAGAAAGGTGAGGCAAGTTTCTTTGAAAATTAATCTTATGTCAAAAGAATTCTTGGGGAGAAAAAAGGGAAAACACTGCTGCTGTGACCCTTCCAGGCCAGTAATATATACAGAGGTTCATAATTTTGGAAATAACTTGTGAAGAGAGTCATGATTATCAGGTGTTTTTTTTTTTTGTTTTTTTTTTTTTTTTTT